>NC_083349.1:12607885-12911673 GCF_030254825.1 Meriones unguiculatus
AGGCAATATAGCACTCATGATATCCCAAAGCAGACATGGAGTCAATGCCTAGTTCGGCATTAAAGCCTACAAACTGTGGCCAATGGGCTCAGAGAGATAATAGCTTTAATAGTATTGAGTTTTCCTTGAAAGCATGAAGACTGAAGTTTGATCCCCATCTTATCATGTAAAATAAAATAAAGCCAGACATAATGACACACATGTGTAATCCCAGTTCATGGAAGGCAGAAACATACAGATCCCTGGAACTCACTGGCCAGCCAGCCCTGCCTATTTGGAGAGCTCTGGGCAAGGTGAGAGATCCTGTCTCAGAATAGAAGGTGGACAGCACATGAGAGAAATATGCCTGAGATTTATGACCCCCCTCCACACACACACACACCATGGCCAGGAAGGGAGAAGAAATGGGTTACTGATGTTGTAAATTGTTGCTAAAGGATCTTTGATCTTCAATAATGGCTATTGAAGAAGGTAGAAATGATCCAGGCTGGGAGGCAACCAGGGGTCTGAGTGGCAGGCCAGAAACCAGTGCAGACACAAGAGCTGCAGTTGGAAAGGCTAGCAGCCTCCAAGAGCCAGGAACACCAGTCAGGGGCAGTAGGCTGTGGTCAGGGCATGGAGCTAAATGGCTCTGGTGATAAGTTCCTGAAAAATTCCTGGACTAGAGCTGGGTCAGAAGCATGACAGATGGGGCAGCCTTGATTTTCAGTAATGCAAAGAGGCCTGCAGATGTACTCTTACAGACGAGCCCCTACTGAGCATGGAGCTGGCAGCTCCAATCCCATAGGTCAGTGCTTTGTCAGGGACCAAGCAGGACATGAGCCAGACAGGAAAATAATGATCCTGGACTATGGTTTGCAAACCAGCAGATGAGAGCCTGAGACTGACAGCCCAGTGGGAGCCCCGGCAGGTAAACAGCTGAGGGCACAGGGTGCCCCCCCTACTGTTTGGAAGGACCCTTCTGCAAGTCAGAATCCTTGAACAGCGCTGTGTGATGGCTTAGAACCCACAGCTTTCCACCTTCAGGGCTGAGTGGCAAAAAGTTTGTGGGTGTGTCAGAAGGCAGCTCTTCCAAAGCCTCACCGAGAAAGCTCTCTGTAGGGCACAGGTCAAAAAAGAAAGCTAGGGCAGGGAGGTGGGGGTGGTGTGCAGGGTTGGGTTCGGGGGACACGGGGAGTTTATAAAGATGATGGGTGTCTTTTCAGACAGGTTTCCCTTGTACCTTGGCACCCATCCTTAGCTAAGCAATTTCTGTATCACCTTCTCCAGATGCCATGCTTCTCTTGGTGGGGACAGCCAGGCATCCCACCCAGGGCAGTGAGGCTTTCAGAGCATGATCTGGAGACAGAGTTCAGGGAGCATCTGTACACAAGGGTGCTGTGATGCATGAGTCATACTCCATCCTGGGGACCAGAGTGAGGCTCTGCAGCCAGCCTTTCTGGGTAGACAGCAGCTTAGGCTGCACCCTGTTGTTCTGTGAGATACGTGTTCATAAAGAAAGGCAGGCTGGAAGGCACCTTGTTTTGTCACCTACTTTGGAAACCTACAACCATCCCAAAATACTTTGAGATGCAAAAGAGATGGGTCTTTAAAAAAAATAAACAACCCTCAGAAAGGACATAAAGCGTTTTGTCGGTGTTTCTGAGCCGGCCTGAGCTGGGAAGGGGAAGGACCACACGTTCCCCGACTGCATAATGCACAGACCCTCCAGCTTGCCCCTCTGAGCCGTGTATTTTGTCGATCCTGGAGATCCAAGGAGACACTGCTTCCTGGATGAACCCTGAGTAGACTCCAAGAGACTCTCAGAATGGACATGCCAAGCACTGGCGCCTACCTCTACCTTTGCTTCCACCTCCACACATGTGAAACCTTTTTCTGTTTCTCACCCCCCTGGTGCTCTTCCTAAATACCGATGGGGGCCAGGGAAACTTGCTTGGCTCTGCTCTCTTTTCTCACCTCACCTGAACCAAACCACTGTTCAGGCCAGGTGCTGGTTGGAGCTCCAGGTCTGTCTCTCCAAGGGACCCCTACTAGCTCCTTATGGGGTTCCCTCTGTCCCACAGCCCAGTACTTCAGTGCTTCTGAAGTGCATCAGCTGCAGAGCCCAGTCATCAGTGCCTCATCAGCGCTCACACTGGCTCCCATGCCACTTTACCTAGAAGGAGACTCAGACCAGGCCCCTGAGTGCTTCTCATGGCCTCAAACCTGGCTCCCTTCAGGGGCAGCATGGATGCCTGAGTCTCCAGTCCACAGCTGCCATTTAAGTAGAACAAAATACACCTACTTCTCTCCCTTCCTTATAGCTCACCTTGATCCATTCACCTGTCCATGACTCAGTGTGCAGCCAACACTCAATGGGCATGGTTGGAAAGTATCCTTCAGCCAGGAGGCAAAGATGCAATGTTCAGAGAATCATGACAGGGCCTGAGGGTCACTCTGGCTGGGAAGATCAAAATAAATTGTCTATCCAGATACCAAAGCAACAGGACAAGGACAAAAGAAGCTGCCACCAGCCTTGTATCAAGCCTTCTAGCCCTCATATGTAATCATTGTTAATCCTTACAAAGGGCCCACAGTGGGGACAGGGCTCTCTGCATGTCCCCAGAGAAGCTCACATTGATCCCTTGCTTTCCACACAGTTCATAGTTGGTGCTAGAGACAAAAATCTAGTCTGTTCTAATTGTTTGGCTGTGCGGCTGGAACAGACAGACAGCAAGACTATTACCGTGACCTGTAACTACCTGTGGGTTCTGGGTAAGATTCTGGTTGCTTCAGATGGAAAGAATGAAAGTCCTCTTAGTTCTAGAATTCGGAGGCCCTACTCAGTGAAGAAGTGAGGCAAATGGACCAGAAGCTCCCCTCAGTGAGTGTCCTATAAATACAAACCTCCAACAAGGGCTTGTTGTCCAGACCCTTCCCCTGACTTCCTCCTTCTCATGTACATCCTAGTGTATGTGCAAGTTGGTTACCATGCCAGCCCTGGCTAGTTGACAGTAGGAGGCCTGTCCTTTCAAAAGCTTAGGGTATCTTCACCTGACCTTTGTCTCCTCTGGCCCCAGCAGTCTCCTGTTCAGGAGCACCTGTTTGTGAGCAACACTGCATTACCGACATAGCAATCTACATGCTGGATCTTCTCAGGAACGGGCACACAGTGCCAGGGCACCCCCACACACATACCAACTAGTTCAAGTTTCTACTCAGCTGTTGGCTTGGCATTGGTCTCCTTGGCTGTTCCTTCCCCTGCTGGGATAGTGATGAAGCACAAGGCAAAGTTCTGCAAGTTACAGAAGTCAGCAGAATCTGAAGTTTGTTCACCGCCCTGTATGTCAAATGGATAGCAATCAAGTCAAACTTGAAATACATTCAGTGGAGTCAGGAAGGCAGTCCCTCCCCAGCAAGATAGGTGTTCAGAGATAGAATCACCTTCCCCAACTGATCCTCCACCTTTAGCCCTGTGGAAGAATGACCAGAGATATTGTGGTCGAGAAGGCCAAACATGTGACCAGGTCTCATTTAAAATATAAAGTGAGTCAAAGCTCACTGGCCTCGGAGATGCCAGAGAACAGATAGCATCCCAGAGATGGGGTTGGGTGGTGATGAGCAGGTCAGAATGCGCCTAGACAGAACACTATCCTGGAATCAATGGGGATAACAAGGGAGACAGCTGCATCCCTGCGTTTAGTGCAAGACAGAGAGGGGGTATTGTAGATCAAAGCATCGTTCTGCATACCAGCAGGGCTTCAGAAAGGATGAGAAGAGGACATGGTATAGACACCGAGTCTCCAGGTGTCGTGTAGAAAACATTTCTGCATATGGGAAGAATCTACAAGATACTCTGCCCCTTCTAATTTTCTCCCAATAGCTGATTAATCATGGTAGACATCCATGGAGATGCCTACTGGCACCATCATTGGTCCTAAGTTCAAGACTGTGCTGGCAACCCCAGAAACTTATTGCCTTGAGCCAGTGGCCTGCACTGTACCAGGCCTTACTGTTTGTTTTGTAAATAAAGTTTTTTAGCAGACAGACACACTCCTTTCTGCATCATATGTAATCAACACCTTGCTATTCTCCAAGAGCTAGGATTACTGCAATCCAGATCAGCTGTCCTCTAGGTGATTAGCTGTTGTAACATGCCAGGATCCTGAGCTGCAGCAGGGAGGGTAATGCAACACGAGAGGAATGACACACAGAGATGTGATTTCTGCCAGCCCAAGGAAAGTGTTTCTGAAGCAGCTGTGGTCCAGATGGGCCAACATCTGGCTTCCGGCTCAGGTACACTGGTGTTTCCTGGCTAATTAGATGGAGATGCATGCTGTATCCCATTGGCATTGGTTTTTCGTAATGTACAGCAAGTTGTCAAAGACAGAACTAGAAAATTCCCTGTCGTGACTGTTTTCTTGGAATGTGTCATTGGTCCTCTTTGTAGGAAAAGGGTGACACATAGCCTGGCCCAGGTTTTTCTTCCATCACTCTTACTCATGTGAGCAGATCTCTGGTGGAGAGGCAGCCTCTGTAGTGAGGGCTTTGAGCCAATATGCCTCTATGAGTCTAGACATCTGACCCAGGTGTTACTGTGCAGATGATCAAAGGTCATACAAAGATCTTGCACATTTCAGTAACATTCTAGATGCACTCTCTGTTAAACTTCCTGATGAGTAGCACCACTGTAGGACAGGCTGATGTTCCTTGGAGAAGGAAATTATATTTCAAATAAAAAGGCCAAGAAGGTTTTTTGGTTTTGTTTTTGTTTCAGTTGAATTGGGTCTCAAAAGATGTTGAAATTGCCTTCTTTTTTTCCTCCTCAGCTCAGAAGAAGAAGAAGAAGAAAAAAAGGTTTATGAAGTGTGGGCTCGTGTTGCCTTGATCCCACATTGCTGAGGCTGCTTCAGCACAGGAACCTGACCATAGTGGCCCAGGTGTTAACACATTTCTTCTTCTCTCAGCCCTCAGGCCTGGATGACAGGAGAGGCAGCCGTCCACGGTCCATGGTTCGCTCCTTCACCATGCCATCGTCTTCCAGGCCCCTGTCAGTGGCTTCGGTCTCTTCCCTCTCCTCTGATAGCACCCCTTCCAGGCCAGGCTCTGATGGGTGAGTTGGGCTCAGCAACTGGGAATCCATGGAAGGAAGGCTGGACACCTCATGGGGTGCCACCAGTACCCTGGGGTTGCAGAGCACCCCTGGACTCACTGTTTTTGAAACAGAGACTCTCCCAGACACTTCACCTGTGGTGCCAGATATCACAATGGAGGTCTTATTGCTACCATGAAACACCTTCCTGTGGGTAGCATTACCAGAAAGGTGTCTGCCAAGCCTTAAAACTCCAGTGAGCATTTAATTCTCAGTGTGTCTCAACTTCCCTACTATCTCCATCATGCCAATGGCCAGAGCCAGGCTTATCTGACTGGATAACTCACTTTTTTTTTTTTTTGAGGGAGAGAGAGACAGAGAGGAGAGAGATTGTATATTGCTAATAAGGTTTTTTACTTTTAAAAAAAAAGATTTTTATTTTATGAATATGAGTGTTCACCTACACACACTCACACACACACACACATGTATATGTATATATGTGTGTGTGTGTGTGTGTGTGTGTGTGTGTCCACTACATGTATGCCTGGTACCCACAGAGGCAAGAAGAGAGCATCAGATCCCCTGGAACTTGAGTCGCAGAAGGCTGTAAGTTGAACCCCTTCCTCCAACACACACACACACACACACACACACACACACACACACACACACATACACACACACACACAAAGACACAAGTCCTCTGCAAGGACAGCACATGCTCTTAACTGCTGAGCCATCACTCCAGCCCCAGATTTATTACTTTTTAAAGAGTAATTCTGTTTAATTTAAATACTTCTGAGAAAAATATGCTGCCCCATACTTTATTTGGCTACCCTGCAGAATAGAAATCATACTGTCCTTTTCCCCCCCAACTTTTATTTTTCATTTTGTTAATTGCACCATCAAAACCACCTTTAAGAGTGAGTAAGGTGTATTAGCAGGTAAAGGCACTTGCTGCCAGATCAGATTCCTGGGACCCATGTGTGCAAAGAGAGAGCCAGTTCCAGCAAGTTGCCCTCTAACAGCACGGATGCTGCAGTCCCTGCCCAGGTGGGCGTCCACACATTCCATAAATACCTGACAAAAAACTAAAGAAAATCACAGTGAAGTATATAAGTACTCATACATTCACACGGTTGCACAAACACTCCCCACCCCTTGAACTCTTTCCTCTTACAAAACTGAACTTCACACCACTAAACCACACCTTGCGATCCCCTTCTTCAGACCCCCCCCTTAGCTGCCACTACTGTCTGCTGCCAAGTTTATCTAGTCCCGCACACACATCAGAGGCTATAGGCCACCTCTGCTCTGCAGGGCCATCTTGGATACCCCCTCATAGGAACTAAAGAACGCGTGAACCTGCTAGTTTATAAGCTAAGTAACCACCGTGAATCCTCAGTGTGGCTAGGACGTTAGCTCAGAGTGCTGCAAAGACCACCTGATGCTGGTATTTTCCTGTTGTTTTTGAGTGCCAAACCATGTAAAAATGTCTTGTTATGCAAAAGAATCACATACAGTTTACACATCAGAGCAGAACTTCCGAGCAGTTAGTTTTTGCACAGTTGTGATTATCCTAGCCTTTTCACTTGATAATTCATCACTATCAAACCTGCAGCCTTTGGTCCTTGTTCTATTCAGACACAGTCTTCTGGAGACTCTCAGGGACAGATCAGTTCTAAGTGCCCTTTCTTGCCAGCAATTGGTGTGCCTGATGGAGAACTGCAAATTCTCGCTGTGTTCTTTTCTTAACAGTAATTTTTATCAGTGTCTGATATTTAGGCCAAACCCATATGGAAATTCTCCACTTAGAGGTGTTTAAATCATATGTGCCTGTCACTTAGAACAAGATAGCTAAAAAAATTTAATGCAGCTTCCCTTCAAGAGAATCCCCAGGCTAGTTAGGGAAAGGTTTTTATATTCCTGAGAACACAGGGGTTAGGTGGAAATTGATGGAGAGGTTTTAGATGGAGTGGAGTATTACAGGCAGCTCACCCAGGAGGCGTTTGCTCAACCTTTAACCGCAAAGTGTCTCTATTAGAGTCCAGAACTGTGTTCATTCTTGGATTTCCATGCTTTGCTGTCTGACTAATGTGGACAAAGTGAGGCTTAATCTCAAATGGTACAGGTTACATGCATAATAAAGTTCCTCCTGGCTGCAGTGATCCCTCCTAAACAAAGAAATGTACAGGCACCTGTCTCTGTTGGGTTCCTTTAATGCTCATCAGGACACAGAGCAGAGTTCTCCTCCTAAGGTCCAAAGGAGGCCACAAGTCTTCCTTCTGCCTGTTTAAATTGTCTCAAGTTCAACAAAACCTAGAATAAAGTGATGACATTTTTAATATAGATAGATAGATAGATAGATAGATAGATAGATAGATAGATAGATAGATAGATAGATGGATGGAT
Source organism: Meriones unguiculatus (assembly GCF_030254825.1). NCBI lineage: Eukaryota > Metazoa > Chordata > Mammalia > Rodentia > Muridae > Meriones > Meriones unguiculatus. Next base: position 12,615,372 of record NC_083349.1, read on the forward strand.
GGATGGATGGATGGATGGATGGATGGATGGATGGGTGGGTGGATAAGAATACCTTTGTTTTAATTATTTTTCTGTTGCTGTGATAAAATACCCTGAGAAAAAGTAACTTAGGGAAGTAGGGCTAGGTTAGCTCACAGTTCTGGAAGGATAGAGGCCATCATGGAGAGGAAGGTGTGACAGCAGGCAGAAAAGGCATGACAACAGCAGCTGGAGGCCAATCACATTGCACTCAGGAAGCAAAGTGGGGGTGGGGAGAGGAAGGAGAGAGACAGAGAGATATATCGGAAAGAAAAGGAAGTGGACCAGGTCCATGAACCATCAAAGCCTGGCCCCAATATTATACTTTCTCCAGCAAAACTCCACTCCTAAAGGTTCCATCACTTCTGCAAATTGCACCACCTACTGGGGACCAAGTGTTTAAATATATGAGCCAATGGGGGACAATTCTCTTTCAAACCACCAAAACCTTCATGGTCAAAGTCAAGAGTTGATGTGTAGATTAACATTCATTTTTAATCCCTTTATTTAATTTTTACTTTTGGAATTTTTCAGACATGCACAATGTAGACTAAATAGTATCTGGTGTCTTATCCCAGCAGCCAACGTTCACATTATAAACTCTCTTCCCATCTCGTTTCCACCTGCATCCCATCAACTTCATCTTTATTTTGTAACAAGTCTTAAGCGTTGTATCATGTTATCTGTTGATGTTTTGGACATAGCTATATACTTGAACATCACATTGACGTGAATTCCAAATTACTATGACATTTGTATCAGTTTCTCATTTTTTACACATTATATTTTTATTTTATTGTTTTTATCTTTGTGTGTGTATGTTTTTGTATGTATGTTTACATGCATGAATACAAGCACATACATGCCATGACAAGCATGTAGCAGTCAGAGGACCACCTCAGCTGTTGGTCTTCACCTTCCATCTTGCTTGAGACAGGCTCTCTTTTGGTTGTTCATTGCTGTCTGTACACACCAGCCTTGCTGCTCCTGCACGTCTAGATATTCTCCTGCCTCTGCTCCCATCTCACTGTCAGGAGCTAGGACTGCGGATGGGCAGCGCCACCCCTATCTCTACATGGGTGCTGTCGATTTGAGCTCAAGTCCTCACAGCTGCACAAGAGCTTTACACAGAGCACCATCCCATTGTGGTCCTACCTCACATTGCTTTTAAAGTTTGTTAGAAGCTAGACGGAATGAAGTCCTCACTTGCCTTTGGTTGATATCATCTCCTTAAGGCTCTCAATCCACTAAAAAAAAAATTGTCATTTCCTTGTAATTTGTTGAAAAGTCCAGATTGCTTACCTTCCTGTGTCTGCACTGAGCGGATCATGTTGATTTTGTGCCCTGTAGCGTGGGTACCATACAATGAGTGTCTTCCCCCTATTAGCAGCATACTGGGAGTTGAATCTAGCTGTGTGGTGTAATTCAGGTATGACTTGGGGCCAGCTGACCTTGTAGGTGGCTATCGGTCCTTCCCTTCAGAGGCACATCAGAACTGATTCTCTCTCTTGGTGATGGCGGCGGCCATTGGTAATCAATGCTCAGATTCAACACCATTACAGTTTCAGTAGCATGTATGTCTCATCATCGCATAGCACTGTTAGACTGGGAGAGACGATATGTGTGTAACAGGGTTCTTGTACTCTGTGGTCTTTATCTCCAGTAAATAACATATGTACGTGTGTGGGGAGTGTGTGTGTGGTGCGTTCATGCATGCATCTTGAGTGTGTGCTAATGTGCAAGTGCAGTAGATGCGCAAGAAGGCTGAAGGACCTCATCAAGTGTTGTTCCTCAGGATCAATTGTTCTTTTTCCCAGACAAGGTTTCTCATTGGCCTGTAGCTCACTAATTTAGCTAAGCTGGCTATCAAGAAAACCCAGAAGCAAGCACATACCACTAAGCTTTGCTTTTCCGTGTGGGTTCTGAGGATCAAGCTCAGATCCTTGTGCTTGTGTGGCAAGGATATAACCAACTAAACCACCTCTCCAGTGTGGCATGCTGCTGGGACTCATCATCCCTGATGGGTCACTATACATTTAAAGGCCCCTGCTGCCTCTCTCCTTGAACCATTTATTTCCTTGTGGAAGTCTGTGGTTAGCAGCCAGCCTGGTGCATGGTGCCTGACTTCACATATCCCTGCTGGATAAAGGGCAGCAGCTATCCCGTTAAGACATTGATTTAGATATGTATTTCTTCTAGCTTTGCTCTTGAGCCTCTGCTGCCGAAGAAGATGCACTCCAGGTCCCAGGACAAGCTGGACAAGGACGATCCGGATAAAGAGAAGAAGGACAAGAAGAAGGAGAAAAGGAACAGCAAACACCAAGAGATATTTGATAAGGAATTCAAGCCTGCTGATGGCTCCCTGCAGCAGTCTGAGGCTGTGATCCTTTCCGAAACGGTAATTTAACTGGAGATTAGAGAAGCTGGGGGGGAGGGGGTGTTCTGGGACCCACCTAGGCTCTGCATCTAACCGAGAGGGCTGTCAGTTGGGTTTTATTGAATTTTCACAAAAAAAAAATAGCAACTTAAGAGCCTGAGGTCTTCTCATCTCTGACCTCAAATAACCCAACAGTCAGAGACACAAAGCCGAGCTGTCTTTTCTCTGAGGACACATGCTGTCTTAGCCTTCATCCTCTTTCAGAGGGGCTGAATAGGTCAGTCTCTTGCAGGGACGTCATGTGTCTAGGTTCCTTATAGCTCTGTTGGACTTTGTGCCCTCATGTCCTAGCACCCCGGAGAACAGAAGCACACTGCTTTCACAAACAGTGCTCACGCACAGGGTAACAAATGTCCTCTGTACCCCTTCTTGACTGATGTCTTTAAGCCATAGTCACTGCCTGAGGGCTACAATCCATTCAGCTTGGGGCTGGCGAGATGACTCTATACTCAATGCTGTCAGTTGATTACCCAGAATCCACATGGTAGAAGCAAACTGACTCCCACAAGTTTCCCTGTGACCTCCATCCATGTGCCATGACATGTGTGGATACACACAAATATAGGCAGGCATATGCAAAATAAGTAATCATCTCAAGATGAGTCCAAGGCCTCCTCGGCTTCCCAGAAGCACTCCATAGTGTTCAGGGTCTGTGTGTAGAAATGAGGCAGAGAGTGTTTCAGTGACAGACAGACAGACAGACATCATCAGTGTCCAGAATGATAGGATCTCAGAGCCATCTCCCCTAGACATGGACTCCACTTGGCCAAAGTGGCCAAAGCATTCATCCCTGGGTAGCAGCTCCATTACATCTGTGACTAAGGACTGAGCGAGGCACACCTCTTAACAAGCCATGCTAAAACATATCAGAGGGAATATTTCAGTACCAAAAACAGTCACATATATGCCACGTGGTCAGGTCAAGGTGGAAGGCACATGTAGATGCCAGAGCTGTGGCATGGCTCAGGAAGGCCACTGCCTTTCTGGCTTGTGACCATATATTGTCACCAGAGCTGGGCTCTGATGTCTCTATTCAGACACTGGTGGCCAAGGGCATTGGGCCCAGGAGGCACTGGTCAAGGCTGGCATTAAATGACTGGGCGTTGGGCCTCAGGCAGTACATGAGGGGATCTGGTGAAACACTCTACATTTTCTGCCTGTTATTTCAGAAAGCTGGGCTTCAAGACAGACACCATCACCAGCCAAAAGCTCCTCTAAGGTCCCACAGAATCCTAACTAGTTGGCTCAGCTTCCTTTGAAATATTTACTCAGGGTCAGGCACTGTGAGGTCCTTCAGACATTTTTATTTAAGCTCTGTTTTAAGATACTGAAACTGAGCCTCAGGAAAGTAGAGCCAAGTAGCGGAAAGAACCAGGAATGAACTGTGGGAGAACAAATCCAAGGACACAGCAGATGCTGAGCCATCACAGTATAATTTCTGTCCTTCCCAATGATGACCATGTTCCTGGGACAACACCTGCTAATGACAGGGCCAGCTGCACCGCCATGTGGGCCTCTCAGATCACAGGAACTACACAAGGTCAGAGCACAGAACCTACGGATGACTTTGCCATCAGTAGGTGCCTGAGGTTCAGAATGACCAGGGCTGTAGCAGCAGAGTTCTACCCACTGGTGAGGTGTGGTACAGCCACTGACACTCTATACACATGGAGGCCTCCTTCAGGGGGCACAGGTGTTGGTGTGGTCCCCTACGAAGGAGCCATGCTAAAAAGCAACTGCATATTCCATGCTTACTCTAGCACCCCCTAGTGTTTCCAGGACTCTGATGTTGCTAATGCAATAGACCTACGTATATAAACTGGTCTCTCCAGACTCTGCAAGGTTTCCCTCCGCCCTTTGGAGCTGAGCTCAGCTTCCTTCTTGATTTGTATCATTAACAGTTTCCTAACCTTTGGCTGAGCCTCTCAAAGCTGGGCCTCCAGGCTACCATTTGCATTTCCCCAGGAAACCCTCCTGAAGCTTTGTGTTAGGAGCTGGGGGAGTGAGAGAAGCTCCTGACAGCCCCAGTCTCTTTCACTGCCCCTGTGCACATCTTCCTGAGAGAGCTGGGCTTGAAGCCAGTCCTGACCTCCCCTAGTAAAGCTATGGGCCCTCTCCAATTCCACAGAGAAAGGACAGTACTTGAGAATGGCACTCACACCATCTTCACTAAATGGTTCTGATGGGGACCAGAAGGCTGAGGGTGTATGCTACTCATTTATCATAGGGACTCTTCCCTGCCCAGGACTTCACCCCCACTTCTGGTGTCAATAACTCCAGTTTGGACTGGCTTTGTGGGTCTTTTCTAAGGTAGATACAATGACCCACTGGCTCTTGCCATCCCCTTCCCTGCAAAGCCATCTCAGCCCACCCACTATACCCCAGGATTAAGCTGAACCACCAAGGCCAGGCCCACTGGGAGACAGCCTCTTCTGCTTTTCCGTCAAGTTAATAATATTTCTGAATAATCCTGCCTCAGAATATTTTGTAATTGCTGGTGTTCCCTGATGTGTAAGATCTAATACCAAGCTGTAAGAAATATATAAATTAAATTTACTGGTGTTACAAACAGGGGAAAAGGCTCAGGTTGGGAAAAGTGGAGTACACCCAGAAGCATAAGGACAGCAGAGAGAGAGAGAGAGAGAGAGAGAGAGAGATAGAGAGAGACCTCCTGCCAGATAATAATAGATCAGAGGAGAAACTAACCAAAGGGGAAAGGGACTCCTGCCCTCTTGCTGAGCCCTCTAGACTTCTGTTCCATTTTTGATCCTTTGGGGGCATCCCTGGATGCTCTCCCTGGGTACAGAAATAGCTCACAGCTGCACCCATCCGTTTTTACATCGAGTTCAAGTAGCCTACAAAGGACTGGGGCCATAGCTCGGTGGGTAGAGTGCCTGCCAGCATGCATGATGCCTTGAGTTCACTCTCCAACAACTCATAAACCCTACGTGGTGTGCACTTGTAATTCAGGAGGTAGAGACAATCAGGATCAAGAGTTCAAGGTCATAGCAAGTTCCAGGCCAGACCACCCACCAAAGGCTAGGTCGAGGATTCATGTGAAAATCTGTGTTGGTGGGCACAGGCTGCCAGAACAAAGTACTGTACTCTCTGTGAGCAACCCAGACAACAGAAAGTGTTCTCTACCAGCTCTAAAAGCTACAAGTCCAAGATCAAGGTGTCAATGGGATTGCCTCCTGCCAAGGTGGTGAGAGATTACATTCCTCCCCTGGTTCCTGGGTTGGCTAACCATCTTTAGTGTTTTTTGATGTGTAGCAGCCATACCCCACATCTTCTTTTGTCTTAGTTTAATGTTCTTCCTGTTTACATGCTGTCTAAACCCCCTTAGTTTATAAAATCTTATTGGATTAGGGTCCATACTCACATCATCTTAACTGGCTCCTTTGCAAATCCCCTACATCCAGATAGGCTTGGATACTGGGGTTACTGCAGCACAGGAATTTGGGGAAGACTCAAGTCAGTCCACACAGATCTTAACTTGGTTCTTTCTGTCCCTCAATACAGATAAGTCCCCTGCGGCCCCAAAGACCCAAGAGCCAGGTGATCAATGTCATTGGAAGTGAAAGACGCTTCTCTGTGTCTCCTACGTCACCATCCTCACAGCAGACACCCCCACCAGTCACACCAAGAGCCAAGCTCAGCTTCAGCATTCAGCACAGTAAGTGGAACTTAAGATGCTAAGCCATAAGGTCCCCTTGACCGTGGCGCTTTCCTCAGGACCTCAGCAGCAGACCGAAAGTTAGAGGGGCACCTGTCATCTGGAAGAAATCCCTCTGGTTGAGCTGGGACATCAAAACTTCAGCATCTCATACAGAAACCCATCTTCAGTGCCTGAACTCAGCAAATAGAGAGTGCATGACCCAATCCAGGACCAGAACCCCTGCCTCAGAAGGAGTCCTGAGAGCCACAGGGAGCAATGTATTCTGAGACCGTGGGGCTCTGTGTCTCATGGGAGATAGTGAAAGAATCATTGCTTAATGCATAGAAATTTCTACCAAGGATTGCAGATGGCTGTACAGCACTGTCAGCCTGTAACCACCACAGGCCCGAACACTAAAGGAGGATTAAATGACAAGTGTTAGATCACATCTGCCTTCCTGGAGTGACACAGGTACCCAAGTGCCACTCCTGAGGACCACTGTTCTTCCAGCTCTATACCAAGGTTTCTGCATTCACTGCTGATCTACCCTAACATTTCCCTGTTATCAGATAAGGTCTTTCTTAAAAAAAAATAATAACTCCAAAAACACAACTATCAGTGAATAAAACATTTTTTCAAAGAGTATCAACGAAGGCTGATTAAATTAGCCTACCTTTGCGGTCTTCCCTCTGTTTAACAGCCCATTGCTCATCTCTTTGGCTTTGGAAAGTAACTGCCGACCCCTATCTATTCAGCAGTCATAGGATCGCTCTGGTGAGCGAACTGTGTGAGGTAGCAGCTGGCTGTGCCCTTTACCCAGTGAGTTCTCCCAGTGGCAACTGTGGCAGACTGACCATAAAGCCGGCCAGACTTTCAAAGCGGCCGCTGTCCACAGCCCTTGACACGTCAACTATGTGGGTACCACCAAGGAGACAGAGGCTCACGGGCAGTAGTATTTACACAGTGAGTTGATATGTTGCTTTAAGCTCCTTTCTAGAACATTCCGCGAGAAAAGACTCCCCTCTTTGTATTCTTCACTGCTCTGTCCTCTCCTGTGTTATTTTGGCAAATGTTTCTGTGGAGTAGGAGACAGGTAGAGCCAGAGCCTTCAAGCCCTCGAGACTTTTTGGTAACACTGTAATTATTTGGCCATTCTCTAGGTCTGGAGCTGAATGGCATGACAGGGATGGATGTGACCGATATCCCGCCTCCTCTGCCTCTCAAAGGCAACATGGCAGATTACGGAAATCTGATGGAAAACCAGGATTTGATGGTCTCACCCACATCTCCACCTCCTCCTCCTCCCCCACAGCGGGTAAGTGGAATCTAAACCGTGGATTGCAACCTTCCAAGTCTCAGTGGGTTTACCTTGGGCCCATGAGGAAAAAAGAAAAAAAAACTCAGGATGGACCTGGATTTGATTTTGAGAGAAGAGCTGAGGAGCAAGGATGGAGGCGTGAGTATACAGTCCATGATTCTGCATCTTAGCCCTAGCTGCAGGCAACCCCGCCTCCCGTACCGTGCTGCAGCCAATCCAGTTGCTGGCCTTGCTCTGATGTCATCCTGATGGATGCCAATCTTTGAGCTGTTGGTACTGCCAGCAGCCTTGATGCCAAGAGGTCCGCCTGACTAAAGTGATGTGTCCCACCATTTGGCTCACACTGACAGGTCCCTGGTGGCCACAGGCCCTTGCTGTCCAGAGAGTCCCCAGAAGAAACTCCACATTGGTACGGAGACTGCATACCCTACCTCACTGGTTCAACAGCCCTCAAGTGCCATTCACAGTGGCAGTTGAAGGTTCTGGCCTGGCTGCTTCTGGCAGTACTCATGAGCAGCCAGCCCGAACCCCTTTTCATCACTGGTCCCCAGGCTGGTCCCCGCCAGACACCGTTATAAAGTCATTAATCATGTCTAATGTATTCCCTGCTGAGCAGCCTCAGGCCTGCCTGCTAATGCAAACAGTAGAGAGGGGTCCCAAATGCCCCACTGCACCGGGTTCTCTCAGCTGCTGTCATGCATTGCTCAGGTCCTATGGTCCTGGCCCATCCTCTTGTTTAGAGCCCAAAAGTGAGTAGAAAAGGTAAGCTCGGCGAGGAAGCACAAGTGAGATTTATGTAGCCAAGGCTGAAATGTCCACTCCAAAGTCTCCATTCCCAGGACACATTATTCATGGCCTTATATGAAGTCGACTCAGACTGAAGAGTAGAACACCCCAGACCGTATTCGTACAGCTGGTCCTATCTTGTGCTGTTCAGCCTCAATAAAGATCTGGCTACCAGAGGCCCTGAGAGCCCTGATAATGTGAGCTTTGCTGGTGGCTACCACGAGGCATGGGGATTTTTTTTTTTCTTCAGTCATAATTTAAAAATAGATTCTTCATGGCCATTTCTTTTTTTCTGTTGTGGAGGCTTTTTACTGGGTACTCTGCAAGCCTCTTCTCCCCTTGTGAAAGCAGTAAGGGAGATCTGGGGCGATAGCTCAGTAGGTCAGATCTTTGCCATACAAGTAATAGGACCTGAGTTCAACCCACCAGACCCCCATGTAAAACAGCAGGCATGTTGGCAGGCACCTGTCTTCCCAGCACTGGGGAGACAGGAAGTTCCTTGAAGCTCACTGGCCGGCCATGCCAGCCAAATTGATGAGCTCTAGGTCCAGTGAAGGATCTTGTCACATGACCGAGGAAGATGCCTATTGTTGACCTCTGGCTGCCACATGCATGTTCATACACATATTTCCAATAGCGTGTGTCTAAACACATATAGACAGGAATGCGCACATCCAAAAAAAAAAAAAAATAGAAAGCAGTGAGGGAAGAGAGTGCATATTAACTGTGTATTTGATCCTGTAAGGAGACTAAACACACTGTAGGACTTTTGTCTCTGACAAGCAAGGGACAGGTGGCTCTTCTAAAGCTGAAGTGTCATCTATGTAGGAAAAGGTCCCCCTAGAGCTCTCAGCTGGGAAGCTGGCCCTGGAGAAGGGTGTGTTCCATGAGGCTAGAGGTCTTAGACAGCTACTGAAATGTAGACTTGACCTCTCCAGCACAAAGGGCGGCCCAGGGAACCTGAAGGAGAGGAACCCCCACTTCCTTAGGGCATCACATCCTATGTAGTCAGTTATATCGTTATTTTATTAGAAAAGTTAAAATAACTATAATTCAAAAACTGAACTTGGAAGCGTGAACAAGTTGGGTTTTTTTTTTTTAACACATCTATGCAGAGGTGACAGATCCATCGTCCTGAATTGTCAGTGCCACCTGTGATTAAGTGAATGACCGACATGCCCTAGCTGCAGTTCAGTTTATAAAGCGGGTGCAAATTCAATTAGATTAATTACCCAACTCTCTTTGCGACTTGTTTCTGGTTTAATTTGCAGCCTGAGCTCAAGTTTGGGTGACAGGGCCGGTGGTTAGTGTGTCGTAATTAGTCAAGGCATCTTCTCAGGTGCCTCCCTCAGCACAGGCGCTGAGAGCCGCTTTTGGATAATGATCGTTTATCTGCTATGGGAGGTGATCGATAGCCTCCTGTCACTCTCATCGATTGGCCCGGGGCTTGTCGGTGACTCTATCTCTAGCTGTTGCTGTTTTAAGCTGTCATTCATTTCAGAGTGGCGCATATAACCAGTCATGTGAGCTATCATTTTGCTCAATGGTGATAAACCCAACATTCTTCTGCTTGGTGTTAAGGGCACCTTTGGCATCTAACGCTATCTTCTCCTCAGACTGGGCTGGCCTGCCTGTAGTTACTCTCAGTTGGATGTCACAGTCACCATAGCTTTCACCTATACACACCTGTGATGGATGGTCTCAGGCCATCAAATCTGTGTTTCTTTTCACGGTTCACACCAACCTTAAAAAGACTCACAGATGTACTCTTCACTTTCCCTTGGGTGTGTGTGGGTCGTGGGGAGGTGTCTATGAGCGTGTGTGTGTGTGTGTGTGTGTGTGTGTGTGTGTGTGTGTGTGTGTAGGTCCATATAGACATTTGTACATCTGCATGTTTAACATCTGGTGTCTTCCTTAATTGCTCTCCATTTTATTGTTTGAGAAAGGTCTCTCACTAAACCTGAATCCTGCTGATTAGGCTAGACTGGTCAGTCAGCAACAGCGATGAATCCTCCTGTCCCTCAGACAGGAATTATAGGCCTGTGTCACTGTGCCCACTTTTCCCCATGGGTTCTGGGGATCTGCACTCATGTCTTTATGCTTGTGTGACGAGAACTTCACAATGGGGCCACGAGCCAGGTCCCAAGGCCACCGGCTTCCCTCTGTAAAATGGCTAGTGTTATAGACGATCACCTTTCCTCTGTACCTCAGCACCAGGGTGATTGTATACTTACCTGTCCGAGAATCAGGAGGGAACTGTGGCAGCGAGCATGAGACTCTCACATTCAGCCACACTTCACCCTCTGTTGAGAGACTGTGACTCACGTTACATGTTGGGTCTTGAACACTCCTTGGGATTTCTGCTTGCAGTGGGCTCCCACCTCCCTTAGTCTGCCAGTTCCTTCATCTGCTCACCTTCTGTGCCCTGGGGCGATAAGGGTACATCTGCTGGGCATCTCTTGTCAGTGTCTGTGATGGTCATGAGGATCCCGGGAGTGGTCACTTTAGTCACTTACAGGCTGTGGTGTGTGGCTTTCTGTCAGCCTCACAGCTGTAGGTTCCTTTTCTGTTTTTGGAAGATATATTCCATTAGTGACTTTTCTAATCTCCATCATGCCTGCTAAGAAGTCTCCCAAAACAGTGCCACTGGCTAGGGCCAAGCACATGAGCCTGCGAGGGAAGAGGCATTTCAATGAAAATGTACCAGGGACCCAAGGCACTTTGCTGCCTGCGAACCAATCCAGCTGGTCCCTTGCTTTTGTTAATAAAGTTCCCTTCACCCACCACTGTGGCCACAGCTTCTGCTGGCCTAGGTTTTGGCTGCTTTCCAGCCTCAGCGAGAGCCAGGCGTGACCCACAAATTGTATAAAGTTACTTTCTGGAGAAAGCTTGCTGCCCGACCAGGGCTGTCAGTCCAGAAGGCAGGGGAGTCTCTCAGCACAGCCTGGAGAGCCTGTCCTCTGGACACAGGGCCATTGCTAGGTGGATGACACCTGAATCCAAAACCACAAACAGTGACACTTCTCCAGGGAGCACTCACTGTACTGTGTACATGGATTCAGATGTCAGAAAACCACAGCACGACAGGGCAACCCAGGGTAGGGTAGCTGACATGCTGGCTCCAAGCCAAGCAGAGTGGAGCCAGGTCACACGGAGAGGTCAGTTCCGATTCTAAGTGTTTGGACTGACTTCCCACTGCTACGCCAAGTAAGGACCCCAGCAAAGTAATGAGGTGCTTCTCTGTGAGGACATCAGTGACATGATGGCTTCTTTATATTCCTGTTTCCTAGCAACAGCCACCTCCACTGCCCAGCAAAACGCCACCTCCTCCCCCTCCGAAGACGACTCGCAAGCAGACCTCAGTGGACTCCGGGATCGTGCAGTGAATGCCCTAGGATGAGGAAGCTAACCTTCCTCTTCACCTCCACACAGCTACTGTACCTGCCGATTACCTCCTCCCGGGCCTGGGATACCTCACCCTAGTGTGATGGCTTTTCCTGGAAAGGAATCCTTCCTAGCCATGGGACCAGAGGCCTTAAGTATCTCAGAGCACAGCAGGAATGGGGCCAAGGCATATGTAGTCCGGATTTTTTTTTTTTTTTTTTTTTTTTTTTTTTAGGTTGGAGCCTCCAAGCATGTCAGCCTTTCATGTAGCCTCAGTCTTGCCCTGACATCTTTCTCTTTTGTGCCAAATGACTTCTATTCATTTGCAGAGAGCTTGGCTGATGTGAGTTAGCCAGGCGGGAGGGATGAGGCCAGCCCCTCCTCCCCCATGAGAAGCTATGCAGTAACCTTGTAAGGATCCTTACACTGCCTCTGCAGCCCAGACTCCAGCTCACCCCCCAGGGCTGACTGCTCAAGCCCATTCCTGCTGCATCCGCAGTGTGACTTCTGTGATTGAGTGTCACTTCAGCTGACATCGAGCAACTAGGTGTACCCTTCAGAGAAGATCTCCATCTTCTCTCGGCATACATAATTTAAAGTAGGGATATCTCTCAGTTACTAAAGAGATACTAATATATGCCATAGAGACACCGTTAAGAATACTGGATCAAATGGAAAATAAATATGAGCATAGGAAGGTGAATTTTCACTCTTTTTAAAAATATGACCCCGTGCACCACCAGAGGCCGTTTTAATTGGGTGGCTTCTCCGTGTTCTCATTGTGTACAGAAGTTTGTATATACACCGGGTCTCAGAGCTCCTGTGAGTGTCTGGGGCCCTTGTTTACTCCCATGGCTCTCTAAAAATGAGCTCCAATGTGTCTTCTTCATGTTTGACTGCTGGGAATATTTGTCTTTGAAATCCCACAAATTAAATTGTTTTCCAGATTCCAAAGGTCCTGAAAACTGTTGGTGGACAATGATTAAAACAACAACAACAGCAACTAACTTGGTATAACCTAATATTTTTATTTGATCATCTATATTTTTTTATTCACTATGATCATGATACTGTTTGTGCTAGAAGATTTCAAAGTTAATCACTGACAAATGAAAAATAAATGTTATTTAAAAAGAACTAGTTTCTGGCCCTTTTCATCATTTAATATAAAATATCGATGCTACTTTCTTAAACAAAAATACACATTTATGTATGTACCCACCTATCTTTCTCAGACATAACTGTGTGTTTTGTGTGTGTGTGTGAGAGAGAGAGAGAGAGAGTGTGTGTGTGTGTATGTGTTTGTGCTCATGTACTTGTGTACAAAAGTGCACATGTCTGTGTGAGTGTAGGTGTTAGAAGCAAACCCTGTGTTTCTTACTCAGTTGCTATTCATGTGTTTTGAGGCAGGATCTCTCATGAACCTCAACCCTATCGTGAGGCCAACCCCTTTGAAAAGCTAAGCAGTAGCCTTGTAAGGAGTAAGCTAGACTGGCTAGCCAGCAGCTCTCAGCAATCTACTTGTCTCTGCCTCCCCAGAACTGGAATTATAAGTGCCTATCACTGCCCTCTGTGTTTTGTGTATGAGTCCCTGGGCTCAAGCCCAGGTCCTCCTGTTTGTATGGTGCTCTTCCAACTGAACCATCTCCTCAGCCCTTAAACATAATTGTTCTTTAATTCTTAGTTTTAATAATCTCATGTATGCAGTGAAATATAACTGTATCTGCTCCTCCTGTCCCTCCAAGTCCCCCATACATATTCTCCCAACACGTCATAGCACAACATAACATCTTTTTTTCTTTTTTAATAACACACTAAGTCTGGTGATATGTGCATGGCTGTAAGGCCATTAACTGGACCATGGGAAACCTAGCAATGGCCACACCCTCAAAAAAATAATTATCCCACCCTCCGAGTAGCTCTTCAATAACGGTGGCACCTGGAGATCATCTACCCCAGTCAGGCCAGGAGTTTAAGTGGTTTGAACTTGTGCCAGCAACTACAGCTGCTGTGAACTAACTCATGACTGCAAAAGCTAGATCACCTCCAAAAGACAGCATTTCAGAGCTATTTCAGCCCCACTTCCTTTCGCTCTTACTTTCTTTCTGCCTCCTCTTCTGTGATGTCACCTAAGCCTTCCTTTGGTCACTGGGAAGCTAATGTCAATGTTCCATGTAGGGCTGACCACTCAGCCTTTTATTCTTAGCACTTTGATCTGATATGTGTCTCCGAACTGGCTGCTGTCGACTGCAAAAAGAAGCTTCTCTGACCAAGGGTGAGAGCAGCCCAGGTTTATCGGGATAAGCCTAAATGCTTTCTAGTCCAAAGCCCCATGGTTGGGGAGGTTGCAAGCCCAAGCATAAAACCTACTATTGTTATTTTGCTAAATGGCTATGCTGTTCATATGTCAAAATGCCTTCTAAATATATATGCTTATACTTAAAATTTTGAATCATCCCATTTCATTGCCTCTGGATTGGAGCCCAGGTACAAAATGCCCACATCCACTTGAGTGTGTACATGTCCTCACAGTCCACACCAGACCTGCACACTCCCATACTTTATTCTTCCCGCTGGACCTGAGTTCTTCCAGCTGCTTCTCACTGGGGCCTCCTCTCCAGCTGGGCGTTGCTGGGGCCACTTTCTCCTGCCTCTGTTGCTGCTGTTTTGAGAGAGGACTTTGTCATGAGGCGTGTGATTTGTCTTGGGAAGCTTGGATGCTTGAGAGCCTTCTCCAGGACCTACCACACCAGAAGTTGGGTGATAGTGGGCCCTCCTTGCAGTGTGAAGGGCTCTCATCTCCCTCCTTTATAAAAAAAAAGAAAAAAGAAAAAAAAATGCTCTGTCCATAAGAAAGTGCTTGCATGTCCACCCTCACTAGCCCGGAGGAGGCCTCCGCAGAAGCTAAGATGCCCCCGGGGGCAATTGTCATTTGTAGTAGTTGTCCTGTTACATCTTACAACAACTTCAAAGTATACAGAGGACTAGAGAGAGGCCTCAGTAGGTAAGAGCAGCTGCTACACAAACATGAATCTCTTAACACGCAGATAAAAAAAAAATACATGTGTGACTATGTGTCCCTATAACCCTAGCACTATGGAGGGCAGAGGCAAGAGGATCATTGGGGATAGTTAGTTGACTGCTGGCCAGCTCTTGGTTCAGTGAGAGGCCCCTCCTCTCCAACCCAAGCAAATGGGGAAGTACATGATAGAGTAGGACACTTGATATCTTCTTGCCTCCCCATAAGCTCATGAGCAGTACACATCCATATATGTGTGTGTGCACGCACACACACACATACACACACACACACACTGGTCAGTTTCTAAGACTCTGTAGATACTTGTCAAGATGGAAGTTTTTCTTTGTGAACCAGCTTTTATTTTTTTCATCGAGATAAAGTGTTCATACTCTATTCTGTATGTTAGAAACAGAACACTGCCCACAGTCCTGAAACAAATGGCTTTGGCACAGCAGTATGGGAAAATGTCAAGAGTCCAGCCACTGGCTGTGGGCCATTTGAGAATGGGAGGATGGTGGTGTTATTGCACTGTGTCATGCATGCAGCACAAAAAAAAAACAAAAACAAAAACAAAAACAAAACAAAACAAAAAAACAAAAAACAGAATCATTGCCAGTCTGTGGGAGTGGCATCAGCCATGACTGTTCCTGATCTCCCAGATCAACCTCCTGTGATACAACCCCAGCTGGAGTTACTACCACTACACACACATCTATTTGTTATTTTTCTGTTATTGTGTCGAAATATAATGAAGACAATTTATAGAAAGAGAGTCTTCGTAAGTTGGAAGCTTGGCTGGCTGGATGGGGTCTTCACCTGGCTTTGGTCTTCCCTTTTTATTTTAGTTGCTTTCCACTAGCAGAAAACGCCTTAGGTTCTCTTTCAAGTGGCAGACATGGCAGCTGGAGCAGGAAGCTGGGAACTCACATCTTCAACCTCAGGCACAAAGCAGAGAGAATCTTCACATCTTCAACCTCACATCTTCAACCTCCAGCACAAAGCAGAAAACTGAAAGAATCGCAAAGCTTTAAACTCTCAAAGCCTGCCTCCAGTGACATACTTCCTCCAGAAAGGTCACACCCCCTAAGCCTTCCCAAACAGTGTCACCAACTGGAAGCCAAGTGTTCAAATACCTGAGCCTATGGAGGACATGCTTATTTAAACCACTATACCTTCCAGAGATACATACCCCATGCTGGGAAATACGTGGAGAACATAGCACAGTTACCTAGGAAGGAAGGGAGACCTCTACCATGTCACAGAACTACCTTAATATAGTTACATATTCACAAATATGGGGGATGGATCTGACAATTTCCTCCCAGTGTCAGCCTTCTGTTACTGTAAGAAATATCTGAAGTAAATGAACCTCAATACAGGGAAGCTCTATTTGTGCTCACAGTTGAGGTTTGATCCCAATACCAATTAGCTGTGAAAATTTGGGCCTGTGGCAACATGGTGCATTGTGGCAGGAGTGGAGGAAGAAGACCCATTCACTTCACAGCTCAATGCTAAGAAGGAAGAGAGGAGGGAGGGCCCAGAGCCCCCAATATCTCCTTTGAAAAGGAGATACTCTGCAGCCATTGGGGTGCATCTGACTTGGCCCCAACTCAGTTAACCATATTCATGGTACCAAAGTCTAGAGACCTAGGATAATGTATGGGCACATCTGGAACATTCCAAACTAAAACCATAGCGCTTGTCTTACAGACCAAAGCTCTAATCGAGGAGAGATTCCCTGCTGTGTCCATGGTTTCCTGGCTCCCAGGAGCACAGAGAAATGAACGCTCATGGTCTCCTTTCCATTCGCTTTAGTGCTCCAGCCCACGAAGTGGTGCTGTCCACCTTTGGAGTGGATCTTCCCATTTCAATGAACCCCACCCAGAAGATAAATACCTTATAGCCATGCCCAGAGTGTTGTCTCTTGGGTGGGTCAGGATCCTGTGAAGGTGACGGGATTATTAACCATCAGGTGCTATTTGTGTAATTTACAGAATACATATGCTTTTCTATTTAATGAGAAAACTTTTGTTCAACAAGACTCATCTTCCACCTTCTGGGATGCCTTATTGGATCAATGTGAATGACAGCTCTAAAACTGGAAGGTGAATGGTCTCTTGTGTTGTTTTTTTACTTTGGTTGTTAGGAAGTTCAAGGCCAATTTAGTTCGCACAGAGTTACTTAAACTTTGGTTTTATTTCCTTGGCCCTCCAGAATGCTCTCTGGCCTGTTAAAAGTCCACCTTTACTTTCAACTACCCAATTTAAAATGCTCTTTCCCACATCTTTATTCAAAGAGGGTAGTATATAAGCCTTATCCTATAAATGGAAAAATCTTTTTTTTTTCCTATTTAAAAACCACCCTCGGTGCCTGAAGATTGCCTCCTAGTATCTAAAGAAATTATTTAAAAATCAATTTTAAGATTATTCTTTCATGTAAAGATTTGATCTCTTTAATTCTTTACAGATTGTATTATCTTCTGCTCTGGATTCCTCTATGGCTCTGGGCTTCACAGGTCGTGTTCATGGGAGTCTTTGTGGGTTTAATGCCTTTCAACCTTTGCTTTTTAGTTCTATATTTAATTGCTTTAGTGTCCTTTTCTTTTTTTTAAAAAAAAAAAAAGTCTGTTGGTAACTTTCCCCTCTGTCTTCTCGAAATGCCTTTTAGAACTATTTCACCTACTGTCTTCTTGGAATGCTCTGAAGACCTGGGTGTCTCTAACCCTTTGACCTGTGTCCTAAACTTGGCAGACCCTGTTTACCTCTCACCTACACATCTGCTGTCGCTGCTACTTGCTGTAGGGCCTAAATTATTGTCCTAAGCCTGAAAGGGGGTGGCAGTAGCTCAGGATAAAGCTTATTTTGATGAATTCATGAAATTTCTCTTAGCCCCAGACAGCCAAGATGTGATATAGTCTTTCTTGTTTGGTTGGGTTTTATTGAGTTTGTTTTGTTTGTTGAGACAGGGCCTTGAGAAGTAGCGTGGGCTGATGTAGAGCTCAAGACAAATTTGAGCTCCTGCCTCAGATCAGCCTCTGGTTGCCGAGATTCCAGACACAGCCCACCATGTCCATCGGAGGGAGTCTAACCTATTACTCACCCCGAGTGTGGGTGTTGCCAGGAAGGTGTCTGTAGGTAGGATACACATCTATAATCAATTGACTTTTAGTAAAGTCTCTTGATATGTGGGAGGATCTCAGCAAATCAGTCTAAGGCCTTAAGAGGAAAACAGTTTTCTGGAGAAAAACATTTCGGCCCAAAGACCAGTCATCCCCCTCCTGATTTTGTGCCAGTTGCCCATTGCAAGTTTGAACTCACCAGGGTATGAGCAATTTCCTAACTTAAATCTCTCTTTCTCTCTTCCTGCCTATATCCCCCTCCTTCTTTCCCTTCATTCTCCCCATTTCCATCTCTCTGTCCTCTCTCTCATTTCTCTCCTGTCTCCTCCTCCCTTTCCTTCTTCTCTTCTCTTATGTTTCCCCTTCTTTTTTCTTTCTCTTTTCTCTTCCTACCTTCTCCCCATTCTTCTCGCTTTCTTCCTCTCCTCTCTCCATTCCCTTCTCTACTCTATCTTCTCGCTTTCATCTTCTCTCTCTCCCCTCACCTATCTTCTTTGTCCTCTTTCTCTCCCACTTTCTTCCTTGTATACCCTCTCTCCCTTCTCTTCATTCTCCTTCTCCACTCTCCTCTTCCTCTTTTCTTTCTATTTTCCTCTCGTCTCTTCTCTATCTCTACTCTTTGTCACTTGCTCCTCCTCTCTCTCTTTTTTCTCTCTGACTTCTTTCGTCTCCTCTCTTCTCTTTAATTTTCTTTTCTTCTTTCTCCTCTTGCGCTCCTATCTTAAGTTGCTTCTTGTCAGGTGTTTGGTCACAGGGAAATGAAAAGTGCCCAAGCCAATGCTGTCCGCATTTAATTCTTGGCTTTTAATGTTCACACTGAGGCTCTGTAAAAAAACAAACAAACAAACAAAAAACATTTGAAGAAAAATCACTCTACAGTAAGAGGGCTAGTGTGGTACCCAGCAGACATCTTATGTCAAATGATTCGGGGAGGGCAACATAAGGTGTCCTACCACAGAATATCACCCATGAAGGATGGAAATATCTTTCCACTCAGGAAAATTGATGCGATATTCAACAACTTCTTTAAGAAAGTCTAACTACCCTCACAAACAAGTTTCCTTAGAGCATCCCTCTGATTCAGTGTCATTGGAACCACAGATGAAAAGCCACCACTGCCACCTCCCTTAGCAGTAAAGTCTCTACCCAGAACACCAAGGAGCAAAAGTGAGTCCCTTCCTGAGCTTGTGAAGTCAGGATCAAGTGGTCCTTTCCCATCTCTGAAATATTCCTAGGGCTCTTGCCAGGTCGGGCCTTTTTCAGTCTCCTGTCCTGCTGTGGGAAGAGCTAACATCATCTCTGAAATTCCTCTGGGAGAGAAAAAGTGATGCTCAAGGGAGACTAGTCCATATAAAACCCATAAATCATAAAACTCTGTGGTCCTCAGACGGGTGAGAAGGAAGGTGAGTTCGGCTCCTTGAAGCTGCAGTGTTTGAACGGAGCCTTGAGCTGCTATGAAAGGTACTAAGAATCCAGGGCTGTCTGACTAGAAATGAACTGGGAATAACTCAGAAGCAGAAGGAAGAGGTGAGTAGGGCATGAAAGGCAGAGACTTAGTGGGACAAGGTCATGAGGGAGCCTACTGTCCATGAGAGAGCTTAGATGTCAATTCAAAAGCAGGAAGAAGAATGACCACCATCCAGGGGAAGGATAAGTAGAAGGAATAACAATTACAAGGAAATGGAAGGATGGACCATGAGGTCTTCAGCATCACCACCATCACTAAATGAAGCCGGCATCTACCCCTCAAAGGAAGCAAAAGGAGAAACCCAGAGGTGAAAGCTGGCTTTGGGATTTTCCCTGCCAGTGGGTTCGGAGATGTTCCTAATGGGGATGGGATGTGGAGCAAGAGAGAGAGAATGCCCAGGGGTGCCCTGACCATAAAAAATATAATGCTCTCAGTCCTGCTTCTACCACACTGGCAGCATTCCTTTTCCCTAGTAGCTCCACCAGTTCATATGCACAATTCACTATGAAATTCATTGCCATTCTGGGCTTCCAAAGCGAACCATGCAGTGGCCACAGTGAAAAGCACCCACAGACAACACCAGAATCCCGAAAGCCACCCAGGAAGCAGCTGGCTCACAGGATCCAGCCTCCTTGGCTGCTAATGGAAAGGTGCAACAATTTGGGAGGCAAAAATAATCAGTTTGGGAACGGAATATTTTTGAATTAGCATAAATTAGGCTATTTAAAAATACTTGTTAACAGTTAATTTAGCATTATGCACACTCTTGTTGGAGAGGAGGACACTTAATATTGAATAAGGAGCTACCTGCAAAAGGCAGGGTTATTTTTAAACAGCTGAATATTTTTGGTTTCTCAGCATGGTATACAGACAACATCTGCAGGCTTTCACTGCCTGGCGGAGGCGCTTTCACATGAAAAGCAAACTTCATAAAAGCAAAGCAATTATAATGGCATGGCTATGGCAGAACACCCCCCAACCCCTGTATTTCAGAAGTGTTAGTGAAATGAGTGGTTTTCAATAGGATCGTCCTATTACTTTAGCCTTGGAATAAAGACTGCACAGTTTCTTTGGTTTGGCTGGCTTGCAAGTGCTCAGAAGCCCAGTGGGCAGAAGAAGTTGGATCACACTTTTATAGCCTTGGATGTGAACTCCCTTGAAGAAAGAATGCTGGGAATGGAATGCAAAACCAGGTGGCTGGTCCAGTGTGATCTCCAGGTGCCTGGGACAGCCTGGCTGTGACAGATATGCACAGAAGTGATAGAGAGTCCTGATACCCGGCCCAAGGTTTCACAACTCAGAGTCCAGGATGTGGCAACACGGCTGAATGGGGCCTCAGAGCCTGGCCTCTGCTGCTTTTGAATCCCTAACTTTAGACAAGGGCACCTCCTTAGACATCTTCACATTTGAGTCCTTCTACTGTTTTCTGTGGTTGGAGGTAAAAGGAAATGTGGTCCATAGCCAGAAGAGGCTTGTGGTGTTAAAAAGTGGAAAACAGATTCCAGAATTTTCTCTAAGGAAAGACTCCCGGGATTCACATTCCTAGCAGTGTCCTCAACTTTATTTCTTCATCCATCACAGTATTTGGAAGCTCAAGGCACAAAATGGCCATGCAATTTGCCAAGGTCACACAGCTGGCTTTCCATTTGAAAGCGTCTTTAGAACTCATGTTGGTGGGCTGGGGAGATGGCTCAGAGGTTAAGAGAACTGGCTTTTCTTCCAAAGGTCCCGAGTTCAATTTCCAGCAACCACGTGGTGGCTCATAATCATCTGCAATCAGATCTGGTGCAGGCAGAATATGTATAAATAGTAAATAAATCTTTTTTTTTTTTTTTTAAAGAACTCATGTTGGGTTAGAAATGGATGGTTCAATGGGCAGGTCTTTTGCTTCCCTTAGGGTTCTCAGCATTCTTGCTTCCACATGTTCTGCACAACTCACTCTGAAGTAATATCCAACAGGTTGGCTGCCAGGCTGCCCTCTTCCTTTTCTCTACCGGGACAACAAAGCAACTTTGTTTTGGATGCCAGGCTGCAGCAACTTGGTGTGCACACTTGAGCGTGTACATATATTTAAGAAAGACCCATCTGTTGTCCTCCTCTATTCCTTTTCATCTCATTTCTTTGAGACAGGATTCTTCACTAAATCTGGAGCTTGTGGTTTCAGTGACACTGCCTGGCCAGCAAGCCCCAGGACCTACTTGTCTCCACCTGCCCAGTGCTGGAGCTACAGGTATGCGCACCAGGCTCAGCAACTTTCTTTCTTTCTTTTTCTTTCTTTCTTTCTTTCTTTCTTTCTTTCTTTCTTTCTTTCTTTCTTTCTTTCTTTCTCTTTCTTTCTCTCTCTCTCTCTCTCTCTCTCTCTCTCTCTCTCTCTCTCTCTCTCTCTCTCATTTATTTATTTTAGCATGGTTCCGGAGGATGGAACTCATATCCTCATGCTTGCACAGAAAGCACCTTACCCACTGAGTCACCTCCTCTTCCAGCTACAGCTGCTTCCTGTAGTATGTTAGTATGAACCAAGGCTACAACTGCCAAAGATGATTACTGATATCATAGGTTCTCTCTGCCATGCATTGCCACATCATGTGGCTATTAACAGTCTGACTACCAATCCTGAGTATAATATCAGTCCCTTTATAACTTTTGTATAAATGACCACATTGTGTGTGTGCGAGAGAGAAAGAGAGAGAGAGAGAGAGAGAGAGAGAGAGAGAGAGAGAGAGAGAGAGAAGGAGGGAAGGAGATACAGAAAGCTTCTGTCTACATTTAAACAGCACTTTCTTCCAGCAGGTCAATAAGGCTGGGGGAGAGGCAAGGAATTAAATGGGAGATTTCACTGCATCTGATTTCAAACAGGCTGGCTTATGATAAGCCAGTCTTTGAGAAGAGTGAACTCAAAAGAATAAACATTTAGATTTTAACAAAAAAAAGTACTCAAAACAAATAGGCTTGCAGAAATCTCATGAAGGAATAGCCTTTCTTAACTCCCTTTGACACAGCAGAAACTCTTTGCAGAAACTAGACTGGCAGAACACTTTTCTTGTTCTGATTGGCTGTGTCTCTACCTGTACCCCACTCCTGTCATAGCCCCCTTATTTCTTCCAGGTCTCAGCTCAGTTCCTAGACTACTGGCAGCACAAATGAATAAGACTGGGAGAGCCCAGAGAGCTGATCAGTTCCCACAGTGGTGTTCATACAGGGAGGGAGCTGTGTGTCGAGGCTTTGGAAGAAGAGTGATGGTAGGAAAAAAGAGGCATACTGCCTTCTGCTTCCCCCACTTTCCTAATACCCTCCCATCAGCCAGAAAGTCCCTTCTTTTTCCCCTATGCTTGGGGAAACGCACTTGAGACCTTCCACAAATCCCCACACTTTTTCTGGAAAAGTCGTATAGCCTCCTACTGCCATGTGATTGTAGAGGGAAGCCACCACCTGATCCTTTCACAGGTACTGGGCAACCTTAATGCAGGAAGACTCTATCTGTACACACTCTAGCTTTAGCATACAGGGTTCAGTTGTCCCAATTGTCCAAACCTGAGGTCACCATCTCTTTCCATGACCAGAAATGTCCTCTAGACCTAAGCACATATTACTGACATCTAGGCTTGGGACGTCTGGACTCCAGTCCCAGTGATTAACATATGTTCTTGCATGTTAAATGCCCCTCACACCCACTTTGGAAAAATCTTGAAACTTCAGAGAAAGCCTGCAAACACAACAAGACAGTGTGTACTGTTAGCACCTAAGCTGTGATGAGGTCATAGCTGGGCCAGGAGTCATGGCGTGATAGACTGAGAACAATTCTCTATCATTTGCAGTGAGGAAGGTGGACATTATCAGCTACTACCATGAAGGATAAAGCAAGGAGGTTCAGCAGGGATAGTGAAGCCCCAGAGAATAAAGACGGGTCTGAAGGAGTAAGAATAGAACACACCAGGGGCCAGAGCATCTAGAAATATAGGAAGAGTAGTAGACATTCAAAATAGGACAAAGATTAAGGGACCAGGTATCCATTCAACATACAACCCAGGGCGAGATGGTCATGGTTATGGTGGTGGTGGTGGCAGGAATGTACTTTGACTCTAGTTGCCCCTTGGTAGGAGAAGGTTGGGAGGGTTGATCAGGAAGGAGTAACTAGAAGGAGAAAAAGGTTGCTGTCAACAACATTGCCACTGTTATTACCATCTTCATCACCACCGGTAACTCCACCATTACCATTATCATTGCCACCACCACTGTCATCACTACTGTGACCATCATCATTACCACTGTTACCTCCATCCCCACTCTCAACTCCAACACCATCATCATTACTATAGTTACTCTCATCACCATCCTTACCTCCGTCACAATTACCATCTTTACCCCAAGCACCGTTCTTACCCCTACCACTATTCTTATCCCTACTGCTGCCGCCATCACCATCTTTACCACCACCACCATCATTGTCACCATCTTCACAACCACCACCGTCATTATCACCACTACCATTACCTCTACCATACTGACTACAACCACCACCATCACCAACACCAAGGGCATCATCATCCTAACCACAACTTCCACCCTCACTACCCCTGTCTGCCCTAAGGTATTTGAAGCATGAAAGGAAACAGTTTTCATGAAAGCACTTTGCAATTATGTTATAAGAACTAACCCCATGTGATCCAGACCCCAGTTTAGGCAGGTGTGGAAATGGTAACAGGGACCCAGGAAGCCACTTCAGGGCAAGTACCTGTCCAGCAAGATGACTAGGCTTCTAAAATCAGTTCTGACAATTGTCTTTGGGATCTCATCACAAACCAATCTGTCAAGAAGAAACTAGGACCAGCAGAAATGTAAGAAGGCAGGAAAGATGGGAAGTTAGACAAAAGAAAAAAGAGAAGGGAGGGAGAGAATGAAGGAGCAAAAGGAACACCAAGCATAGCCCTCACCTGATTCACACATCCCACGCAGCCTGTGGTCTGCTGCACCCAACAAGCACCTAGGCTTGCTTTTCTCGAAAGATTAATTCTCACCCTGTCCCATACTTGTTCCCACTGAGAGATTTCTTTGGTGGTAGAAGAGATGCCATCTTGAATGCGGGGGTTAGGGGTAGGGTTGGAGGCGGTGGTTGAAAGGTAGAAAAATCCTAACAAAACCTTAAATTACTCTCATCAGCTTCCTGGAACTACTTAGCAGTGAGCCAAGAAAATCATAACGTTGGCAAGTTATTATTGTGTCAAAAAAAGGATATTTATTTTTATCATGAATCTTTTTACTTTCCAAAATACCTAGCACATCGATTATCTCGTTGGAGTCTCATAACTGTCATGGGTATAGAAGAAGAACAACATATTTCCTTCTCCCTTCATGCAGGGGGTGCAAGTCCTGGAAAGTTTGAGTGGCATGTGGCTGTGACATTTTGCAGGCTATTGGCAAGCTCAGGCAGGCATCTCATGATGTTCAGAGCATATATACTGCCTAAGTCCTCTCAGCATCTATCATGTGGCTGGACCTGGCTGTGCTCATTTATACAACACATGCTTATTTCTCTAGGCGCTGAGGATAGTAATCTCGAAGTCCCTCCCTGTGGCATAGTGGCCATGACCCCATCTTTGGAACCTGGAAGTAATCAGAATTCTAACTTTGTGACTTACCTGGCGCATACAGATATTTTGACTCAGAATATCCTAATGAGCTTGTTTTCTTCTTCCTCCTCCTCTGCTCCTTCTTATCTCCTTTCTCCTTTTCTTTTTGAGACAGTCCTTAGTTCAGGCTGCCCTTGTCAGGAGGAGAGGCTCCTCAAGCAGGAAAACAGCTTTCTCATGGATAGGAGCTGGTAGGAGGCTGATGGAAAAATGGCAGCCTCCCTCAAGGGAGGCCAGTCGTGGCTAAGCTCTGACAGTGCTTGCTAACCCATCATTACGTGTCTTCCTGAAAATGGCTCCTTATTCTCCAGGTCAGAGTCACACAAAAGAAACAGTTTTCTCCATAGAGCAGCCTTGCCTCCACTGCTCTTCTCCCTACCTGACAAAGACTGTTCAGTGACGGGGCAGCGTAATTGGAAGTGACTGGTTACCTTCAGTTTTAGGCGGGTGGCACGTTCTCTTAAGGAAAAGGCTTGGCTGTAAGGAAAGAGCCTGTCTTTGCAAGATGTCAGGGGTGGGGCTGCTATTCCTTGAGATGGGACGTGGATGCAAGACCTCTGAAATTCCATGATTACCCCCACTTACCTTGAGAGCTCTGAGCATGTGAGTTCCCCAAAGTATGTGGACAACTGTCCTTCACGTGAGAGGAACACTCACCGTACTGAAATACTAGAGGCTCATGAGGTCTTCTTCACCATAAGTGAGTTATAATGCACACTGAGAGTGTAGTCCTATCAGCTGAGACTAGGTCTCTGTCGACCTACCCACAGGGGAGGCCATATTTTACACAAGGCACACTGATCCCCAGTGGAGACTCAAAATCATAAGCAATGTAGCAGGAATGCACGTCTGTCTAGGCGGGCCAGAGCCCCAAGCACTGTTCCTCCTGAGATGTTTCACTAGATGCTCTGGGGAATGGCCAACAGGGACCATGGCACCCATCCCCCCCCCAGAACTCAGAGAATGCCTCTGAAATGGATAGCAACCTGCCCTACACACACACACACACACACACACACACACACACACACATACACACACACACACACCTGTCCCTCACTCTGTATGGGTGAAGTCCACAGAGGAGATGCTGGTTCTCTGAACAGCAAGCAGAAAACTAGCCAACACATAGTTTGAATGGCTAAGCCATTGTGCTAAATTATGAGGGGGAAAAAAAGCAGCAGAAACCATTGTTCTTCAGCAATAACAATAAAACAGACTCTCTTTATTAGTCATGGCCCTTTAGAAGAACAAAACAGATAGAATAAATAGATATTGTAAAAAGAGGTTTATTAAATTGATTTACACAATAGTACTGAGAAGTCCAGCAATGGTCATTTGCATGCTGAGAAGCCAGGAACCCAGAGGCTACACAGACTGTCCATGCAGGTGGATGCCTGAGCAGTCCAATCTGGTGCTGAAGGCCTGAAGGAGTGGTGGGGAGCTGCTGATCTTCTGTCCACACCGGAAGCCTGAAGGAGCTGTGTTTTGATGGCTGTGAACAACAGTGATGGGATAGATACACTCAGCAGCACGAAGCGAAGGCAACGGGTAACACTGCTTCCAGGAGAGGCTCTTCTCCCCTTCATTAATCCTTCCTGGAAAGAGCCAGAAACATTGTCACCAGTCAGAGGCAGTGGTGCATACCTATGATCTCAGTATTTGTGAGGCTGAAGCAGGAAGATGCTGAGTGCAAGGCACACATAGTAAGTGTAAGGACACCTGTAGCTCTTCAGCAAGACTCTGTCTCAGTCAATCAAACCCTAACATGTGGCCCTTACATGAGCCTAACAACTTTGGAAAAACCCAAGTAAGCCTTTCTCCAAGATTTTCAGAGATATCAAGGTCCTCAGAAATGAAATCTAAAAATCTAAAGTGCATCTGTGTTGAGAGTTGCCCAGCCTAGACAGACAATGTGAGTTTCAGCAAGCAGTCCCTCCTCTTTCAGATGCTTCCCAAATCCATGGCCACATTCTAGCCTCCATGATCCAGGGCCTTTCGTTTCATAAATCAAACTGTGATCCAACCTCAAGTCCTCCCCCTTTGTCCATCCCAGGACATTGCTGAGAGCCATGCTTCAAGACCTGAACAGATGACAACTGGCTATGCAAAAGCAGGCTGAACAGATCCATGGAGAGTCCAACCCTGGTATTTAAAGAGGACAGCCATTCTGGTCAGTGCCAGCCAGGGCCTGTGAATACTACTACTATCAGAGATGTGGCTCCCCACTCTTTTGCAGGGCCTCTGCATAGCCCATCAGGTCCATCTCTCTATCCACATGGCAGGCCATGTGGAAGCATGGCCTCCAAGACAGGAGCTCCTCAGAAGCTGCAGTGAGAACTACCCCATATATATATAGAGAGAAGCACTCCTCCAAAGCTCAGGGATGCTGAACCCAGTTCATGCTGAGCCATACAGAGGCAGAGAGGCTTCCCAGGGTTCCCTGGTCTCTGATCTTCCTTCCTGCACAGCCTCCTGAGACTCGCTGGATCTTTAAGTGCACTCTCTGCCCAGCGTGAACACAGAACTCTTGGGAAGGCAGCAAGCTGTGTCCTCAGACCATATTAATAGACTGGCTCTCCAGGGAAGAGCACACAGAACTGAGGCCTGGGTGGCATCTGTCAGTGAGAGGATCGTTGGTTAGTCCAGAGTCCATACTATTCTAGCTTTCATGGGACAAAGCAAACAGAGCTGTCTGATTGCAGAAGGGTGGGCAGCAGAGGACCTACCTATCAGGGTTGGGTCAGTCCTTTGTTTAGCTGTGAAAAAGACAGAACGATGTCACAAAACCTGGGTCACTGCTGTAAGAGAAGTCTCGAGACACTCAAGGGAGGTGTCTCTTAGCAGAAACCCAAATAGACCTTTTATCTTAGAAATAACTGTCGCTGTGATTTTGGCCTAACAAACCTTATCTTCAATAAGACGGTAGGAGACCCACAAACATTTAAGAAGAAATACATGACATAAATGTCACTAGCATGAAATGAAGAGGAGTGAGACAATAGAAGAAGGGGGAAGAGAGGCTCTCAGACCCACCAAACCCCACCACCAGGCAGGAAGTGGACAGCATGTTACACTGAGTCCCACACAAGAAAGCCACAGCTTTCCTGGATAGATTTGAACATGGATACTGTTCCTTCTGAATAAGAGTATTATAGGAATTGTTTTAGGTCCATTCTATTGCACTTTGCACGTGTTGCCACATAGGTCTCCTGTCAAGAGAAAGGGTGGTTGAGATGTGCTTAAAGTTACATCCAAGGAGCCTCCTTCCATGGGAACCCAACTTGTAGGAAAACGGCCTGGATCATGTGCTGATCTTGTAAAGAATAGATGGTGGAGTAGGGTGGATATGAATATGTTTTGCATGTAAGAGAAAGGTAGATAATTGCAGTCAATGGGCAGATAGGTCAGGCGGTGCTGAAGCTTGAAAACATATCCATGATTTCATCATCATCATTCTATCTTCATCAGAGAAGCTTTTGCTTTTCTTTTCTCTTTCCAGTGGGCAATGGTTAATTTAGAGACTCACATTTGATAAAAATGCAGAGAATAAGTGACCACGAAGTGCTCAGCCACAAATGGGCTGTCCATATCACACTCTATCATGTAAGAGGGGACAGAATGAGTGGCAGAGGTTGGGGAGGACTGCTGTGGAAGAATGTCCCATGGACAGCATCACCAAACTTAAGAATTCACAGAGGCGGTGGCTACCTGCACAGAATCAAACTGGTCAACCTTCCAGCAGGGGTAGGGGACCGACACAAAAAGTCCTGACCCTGGGGAGAGGAAGTCAGTCTTAGTGCTCTTCAGGATGGTAGTTCCTCAGGCTGCCCTGAATAGTCCTGCACTCAGGCACATGTGTGGGGCACTAATTGGACTGAATGCAGCGAGGAGTCATAAAATAACTAGGATATGAAGTTGGAAGGAGCATGGTGGAGGAGCTGGAATGGGGATGTGGGGAGGGTGTAATCAATCCATTTTCATAATATATGAAATTTCAAAGAATAATTAAAATATACCCATGAGTCTTTGATAGACCTTTCTTTAAACAGGTAGACTTTTTTTTTAATTGCCCCTTGAATGTGGATTGGACCAAATGATTGCCCTTTAATGAGTGATATATGTGATTGCTCAGCCTAGGTCATAAAGCCACTGCAACCATCCCAGGCTTCTCTTTCAGTTTCCTTGTCCTGAGAGCAGCCAACTGGCATGCCCTGAGAGGACTCAAGCAGCTTACATGGTAAAGCTTGCCTGGTAAAGACCTGAGGCCAGCAAGCAGGCATGAATGGAGCTCTGCCAAGGGCCCTGAGAATAAAACATCAGGGGAAAAGACTGCAGTTCTGGGTGAACTTTGACGCAGGACTGCCCATCAGCCCTTTCTGAGTTCCTGCCCCCCCCAGGCCTTGTGTAATCATGAGTGGTAGTCATTTAAGAACATGCAATTTGGGTATGATTTCCTCTTTGGTGATGAATAATGTGACTCCAGTACTCTGGAAAAAAAATACGTGGGGATGTTTTTCATGTTCTCCTCTGATTGTGAATAGTTAACCTTTAAGAAAAACTTGGGATGTAGGCAGAACTTAATAGAGCTGTTTGGAATGGGCAGGCTTTCCTGTTGAACTTTGGAAAGTGATCCTGTACAGATTTAAATTTTCCCTCTAGATTGTTTTGGCTCGAGGTTTGGTAGATTGCAATAATTACTTTGCCGTATTTGAGCCTCCTATTTCTTTCTGAGCTTGTCTTGGTTTATGCATACTTTCCTGAGAAATCACTTATTTCATTCACACTTTAAAGTCTCATAATAGAGTTCTTCACACCATGCATTGAAATGACTGTCTCTGTGTTTTTGTTCTTGATCATGGCTGGGATATGGTTCTGCTGTCCATTCTCTTTCTTGCTTAGATTTTCTAGAAAGTTCAGTTCCACTGGTTTTGTTGTTGTTTCATTGCTGCACTGCCACTGATGTTTTCTCTTGTTTGTTTTTGACTCAAGGCAAAGTCTTGATCTGTGAACTCTGGCCGGCCTTGAACTCATGACAGACACTGCTCTGCCTTAACCTCATGAAAATGGGGAATGCATGTCTGCACCACCTCGCCTGGCTTTGAGTGCTTCTAGTAGGAACACTGCTTAGGCCCAGTGAGGATTTAAGCTTTGTTTTTTATAATCCTAGTTTCATTATTGTATCATAATTTTGTTGCCATGGCTCCCCGAGGGTGCTCACTCCCCACCCTTAAAACTTTCTACTTTTTTAGCTAGTAAGCATATTCCTATTCATGCATGTTACCTAGCTTTTTTACTTACTAATTAAGAGCATTTGAGAGTGTGAGTTAGTCTGAATGGGATTTGCATTTTGAGTTTTCACACAATCATTCAGTACTTGTAGTCTGGGTTTCCCTTGTCTCAGATGTTATCTTTAGGGTGGCAACATTTTAATTTCCTGGTTGAATTTTTATTATTAGACATTTGTGTTTTCATCATCTTATGGTCTGAGAAGCTGACCTAAACATTCCAAAACTATTTTAAATTTTTGTGTGAGCCATGGATATTTCCAAATAATAGATATGATTTATATATATATATATATATATATATGTATATATATATTCATTTATTTCTTTGTGTGTGATTCGATATAAACATACAAGACTATGGATGTCATATGTGTATGATTGCAGTCACCTGTCCTTTTCTGGGCTGCTCTTAAGGTCTAGGCTCCTTTCTAAGATGAAATCCAACCTCATTGCTATAAAGCCTTCCTGACCTTCAGCACAGGAAATAATTGCCTCAAATCATCTCTGAATTCTGGAAACATTCACTGCCATTACTGTGATGGGAGTCCCATCCCTGCCCAAAGACTGGCTAGGCTCCTGCCCTTTTTCCTGCCCGGGGCTAAGTCCTGCACTCAAAATCCTATAGTTACAGGTAAATGTGTGAGAACCTCTCCAAGGTCACTGGCTGTAATGTCAGATGGGTTATGTTCTATAGAGAACTTTCTGAATTATCTAATGCTTTGTTCAAAGCACAGTGTCAGTTCTGCGTTAGGATTCAGACCTGCCCCAGATCTGTGACAGGAAGCATTTCTAATTCATACTCTGCCAGGCTGCACTCTGCCGGCCTCATCGTCAGTCCAATAGGCAGGGGTGAATAAGATACCTCCTATCTTTCTCAGATATCCATGCCTGCCCCTGATGATTTCTTGCAAGGACCATGACACAGAAAATCCCCCATTGTTCAGATCGTTCTACACACTATTCTAAGACTCTGGGATTTCTTTTTAGAGCAGTTTTAGGTTTGCAGAAAGATGGATCAAGACCACATTTTTAAGAGAGCACTTACTATGTCTTTGGATATTGCACGACACAATCATTTCAACATTTTGATAATCTGAGACTCAGATGGTACTGTGCTCTTCTTTCTGCTTTGCAGGGATGGTGGGGCTTTTTTTTTTTTTTTTTTTTTTTTTAAAGTGAAGGATTTGTTTCCATTCCCTGGGGTCTGTCTCTATGTAGATCAAACAAAGAAAAATTGTAGGCATCCTATTGGATCCCTGAATCCTCACTGGTTTAACTCTTTCCTGAAAAGATAAGATCAGAGGTATGGTGTAAAGAAGGCATTTAATCATTGCTTGAAACTTTGAATGGAGATCTTTAACTCTGTGGGCGAAAGAGTTTAGGTCTTGGCTAAATTATTTTATTATAAGCCCCCTAGGCTCACATGAAATGATGACATTTGTGTGTGAAAGAAAATGTTTCCACTCACCTTGCTGTGCAAGCCAAGTGCTAGCAGAACCCTTTTCTTGGGTTTTGGAACTCTCTGGAAAGGATTACTAGTCCCTGGCACAATAAAATCTGCAGCTGACACACTGGCACTTCTCCTTTTAGCAGTTTCTAATCAATGCAGCTCTGCCCTCTATGGAATGTCAGAGGAGAATTTTGGTTAAGAAAAGTACATCAGCTAATCATTTCTAAGGCGTTTGGCCAGTGATGAAATATAAAGGGCTTAAAAAATACTTCCATAAAGAAAACTTTATTCCTTTTCCTTTTTTTAAAAAAATGTGAGCACGTTGTTTCTTTCCCTTTCATAGGTCAGTAGGCAAGAACGAGCTCACGGCCCTCATTCTGTTTATCGTATTATAAAGATGACTTACAAATGCCCTAAGTGTGCTGCCATCCACAGACCAGAGTGATGGTTCTGGGGAAGTTTGGTGAAGAGCTGCGTCCTCCTGGGAACTCTCCAGGGACGATGGGAGAGCTGCCACAAACCAAACTGCTTTGCCCAATCTCTTCCAGCTCCTTACCAGAAAATGTTTGCAGTGCTGCAGAAAGAGGTTAAAACGGTTCATAAATCAGTAACAAATCTATTGATGTTAATAAAAAAAAAAATCCTGTCAAACTAGAATGGTTTAAGGATTCTGGGAAAAATTTAGAATGTCCTTGTCAGTTGTTAGCAAATAGATAAGCCTCTTCTTCTTCCTTTGCCTTCTCCTCCTCTTCCTCACAAACAAGAACATTTTTTGTTTTGTTTTGCTTTGTTTTTAAATTATGATTTAGGTACCGAGAACTTGAATTAATTAAAACAAACACCCAAGCAAGGACTTACTAACCCAACTAAGAGGCCATTCTATTTGATTTTTTATGCACCACTGAAATGTTACCCATTAAAGCACTTTCTCTTCTGTTGGTGTGGGTCTAGGCATCACTGTTAGACAGACTGCAGATCAAAACAAGCCATAAGAGGCACACAGTTATATTTTATCTTCAAAGGAGAGTAGTGTAGTTTCTACATCAGCTCTCTTAGCTCTTTCCTTTGGGTTTACACCTTTAAATTGTTCTCTATCAACGAAGAAGGCAAGGCAAACATTTGCAGAAACCTTTGCAGAGATGGGAGGAGCAATTTGCACGCACTAAGTACTTTGATACACCAGTCCCTGACTGCAGCATGACAAACTTCATCCCCCATAATGTTAACCATTACGCGATGAACAGAGCATCATGCCCTTCAGGTAACGGATAAAGCTGGGCAGTAGGGGCTGAAGAGAGGGCTCCCGTGTCCTCAGGGTCATCCCACTCCACAGTTAGTTCAGTTGGGTTTTGTGCTGACCTGGATTGTTAGGTACTTTTCTGTCTCTGTGATGAGATGCCGTGACCAGAAGCGATTTAAAGAAAAAGGGGGCTATTTTGACTAATAGTTCCAGAGGGTTTAGTGAGGAATGGTGGGCCAGCATGGCAGCAAGCAGATGGAACAGGAAGCTGCTCATCACATCTCATTGACACATTAGGAAACAGAAAGAGGGAACTGGAAGAGGAATAGTGGTTAGAATTAGGGTCACAGTCAGTGTCTTTAGGCACTGAAGTACAATGAACTCCATTCCCTTTTCCAGCAGCTCTGGGCATTTTCCATTGCCCCTTCGTCCCTCCCGCAACACCAGCACAGCCTTTACTGCCCCGCCTTCTGCTACTTTGATGGTTTGAAGAGCCTCTGCTTCCTGCCCCCAACATGATGGTCCTACCCTCCTCCCACTGTTTCTCTCCTGATTTGACCTTGCCTAGCCTGGGCATCCTTGTCCTTTATTTGGAGAGGAATACACCAGTAGCCACTTGCCTCAGGCCGGAAACTGGGGCTTGTCTTCAATGCCCCCTCTTCTCCATCCTACCTAGGCTCCTTTGACATGGCATCCTTACTTCCGCAGCCTTCATCTAGACCACCGTTGTCTGTCTCCCAGCTGATCCTAATGGCTTCTCACAGCTCCCCTACCTCTACTCCTGCCCTCTAATTTCTCTTCCAGAGAAGTCAGAACATTTCTAAAGTATAAGCCTAATTTTGTCAATGACTCTCAACCTTTCTGAATTCCTGTTGACCATAAGACCGACCCCATGTGATTTTAATCTGTTGCCTCTGAATGGTTACCGAATATATCTCTTCTCCTTCCCTCCCCTCCCCTCTTCTACCCTCCCCTCCTTTCTCCTCCTCTCCCCTCTCTGCTTTTTTAAGGCAGGATCTCCCTATGTAAAGCAGGCTGGCCTTGAACTAATGAGGTACACCCGCCTCTGCTTCCTAAGTGCTGGGATTAAAGACCCAAATCACTGTGCCCAGCCCAGTACCTTCTTTCAAGGACATCTCTCCAGCTAGGCTCAAATTGTTTCAAGTACTTCCTCTAGCTTCTGGCTCTAATACAGTATTCCCAAACCCCCGCAACCAAATTCTTTTAGTTAATGGCAACTTCTCCTTGGTATTTCCCCTCAGGCACCAGCTCTTCCAAGGAGCCATCTGATATGCCCTACCCCATAGCTGCTGCTCCCTGTGTATGGTTCTCCACTTCCTCCTCATTAAGGCTTGACTGATCAGATATATGATGTGACAAGAGTACGTTAAACAAGCCATCACCTCCCCCACCCGTGTCAGGTGGCTTCTATGCCCCCACTGTTAGCAGCTCATATCTGAAAACTTGAGGTGAAGAACTGTCCTCCATGCAGGTTTTTCTCAAGAAAAGTTTTTCACATAGGTACCCCCCACACCCCAAATACTAGCCAGGCTCTTCTCACCCTCTCCTCTCTGGTCCCTTTGTAGGTTTCCCATTTGGCAGTGTCCTCCTTAGATGTAGAGGAACACAGAACCCTCCAGACTGACAACATTCTGCGATCTAGACATGGTTTGACCCTATGTGAACTTGAGTCTTTCCAAAGTTCTCCCCTGGGCTCTTAGGGGACTTACTTTTTGACAGTCCTCACACCTTCTGAGCAGAAGTCCCGCTTTTGTCTGAGATGTTTCCCAGGTCTGTTGATTTGTGGAACAACTCTGAATGCAGAGTCACGGCAGCATTTTGACCTGGGGGTGACAAGGAAAAGCACTGTTTAGCATCAGTGACTTGGCCCTGGATTTCCAAATCAATTGTTTCAGAGACACGGGGAGGCAGCAGCTACATCTCCATGCAGGAGCACACCTTCATAGAGAGGCGCTAACACTGTTTCGTGCTCAAAAGCTGGGAGGCTCTGTGCACTTCAGAAACTCATTGTAACACCCCCTGATGCCTAGAATCAGCTCCAGTGACCAAGGGCTCAGCTGAGCCAAGGGCTCCCTGAGGCTGCATCACCAGACTCCATTGTCTTTCCCAGTGACCCCTAATGACCGACTGGGGCTACAGCGCTTTAGATGAGGAGTCAAATATGCAGATCGATCTCTGTTAGAGAGTAGGAATTGCTCTCATTAGTCTTTGCTTAGGTTAGGAGCCCTGTGTGCAACTTGAGATTCGAAGGGGGGGGTGTCCAGTGAGTGACCAGGGGGAGCTTGCATGTGGCCAGGCAGCTGTGAGTCTGCCCCGTGCTTTCTTCCTCAGAGCAGCTCAGTGTGGTGTCTCTCTTTCTCTCTGCCTTGGTAGCTGTGGTTTCCAGCTTAGGCTGGCTGCCCCGCTGGTTCCACAGAGGCTGCCTTGGGTGCTGAGCCCCCCTGCACACCCTCTGAGTCAGCGGCCATTGTCAGTTGTCTCTTCTGCACTTGCTCATGCTGAATCATAAGTCTCGGATCCTACCCTCTGTCATGAGCCTCTTGGCGAGATGATTTTGCAGAGGTGACTCTGTGTTCCAAGATGAAATGTCACACCCACTGAAGCTTCTCAGAGCTCATGACTACACGCTTCAGCCTCTTGTTTTGCAACTAGCATTTTCTCAGGTCACTTCCATGTGACAATTAAGATAGTCTGAAAGGTGATACTTAATCAAACACTTGCTTGGACTGGGCTGGGGAGATGGATACGTGGGTGACAACGCTTGCTATGTAAGCACGTAGATCTGAGTTCAAATCCCTTAAAAGGGTGCCATGGTCCTGTGTGTGCCTATAACTTCTGAGCCATGAGAGATGGAAACACAAGCATCACTCATCTGGCAGTAAACCTACTTCCAGGTTCTTTGAGAGACACTGTCTCAAAGGAAGAAAATGGAGAGTGACAGAGCAGGACTTTTGGTGTTCTCTCATGTATTTGAGCATGTATGCATATGAGTTGAAGAAGGGCTGGAGGGATGGCTCAGAGGTTAAGGGCACTGGCTGCTCTTCCAGAGATCCTGAGTTCAAGTCCCAGCAACCATATGATGGCTCACAACCATCTATAATCCTGATGTGCATGTGTACATGCTGACAGAACATTGTACATATAAGCAATAAATCTAAAAAAGAGAAACATTTTTAAAAAAGTAAATGCCTTGAAGAAATGAGTGAATTCTTGGTTGTGCTCCTTTAAGTCACAGTCCTAACTGGACACATTAAAGTCCAGAATCATGTCCCTACTCAATGTCATTGAGACAGTTTCAAGGTCTTGGTATGGGACTTTGCTCTCTTCCTTCAAATACATTAATTTTTCCACTCTGTTTTTCTATGCTTGTATTTCCATTCCTTTTATGTCTCTCTACACAATTGAACTGCCAGATCAATTTTTCTGGGATGCAACTTGTAGCTCAGAATTATCGATGGCTCTCTCAGAAACTTCCAGCAACACCTCCCTCCCACCCCTGCCTCATTCTCAGGGACAGGTCTTTCTGGCTCTGGTTCTGATGAGGCACATTGCACAGTTCCTTTCTCTCCGTTGAAGTCACACTCTTAGTCTCCCAGCCCCCAGAGCCCAAACCCTCTCCGCTGCATGAATCCTTCTCACTGTCCGCAGCATCCCGAGACCTCAGACAGATATCCTTCCTCACCTGCTGTGCCCTCCTTTCCCTCTGAGGGTACTCCTCAGCTCTTGGTATCATTTGGGAAAGCAAACAGGAAGTCTAGAGGACAGATTCAATACCCAGGGACACAAATATCTTCTGCATGACTATGACTCTCTGGATGAGGTTCTCTGGGGTGAAAAGGTGTCCTAGTCAGTAGCTTCAGCTGTCAATATGGTGCTGAAAGCCAGCTTCAGAACCCTGGGGTGAGAGTGCAGGAGCTCAAAGTGCTTGTCAAGCATGAGTTCTTGAGTTCCGTCCCCAGGACAGATATCAACCAGGCTGTGCATGGTATTGAGTAGATGTAATCCCAGTGCCGAAGAGGCGACAGGTGTGGGGCTCTGTGGCCAGCCAGCCCAGCCTGCTTGATGAGTTCCAGGCCAGCGAGAAACCGTATCGAGAAAGCAGATGGATAGTATCTGAGGAATGACACGTGTGTGAATGACCTCTGGCCTCCACACAAACATGTGTATGCATGTGCATGTACACACATACACACAGACTCACAAACACAGACACACACACAGAGACACACAGACACACACCACACACACACACACACACACACACACACACACACACACTCCAGGTGATTTTAAAATAAATAAAAAAGTGTTTTTGACCGAGCAGTAAAATGTAACTTTATCAAGCCTTGGTGGTAGGCCCTAGTATGCCTGTCTTTTAATCTTCTTCCTGGTGACAGGGGCTGTGAACGTCAAGTGTTTCTGCTGCCCACGTGTTCTATGCTTTCTCCCGAGGAGTACTTGCATGCGATTGCTTCTGTTTTGAGCTGAATGAACTTCTCCTTCCTTGGAACACCGTTTTTATTTCAAAGAGTGACTGACAGACACACCACGGCTCTTCAGACTTGGGTATTTGCTAGACATTTTCTCAAAAAATGAACGATGCAAGCTTGTCACTTCAAGGAGAGCAACTGACAGTGTATTTTTTTTTTTCTGGTGATAAAATTCAAGCTTTCAAGTGAAAATTGGAATTTTGGGACACTTGTAGCAACCGCCCTGAGCCTGACAGCTCCTGGTACGTAGGCGCCTTCCTCTTGAGAATGGCAGAGAACTTAACAAAGAGAATTTTCTTATCATGCATGAGAAAATGTGGCAACAGATGCAAGCTCGGCATAACTTAGGGACCTAGCACTTCTCTGATGAGCACTGTAAGATGCCATGTGGCAACATATGGAAGTCCAAGATGACCTTACAGAGTTAAAGCCCCAGTGGGGTACAAGCTCATTGGGGGGTGCTTCTGATTCTACCATGAATTCATTTTACCAACCTATGAGCTCCTAAGGTTTGATATGGTGTGTAAGAAGAATATAAATAGCTATCTTAAAGTGCTTTTGAGATTTATTTTTTATTTTGAATTAAGTGTATGTATGCATCTGTGTTTGAGTATGTTCATGGGAATGCAGTGTTTTCAGGCCAGAAGAGGACACTGGATCCCATAGCTCTGGAGTCACAGGTGGTTGTAAGCCGTCTAAAATGGGTGCTGGGAACCAAACTGAGGTCCTTTGAAAAGGCAGCAAGTGCTCTTAGCTAAGATATCTCTCCAGCCTCTCCAAGTTGAATAAATTTTTAGTGACCTATGACTTTTGACATTTGATAAGGTATAGAAGGAGAATGTCCTTATTGTGTACTTGAGCCTCTTTTGGATGTATGCCTAGTAGTGGCATGGCTGGATCTTGAGGAAGTGCTATTCCTACTTGTCTAAGAAAGCGCCAGATTGATTTCCAGTTTGTAGCAGCTTTATTTGTAATAGCCAGAAGCTGGAAACAGCCCAGATGCCCCTCAACTGAAGAATGGATGCAGAAATTGTGGTACATCTACACAATGGAATATTACTCAGCAATGAAAAATAAGGAAATCATGAAATTTGCAGGTAAATGGTGGGACCTGGAAAGCATCATCTTAAGTGAGCTGTCCCAGAAGCAGAAAGACACACACAGTATATACTCACTCATATAGACATGCAATATAGGATTAATCTACTAAAATCTGTACATCCAAAGAAACTAATCAAGAGAG
Source organism: Meriones unguiculatus (assembly GCF_030254825.1). NCBI lineage: Eukaryota > Metazoa > Chordata > Mammalia > Rodentia > Muridae > Meriones > Meriones unguiculatus. Next base: position 12,653,943 of record NC_083349.1, read on the forward strand.
AGGACCCTAACTAAAATGCTCAATCCCCATCCTGAAAGGCAAAGAGGATGGACATCAGAAGAAGAAGAAAATAGGAAACAACCTAGAAACCTGCCATGGAGGGCCTCTGAAAGGCTCTGCCCTGCAGACTATCAAAGCAGATGCTTAGACTTATGGCCAACTGTTGGGCAAAGTGCAGGGAATCTTATGTAAGAAGGGGGAAATAGTAAGATCTGGAGAGGACAGGAACTCCACAAGAAGAGCAACAGAACCAGAAATTTGAACACAGGGGTCTTCCCAGAGACTCATACTCCAACCAAGTACCATGCATGGAGATAACCCTGCACAGATGTAGCCCATGGCAGTTTAGTGTCCAAGTGGGTTACATAGTAATGGGAAGAGGGACTGCCTCTGACATACACTGATTGGCCTGTTCTTTGATCACCTCCCCCTGAGGGGGGAGCAGCCTTACCAGGCCACGGAAGATGACAATGCAGCCACTCCTGATGAGATCTGACAGACTAAGATCAGAAGGAAGGAGAGGAGGACCTCCCCTATCAGTGGACTTGGGGAGGGGCACGTGTAAAGAAGGGGGAGGGAGGGTGGGATCGGGAGGAGAGGAGGGCGGGGCTTACAGGGGGATACAAAGTGAATAAAGTGTAATTAATAAAAAAAAATTAAAAAAAGAAGGAGAATGTCTATAGTTATCTGAAGTGAGTTAAGGAAAAATCCTCTCTTCTCCACTGACCTATGTATAGGAGGCCTGATTTTCTTCCTGTACTTAAACCAAAACATCAAACCACGGCAGAATAGCTATGAGAACCCAACTGTCTTCTGTTAAGTCAGCCATTAGGAGAATATGTAGAATGTCTACTCTTCTCATTTCATTTTCATTGTGTGCATGTGTTTGAGATTAACACCTTTGAATAAACATATTTTGGCCAATCTTCTGATGACTTCCCTGGAGTAGTGCTTCAGGGTCCAGAAGTGTGGACCCTGAGAACCCCTGATATTCTTTTGAACAGTCTTTAAGGTCAAAACCCTTTTCATAATAGTAAATAATCCAGCGACTTTTCCACAAGCTAGTCACATCACGACTATAGCTTTGTCGTTTTAAAAATGCCAACATCCTGGTGTATTTTCAGTTTTAATTTCTAATTAACACAGTAAACATTAATGCTCCAATGCGCAAATAGCCACTTTTTTTTTTCATTCCTTGGTAGCTATGTAGAGGAAGAGGGCTTCTGAGATCCAAGGACATGAGGACAGCAGGCACAGCTCATCCTTTGATCATTCTTTACTTCTCTTCAGAGAGAAGGAGCTGAGAGTGGACAAGACAGAAATTATATTGCCTTTCCTGCAAAGCCCAAGTTGTAGAGAGATCAAGGTAAAGGTGAATATGTTTCCGGCCAACCCTTCCCTCTGTGGCTGACAGTGTTTATGGTATAAGGGCTTTTCTGCCCATCCCTCTGTCTTCCCAACAGCCTGGACATCTGCATGCATCATCTTCGCCTGCTCAGCTTGGGAGCGTCCTAAACTTCAGGAGTGCTGGGGCTTTTCTTCTCTCACTTCAACCAGAGAACAGTGTTTCTGCAGGGATCCCATTGTGCAGCAAAGAGATTGCAATTTTTAAACTATTATTGCCTCTTTTTTTCCTGGCAGGTAAGTGCTCTTCCACTCAGCCCTACCCCTGCTCATGGCATCCTTTGCTATACGATCATGGGAAATATTATACATAATTTAACATTTAAGTTTTTTGACCTATGTCTCTTATGAGTCTTGCTTTTCTTTGTCATTGTTTTTAGTCAACAAAATATTTTTGTTGACTAAAGTATTTTCACAGTAAGTTTGTAACATTTTTAAAATTTTTCTTTGGACATTTTAATGTCTTCTTTCTTATGTTAAAGGTTTATCCATTTAATAAAACTTGCAACTTAAAGACATTACTTCTAGGACTGGAGGGGATGGCTCAGTGATTAAGATTACATACTATTCTTTCAAAGGCTCAGGGTTCAGTTCCTAGCACCCACATCAAGAAGCTTACAATGGACTGTAATTCCAGCTCCAAAGCACCCAATACCCTCTACTGGCCTCTGCAGCTTTCTGCACTTGCATGCACACACATATACAAATTAAAAACAATAAGAATAAATCTTAAAAAGCTAGCTCCTCAAGTGTAATTTATATGCAACAAAATGAATGTGCCTATCTCCATTTTCAGCGTTAGTTTGATGAGCTCCGGTTCCTGATGAATACATATTTATATACAAATCTTCATACTCACCCTGAACATATGGAGAAATGTCACCAGCACTGTGCCCATACTGCTTATGGTTGTGCTGTTGATTGCTATTTGTGACATTTCTCTTTCTTTCTTTCTTTCTTTCTTTCTTTCTTTCTTTCTTTCTTTCTTTCTTTCTTTCTTTCGAAGGATCTTATGTATCCAGGCTGACTTCAAACTTACTGCACAGCCAAGGCTACCCTTGAACTCCTGACACACTGTGCTGAAAAGCTTATAGCATCACACTCAGCCATTACTCTTATTTTAAGGTTTAAATAACATATTATTATATTATTAATAAAGCTAATATGAACATTGACATATGCCTTCTGTGAATGTAACTTTAAAAATTATATGTTCAGTTATTTCTGACATAAGGGGAGGAGCTTTGAAAAACATATTACTATCTGCATAATCCTTACAAGGAGTCACAGTAGTGTTTCACTTGAGTTCATGAGTTTCATTCAGACAACAAGGGCATCTCCCTGTCATGATATGCTGAGCATTGCCTTCCCCACATTAAGCATTGGCTTCTTTTCTTGCCTTGTTATATTAGTTAGAGCCTTCAGAACAAAGATCAATACCAGCAATTATCCCTGTTACCAAATGAGCAATCCATGAGTCATCTGTTAGTGCACTGGGATGGTGAGCTCTAAAATTCATATGTCTCAATACCCTGGGCTTCAAAATGTGACCTTATTGGGAGGTAGGCTCTATACAAAGGCCCTCAAGCTAAAACAAGGTCATTAAAGCAAGCAGCAACTCACTATGATCAGTATATTATAAAAGGGTGAGGATTGGGAAGATTCACACAATTCCTGAAAGAAAGATGGCATCCAGAAGTACAAGACAAGGCTGGCTCTGATCCAAGCCCTGGCCACAGAAGAAGCCAACACCAGTTCCCACTGCTGGGTTCCACTGAAGGAGACACACTGTTTTGTGGTTTGAGTGACTTTTCCAGTTGCTGTGATACTCTGACAAAAAGCAGTGCAGGGGAGGAAGGTTTTATTTTACCTCACAGTTCCAGGCTCAGTCCACAATAGTAGAGAAATCATAGTGGTAGAAGCGTGAAGCACATCCAATTGAGAGCAGAGAGAGATGTTCACCTGCCTGGTTGTGCTTGGCCTGATTTCCTCCCATTTACACAGTACATAAACTCCTACATAGGGAATAGTGCCATTCACAGTGGGCTGGGACTTTCCACTTTGATTAATTGAAACAATCTCCCAAAGACCAACCCTATGCAGACTGTTCATTATAGAGACTTTTCCTCCACATCCTTCTAGGACCTAGAATCTAGGTCGTGCCAAGTTGACAATTAAAGCTAATCATCCTAAGACCTAACAAACAGGCACCCAAAACACGGAGGCTCAGAGTGGCAGGCATTTGTATCTGTTCACCATTCTGTAGGTCAGCAATGTGGGCAAAGCTTCAGCTGAGCTGGCCTGCTCTCCTCAAGAGAGTCCGTCACACAGCTGCAGCCATCTGCAGCACGACCAAGGCAGAATGTCGAGGCGGCCAGCAGTGACATGCATTATGCTGGGGACCAGCCTCAATGAAGTCTGTGCTGTGTGTCGTGTCCTCCAGCTGTGGCCTGGCCAGGCTGCTGTTCATAGAGTGCTCCCAGCAGACCGGAAGAGAGAGTGTGGCATCTTCAGGGACATGAGTTCGGAGTGACACATCACTTGCTCTGCATCTCAATACCAAGCTACATGGCAGGGCCAGCCCATGCTCAGGAGCTAGATGCAAAGATTCCAGAGCCATCCTATAAAGGAACACGTGTGCACGGCGCCGAGGCCTGCCTGCTTTGGGCAGCTTGCCAATCTGCCTTTAATGGGAATGTCAAATGATTTATTACCAGGTGTGATGCTTGCTAGGTGTTTCTAATGGACAGTCTTAATTTTAGCGAGTGTATTTCTAGTCTCTGGCTACACACATTTTGTATCAGAAGTGGATATACAGTTATATCGACTGTTGCCTGGCACCCGGACAGATGACCACGCGCACTTCTCGATAACCTCTTCATGTTATAAATTACACTAGTATTCCAACCCTTTCTGTCACGTGGCTATCAGGCATCTCATCTGGCCATTAGGCATGAATTCCGGGTGGGTGGAACTACGTCTGTTCCTCAGGCTCTGGTATACCACAGACCCCCAGTGACGTTTGCTGCAGAGTGTCGGTCGGGTAAGCTACCATCATTTAAATTCCAGGCCATGTTCTCTCGGTTAGATCAGATGGAGCATGGAGGTGACATTCCTTTTTTTCTATTCCGAGACGTCTCACAGGCATCCCACCTGCGCACCTCCCCGGTGTGACCCACCTGTGAGGCTGCAGTCTCTCCCTCCCCTCTGCATCTTGTTCCCCTTGTTCTTACTCCATCTGAAGACTCAGTGCTAGCCCAATAATTAGCATTGTCCCTGGGAACCCTAAGGAAGTGTGCACTGCTTCTGTTTGGAATGACCCCTCTCTCGCACAGAGAAAAGCATGCCCTCCTTCCCCCCCCCAAACTGCTTTGAAGTAATACATAACTGTATAGAGTAGTTTAAAAAAAAAAAAAAAAAAACCACCAAGAAGGGATCTCTACAGAGGTTGCAATGGAGATTTTGCTTCCCTGGTTTTAATTTTTCCCTTGTGATTTCACTATTTTTCAATGTTTTACAAGAGGAAAAAAAAAAAGCAGCCTCCCCCTCTCCCCCAGTGTTTTAAAAAGAGAAAATAGTAGCAGCCTCCTCTCCTCGCTTGTGTGTCTCAAGCAGGGGAACACGATATAACACTACCATGGAAGACCCAGGCTCAGAGCTTGCTGTTCCTCAGCCGGATGCACAGAAGCAGCCCTGACCCAGGGCTGTGAAGAAGGCCCGGAGAGATGCATAGAGCCCAGACTGTAGCTGCGGGAGGAGAGTGACAGCTGGAGCCCAGTTCTCCAGAGCCTACACTTCCATGTTGTTGCTAGACTCAGCACCGAGGGCATCTGCTGAGCCAGAAGGTAGAGACTAAGGCTGGGTCTAAAGGATGAGCTGTGCGTTAGTCACAGCTTTCTAGAGGAGCAGAGCACATAGGATGAATATATAGCATAAAAGGGTTTTACCAGATTGGTTTACAGGACAGAGTACGTAGCCCAACAACGGCAGTCTACAGAGACTGAGAGCCCTGCAGAAGCACAATCCACAAGGCTGGATTCCTCAACCATCCCAGTCCAGGGCTGAAGGCCTAGAATATTCCTGGGCAGTCTGCATTGGAAGGTCAAGGAGTCTGATGCTGGGAACGGATAGCTGCAGTAGCTAAACACCCCAGCAAAAAGCAAGGGTGGGCAAGCAAGCAGGCTGCTTTTCCCTGGTGTTTCTTTAGGTCTGGGCTGCTGCTGGAACCCGCTCTGGAGAAGGGTCTTCCCCACTTTGTTAATCCTTCCTGAGAGTGTCCTCCCACACAAGCTTAGCATAATCACTGGCAGAAAATTGCTAGCCTTGAGAGACAGGATTCTTATTTTCAGGTGAGGGCTGAGCTTGGTCAGCTGAGAATTTGTGAGCAAAGTACAGAACTTGAGAAATGATGTTAGATTCTATTGAGTCTTTGTTATTATACATCTGGGTATATGATGTATGTGTGACGTATGACTTGCAGGTGTGAGCATGTCATGGTGCATAGCAGACGTCAGGTCAGAGAGCAACTTCAGGGAGTAAGTGCCCTTCTCCCCCCTTGTTAAAGCAGGGTCTCTCTTGTTTCTGCTGTGCCCTGTACTCCAGGCTGGCTAGCTGCTGAACATCCAAACTATTCTTTCTCTTTGTCTTTTATTTAATCACAGGGGTGCTGGGATTCTATGTGTGTGCCACCATAGCTGGCTTTTTATGTGGATCCTGGGCATGGAACTCAAGTCATTAGCTTTGCAGAACATGGAATGGAGAAATTGTCCTCACCAGATTGCCCAGTAGGGAAGGCTGTGGGGCATTTACTTAATTAGTGATTGATGTGGAAGGAATCAGCCTATTGTGAGTGAGGACACCCCTGCCTGGATAGCGATAAGAAACTGAGGTGGACTGTATAAGAAACCAAACTGAGAAAGCCATGAGGAGCAAGCCAGTAAGCGGCATGGCTTCCTCATAGGCTCCTGGCTCCAGGTTCCTGCCCTGTTTGAGTTTCTTGCTCTGACTGCCTTTGATGATGCACTGTGATATGGAAGAGTAAGCAAATTAAGCCTTTCCTCCCCAGGTTGCTTTTGGTTTGTCACGGCAATAGTAAGCCCAACTAAGACACATGGAAAGAGCATTTTATATGCTGAGCCATCTCAGCGGCCTATTTAGGCTAGTTTACGATTCCAGATGAAAAGTCCCATAACAAGGTGCAGTCCCGACAAGGTATCAGGTTGGAAGTTTTCCGCCTGAGTTGTGGGGAGAGTTCTTTGAAAGATTGAGAAACTGATGTTGCTATGCTATGTGTGGTCATGCTTTTAAAACTTATTTACATTTCTTAAACCTCTACCTCCCCACCACCCCAATCTCTTCCAACACCCCAACACCAGGTAGGAGAAAGAAGGTGGTTAGTGGGGAGAAGGGGTGTGGTTTTTCTTAGCTCCTTCCTGCTGCTTGGGGTCATCTGGTTCCTTGGGGCAAGCCCAACCTTCATTTCAGGATATCTCCAACTTCTTCCCATCCAACTGCATCAACGGCAAGCAGGAGCAGCAGGGAGAAGCACAAGCAGCCTCCTTCTTTCTCAGAGCTCTCCCAACACTCTCTGGGCTCTGGCCTTTATTCCCGCTCAGAGTCCTCAGAATTCGCAGGAGGCAAATAGTTCCATGCTGTGGGCAATCTGAATCAGACCCATCTCTCACACCTGGGGTTAAAACAAAAACATGTTTACATCCACAATACTCCCTCCTGTTCTGTATCCAGCCATAAGACACTGACATTATGTAAACATGGAGGCACCAAGCAGGAAAATACAAAGCTAAATTTCACTGCCAGGATTTTCCTCAGTTAAGCATGCCCATCTAAGTACAGGAGGGTTCCCCCAACAAGACGGCAGTGAACAAAAGGTCTCTTCTAGGAACGGCCCCTGACAACTTAGGGGCACCCCATGTTCTCATGAAGCCTTGTCAGAGCCGTGTGAGAGATCAGGGCTCTTGGTTCTTCCAAAGCATTTTTAAAATGTCTGTGTCTAGAAGCTTTCCCTGCATGCATATCTATGCACCACATGTGTGCCAGTGTGTGTGGAGGCCAGACAAGGGCACTAGAAATTGGAGTTACAAATGGTTGTGAACCACCGCAATTTCAGTGCCAAGAATTATACCACATCTTTTGGAAGAGGAACCATAACTGCTGAGCCATCTCTCCAGCTCCTCTCTTGGTTCTTTTAAGGCTGCTTTTTCATCTAGTCTTCTTCAGGGACTAGAATTCCCAGAGCAGCTTTTGGCTCGTGGGAGAATACAGGGCAGAACGCAGAATTCCTTAAGGAATGCCTCCAGTTTCTTTGTGTGTTCTTTGCAGGGTTCTTTGGGTTTGATCCATACATGATGCCTTGTACTCCCCATCATAGGACAGTGCAGAATCCTTTCTTTGCTCTGGAGTCTCACGTGTGCTACCTTTTGGAGGACCCTGTGGCTGGTCTTTGAGTTCCAGCTATCCTTGAGTCCAGGTCCTTGTTCCCTGGGGAGCTTCATGTCTCTACTCAGGTGCTAGTATCTCCCTTTGCTCATGTATGCCATTCATTTCTATCCTGCACAGAAATCACTCCCAGGCTGCTCTCTTTCAGCACCCTTTTATTGTCTTCACTCCTGCTTGCACCCTTAACTCCTCACCATCTTCTCGAGACTCCCTCTTTGCCTGGCTCATTGGGTGAGGGCCCATTGGGTTTAGCTTGAATCCTGCTTTTGGATTGTTGGCTTGTTTTTTGTCCTGCCAGTCTTTGCCCCAATAGAGGCTAAGCGACCCAGGCAAACGCATTGGCTTGGTTACTCCTTGGATAAATGGTGCCTGCTTCGTGTGATAATATGACACCTGGCCTTTCCTCATATATCCCATGCTCTTTTCTTTCAAAGGAGCCTGGCACAAGGAACAGTCTCTGCAAGGCTCCCCTGAAAACTCAAAATAACTGATTTCATGTGCGCAGTCACAGGCCACACTCAACCCACTTAAGACTCAAGGACCTGACTCAGCTCCCTGCACACACTGCCTTACCAAAGCACCTTTCCCTTGCTGCTCTTTCTAGTCGTGACCTTTAATCGCTTTTCATGATGCTAGGAAGTGAGTTGCTGGGACGAATTTATTCTTGGAATGCACCTTTGTTAGACAGGACTCCCTCATGCCAACCCATAACCACCTGGTACAATTTAGGTCCAGTCTGTCTCTGCCCCGTTCTCTAAGCCTGAGCATCCTGGCAACTGATTTGAGACCCCGATAGGGATTCCACCCTTCCAAGATGTGTCAGCTCCTACGAGAGCACCATCCCTGGATTTGGTCCTTTTCTTCTATAGTGGTCTTTGCCTCTTGGAAATTAACGTTACGTGCTTGAAGCGGTCTTAGCTTCCAGATTCTAGCTGCTATTGCAGATTGTGAAGTCTGAGTCTGAGGCCTTCCAGTGACTTCAAGAGTCACAATTGCTCTCCTGCAGGCCTGGGCTTCCATGCCTCACAGCTGGGTCCAGAGAGGGAGGCACTTCTCTTAGACTCAGGATATCATCCCTACAATACCTCCTGGACCTGAGTATGTATGGAAATTTCCAGAAACGAGCTTCTTTGCCTGCTTGCTAGTCTGAGTGGCACTGGGCAGGGACATCCTTATACCACCCCAGCATCCACCCATGAGGTCAGAGCTGCTGCTGGCAGGAGTGTGGATGTATATGACAAAGACCCTTGCCTTTCTGATGTTCCACCTCTCAGGAACTAGTGCAGACATCTGCACCGATGGAAAGAGTCTTATCTCAGTCCTCCTGGGATGAAATTTTATGACAACCGAGGCAGAAGGAACTGTCAGGAAGAGTGAGGCTGTCAGGATTTGTCCCCACAAGATTGCATGGGTGAGGAAGAATAGACCTTAGAGCAGATCAGCCCGGAGAGATGGCTCAGCAATTAAAAGTGGTTTCCGCACTTACAGAGGACCTGGGTTTGGCTCCAAGCACATATATTAGGCAGCTCACAACCACCTTAAGTCCAGTTCTAGGATACTCAATGTCATCATCTGACTTCAGAGGGCATCAGGTACATGCATGGTACATATACATATGTACATACATACATACATATATACATACATACAGGCATACATGCAAAAATAAACAAATCTTTCAAAAAGACATTAGGGCAGAGCTTAAAGGCATTCTGAGACCTCCCTGTTTTAGGTACTCTTCTTGTCACCATGACTAAATATCTGTCAAAGCAGCTTAAGAAAAAAAGGCCTCGTTTTGGCTCATGATCAGAATACAGCCCATCATGGTGGAAAGGGAATCATGGCAGGAGTGTGAGGCAGTTGGTCACATTGCAACTGAGGTCAGGAAGCACAGAGAAGAATGCTGGGGCTCCAGTCACTTTTCCTTTTTGATTCAACACAGGACTCCAACCCATGGGATGATGCCTCCTATACTCAGGTCAGCTCTTCTCTCTTTAGTTAAGCTCCTCTGGAAATAGTCTCATAGACACACCTCTGGGTCTATCGACTCTAAAACCCATCAAACTTACAAGAGAGACTATCGTACTTTTAGTAACACAATAAATACCAGATCCTCTTAGGATAGCGGAGTGATTTGAGTCTCTCTGTTGCCCCTGAAGCAGGCCTTTATATTCTCCCCATTAACTCTATTACCCCACTGAGAGCTGACATGCCAGCTCACAGGCGGATCAGCTGTCTCCCTGCAAAAGAAGAGTAAAATCAGCCAGGTGTATTTGAGCAGCTTGTGCTGCCAGGTGCAGGATCCACTGGAGGCAGCAGAATGGTTGATGGCCTGCACCTAAACTGCCATAGTGGCAGCATCAGAATAAAGGCACCAGTAGCTGGGGAGCCCCAGAAGGTGAGCCAAAGCTTCCATAGACGATTACCATTATGGAGGGAGGTGTCGGTGACTTCTGTGATAGACAAGGAATCGGGTAAGGTCATTAACAAAGCTATGTGGCTCCGGATAAGAGGAAAGGGTGAGAGGGTATCTCTCTGCTGTGCCACTGGACAACATGCTCCTGGGGCACAGTGGCCAGACAAGATGTGTAAGGGTAAAAAGTTGGAAACTGGGATTGACACAAGACTGTGAGCTTTCAGGGGCATTCAGTAAGCTGCCTAGTCTGTTCTGCAGCCCTGATTGATCAGTAGTGGTTTGATTACAGTACATTTTCATCATCTACATTGACCTGGTGTTTGAGTTGTATCGGACTAAGTGGACCCCATTACAAAACAATGACTAGAGAGATGGGAAAAGGGGCAGGAGAGGGAGGAGTTCACAGAGAGGCTTAAATAGAGGAATTGGTCATCTGGGTCCTTTGTTGTGGGGTCACGAGAATAAACTAGAGAGTGGCCATGGGAGAGCTACCTTTGCCTGTGAAGAGCAGTGCCTATATTCTGGCAGACTAAAGACTCAGGGGACATGAGGACATGGAGCTAGTGCATGCCAGAAATCCTCTGATAAGTGTCAGTAAAGTGTTTTGAGATTGTGATCGCTAGAGAAAGCAGAGGAGAGGAAAGCCAAGGATGGCAACACATTGTCACTCTAGCATTTGGGAGATGTTCAGGAGAATCAGGAGCTCGGGGTTATTAGCAGCTATATAGTTAGTGCAAGAACAGCCTGGCTGCATAAGGAGACCCTACCTCAAAAAACAAAAACAAAACAAGCACGCAGTTGAGTTGAATCAGCTGTCTTTGGACGACAACTACCAACAAGCCTGTTGATATGAGTTTGATCCCTGAGACTCATATGGTGAAAAATGAGAACCGATTCTGCAAGTTGTCCTGTGATCTCCATAAAAGAGTCGCCATAGCCTGAGTATGTGCACACACACAGTAAATAAATGTGAAGTATTTTTTTTAAATAAAGCAAGATGCAATAAACAAGACAAGACAAAACTCCAACACACATATAATCTCTCTCTCTCTCTCTCTCTCTCTCTCTCTCTCTCTCTCTCTCACACACACAAATAAGGAGATCGGGAGGTTTCCTTCCTTTCCTCTGAGGGCTTACTTACAGCTGGCAGAATGACACATCTGAGCAGGATGGATGAGCACACTGGGATATGGGGTCATGGTCCTCAGCCAGGACCTTCCTATTTTGTGAGTCAAGAGAGGCCACAGCTCCCAAAAAGAGCTTTTAAAGCTTCCTGGCAAAACCAGAAAGAATGCAGCTATCTGCAGCTATAGCTCCCTGCAGTGTGATGTGAGCTAAAGAGTCAACTGCTCATTTAAAATATGCATGGTTGAGGCAGGAGAGATGGCTCAGCAGCTAAGAGCACTGGCTGCTCTTCTAGAGGGCATGGGTTCAATTCCCAGCACCTACATGGCATCTCAGAACCAATTCCAGTTCTCCAGTAACTCCAGTTCTGGGGGATCCAGCACCCTCATCAGGCTTCTGCCTGTACCATGCAGGCACATGGTAAACAAATGGACATCCAGGTAAGATGCCCATACATATAAAAGAATTCAAAAATTATTTTAAATATGCAAGGTATAGCCAAGGGTCTTTGTAGACAATTTTCCACCAAAAGTTAAGAGTTTAAAAGAATTCACAAAGCAAGAATGCTGCCCTTCAAGAAAAGGTAGACGTATTATATGATACAGTGATTCTATCCAGCTGTAAACCCCAAAGAACTAAAAAGAGATACTTAGTAGATATCTGTATACTTGTGAAGATAACATTTTTCAAAAAGAAAAAAAAAGTGGAAATGACCACAGTGTCCACTGACAAATGAATGGGTGAAAAAAACTGTCATTCATATCTATGGTGGAATAGTATTTAGTTTTGAAAAGTAAACTTGATTTTGGTCCCTGGTACACTACAGATGAGCCTTGAGTTAACTGAAATAAATTGTTTGCAAGTAGGCAAGTTCTATATGAGTCTACCCATGTGAGGGCCTTAGAGTAGTCAAAATCATGGAAACAGATAGCAGAATGGTGGTTCCAGGTGGTTTCCAAGCCAATGGAAAGAGGAGTTTTGTTTTATAGAGACATATTTTCAGCTTTGCAAGGTTAAGAGTTCTGAGGATGGACAATGGTGATAGTCATTTGTGGTGATTTGAATAAAAATGCCCTCCTCCCCCATAAGACCATAGGGAGTGGCTCTGTTAGGAGTGGGTGAGGCCTTGTTGGAGGAGGTAGGGGTGGGCTTTGAGGTCTCAATCCAGGCCCAGTGTCTTACTCTTTCCCTGCTCCTGCCTGTCCAGATGTAGAACTCAGCTCCTTTTCCAGCACCAAGTCTTGCTGCATGCTGCCATGCTTCTCGCCATGATGGTAATGGGCTAAACCCCTGAGACTGTAAGCCGGCCCCAATTAAATGTCTTCCTTATAAGAGTTGCCATGGTCATGGTGTCACCCTACAGCAATAAAAACCTTAACTAAGACAATCACTCAACTCTGTGAGTGCATGTTGTGCCACCAAACCTCACACTTTAAAAGGATTGAGAGAGTATTTTGACAGAAGATTATTTTGTCACAACTTTAAACTTTTAAAGAAGGTTTGTTTTTATTTTTATGTTGGTGTGTTTGTATATATGCCACATGAGCCTTCAGTGACCACAGAGGCCAGAAGATGATGTTGGACTCCTATGGAAATGGAATTACTGGAAGTTGTGAGCCTTGAGTGCTTGAGTACTGGGAGCCAAACTTAGAGTCCCTGAAAGAGTAGCAAACATTCTTTCCTGCAAACATTCTTTCTCAAGGTCCATTGTATCATAACTTAAAAAGACAATGAATGTCTTTCACATAATCTAAACTTTTATAAAAATTGAGGTTCTGAATGTTAATGAAGGACAAAACGACTGCAAAATGCAAAGCATGTTTGACTGAATATAGGAATATTTAGTTGCATTCATGTTTGTTCATGGCAGTCCTTGGAAATGAACACTGGAGTGTGTATCCACAGACCTAGATGGAATTAGGAAGAATTGCCCTGTGAATTAGGTTGGGCTGATCATAGCTCTGGTATGGGCTGCCTTTGATCTTTTTCAGATTATTTTCCCCAGATAGATGAGGGATGGCTTTCAGTGACAGTAAGAGGAAAAGCCAACTGCACTAGCACAGACAAAGCCTTTGCTCGTGTCATTCATCTATCTACTGGCATCTTGCTAGTTAAAGCAAGTCTCATGACCAAGACCAGCACCATGGATGGAACATTAGTTTCCCCTAGATTCAGAGCCTGAAGCTGAGACCAATGGAAGATGGACTCATCTTCATATTTCTTGTAGCTTTCTTGCATAGCCTTCTCTGTAATCAGCCTTTAATTCTTGTAAGACTGTTTGTTTTGCATTAGGATAAACAAATCATGGCTTTGAAGGACAGTTATGGCTTCTGTTTATTCTATTTCTGTCTGTGAACATGGTTCTTGAGCTTTGAACTTTGACTTGATGAGTTTAGCCAATATCCTTTCTGCTTATTGGAGTCACACTTTTTAATTCCTTCTGGTAGCTATGTTTTGATTTTCACACTGTATCAATTTCACTGCAATATGCTCACCTGACCCAGTGCCTAGCTCTCACTGCTTTCCTGATATCCTGTTGGCCATTAGTTGGAAGCAGATTTTGACTCTAAGCACTCCCGATGATGCCACTGACATGTAATCATTTACCATGCCTGTCATTTCTAGTCATTATGCCATGCGTCAGGGAAGTTCTCCAATTACCATTGGGGAGGTTAAAATCAGACACATCGTCACCACAGCTGGTTCTCATCAGGTCTCTGGCATTTCCAGTGACTGCTTGGGAAGATCCACAGATGGTGTTAGATGAGATGGCCTTGTTTCCTTGGCTTACAGAAATTAAAAGAAATGGAGACTCAGGAAGAACAAAAGAGGCTGCTCAGCCACTCATCTTTGACAAATAGAGGCAAGTGTCCAGGTGCCATTTTTATGCTTCTGCATATGAAGCCTCACCCGCTAATTAAGAACCTCTGAGACATGCTTTAGCATGAGTTGCCTTGCCTAGGTTAGCTGCAGGAGAGTACAGTATGGATGCCAAGGAAGGGCACGGACTCTGCAGATGCTGGGCAGTGAACCCAGTTCTTCAGTGTCAAGTGACCCAGTAAGAATGTTCTTCTAGGAAGTAACAGGCTTTTGTGGAATGTCCTTGGGTGTGTCATGGCATTGCAGACTGTTCCTTGAGGTACCTGAGGCCTATGCAAACACAGCATCTTTGCACTGAGCCCATTGAGTGAGTGCCAGGGTGGAAGAGAGGCAGTTGGTGAGAATGAGCCTGACTGCTGGTGATCACAGTCAGCAGACAAGATCTGAACATCAAGTTCACACCAGAAGAGCCCTTACATGCTGGGCCTCTTTGTGAGCCAGGCATACCTCCTGCCTGCCTAAAGCAGACACACCTCCAGGGCTCAATGCCTAGAACTCTCAGCACTCAGTCCCTTTCTCAACCCGCCCTGCTGACCCATCCACTGTGCTGTATTTGGGCGATGCCTAGCTTTGCACGGACACACTCAAGATAAGATACAATGAGAAAGGAACCTCAATAGGACTCAATAGTAAACCTGAAAAATAAAATGATAAGAGAAACATACTCTATGAAATATAAGGCAAAAATTCATCACTGAAGAACTGAGCTCTAAAACAGCAGATATTCGTAGACAAGGACTTCTGTATATAATACTAAATGAAGAAAAGGCAGTATTTGTATATCTCTCTGTGTGTGTCTGGTCTGAATCTTTGTATATTTGTGTGGAATGCATACACAAATGCATGATCCACATGTTTTAGGCTCACATGCACACGAAGGTCTGCAGTAGATTTTTGGTGTTTTCCTCTATTTTTCCACACTTCACTTACTGAGACAGGGTTTCTTGCTGAACCCATCGTTCACTGGTTTGGTAGTCTAGGCCATCCAGATTGCCCCAGGGATTTTCTGCATCTGACCCCTGAGTTCTTGACTTATAAATGACCACACTTCTTGTCTACATCTTACATGGGTTCTGAGAATCTGCCAGGGGCCTTCCTGGGGGAGAGGGCTCTTCCCCGGGCCAAGAGTCATTGCTGACAGGGCAGCCATAGAGGAGATAAAGAATAGGCAAGGGGAGAGAGTAAGTGAGATGCTATGGTCAGGGGATTCTCACAGCTCTGACTGACTAGTAATCAGGCCACTTCAATGGCACTGACTGACTAGCAATCAGGTGCTTCTTTATTAATACAGGTTTCACAAAACAAAGACAGACTAATGATTATCCAAGTGGTACAGATTATGTGTTTGCTTTTCATTATATGTCCAGGGTTACAAGTTCAGCCACAATTAGAAAATACAAACAGGACAGATTTTATTATTTGTTTATTTATCTATTTATTTATTTTGTTTCGTTTTTCCGAGACAGCATTTTTTATATGTAGCTTTGGCTGTTCTAGACTTGCTTTAATTTTTAAATTTTATTTATATATTTACTTATTACAATTTATTCATTTTGTATCCCCTCTGCAGCCCCCTCCCTCATCTCATCCCAGTCTCACCAACCCTCCCTCTTCTCCCCCATGCCCTTTCCCTAGTACCCTGATAGGGGAGGACCTCCTCCCCTTCTAACTGACTCTAGCTTATCAGGTCTCATCAAGACTGGCTGCATCATCTTTCTTTGTGGCCTGGCAAGGCTGCACCCCCACCCCCAGGGGGAGGTGATCAAAGAGCCAGCCACTGAGTTCATGTCAGAGACATGTTCCCTGTTCCCCTTACTAGGGAACCCACTTGGAAACTGAGCAGCCAATGGACTTCCTTTGAACAGGGGTCTAGGTCCTCTCCATGCATAGTCCTTAGTTGGAGTATTGGTCTCTGCAAGCCCCCTGGGCCCAGGTATTTTGGCTCTGTTGTTCTCCTTGTGTAGCTCCTGTCCCCTCCAGGTCTTTTTATCTCCCTCACCTTCCATAAGGATTCTGTCACTCTGCCTGAAGTTTGGCTATGACTCTCAGCATCTCCTGGACTTGCTTTATAGACCTCAAACTCACAGAGATCTGCCTGCTTCTGCCTCCCTAGTTCTGGGGTTACAGGCATGCACCAAGGTACTTCGCTAGATTTTATTATTGTTATTCCTATAACCCCAGTTTTAATAATCTATAGAGTGTCTACTTAAAGCAAACACACACATTATATGACAGCCTACTTTTGGACTGGTAGTGTTTGGGAGCACTCCAGACAAACAGAAAATATCTGAACCAGTCTTTTGTATGAATAGCAAACACTAATGTCTTACTTCTTTTACTATGTGTTTCATCATCTATGCTATAAAGTAGGAAAAGTTTATTTTAGTCAATCTATCATATTTACTGAGTTTTATTACTCCAGGAATGTACCCTATATGACCCTCTATCTTTAAACTACATTATCAGAGATCTGTAAGTCATAATAAAAAGAGACCTTGAACCTGTAACTTATTCTCCTGGCCACTCAGAGTTTGTCAGTTGTCTCTGCTTACCTTGTGCCAATTATACTGTTTGAGTTTGCTCAGGGGCAGATACTCCGAGAAGATTCCTAGAGTAATGGCCTCATCTAGCTATGTGCTTAAGGATCTTCAGGGCATAAGGAAGACTTCCAAATAATGGCCAGATAAAGTTAATTTTAGGATCTTCCTGAAAAGAATCAGACATAGTCCTCCCCCCCTCCACTCAGGAAAAAAATATAAAATGAATCACAATGCAGGAAGTCCCCAAGAATGTCACATAGAGCGACCAAAACCCAAATGTTAGACATAGAATGACAATAACTGCAGCAATCTGCTTACCTTTGCTGGAACTGTGTCAAGCAGCTGTGCTGGCTTCATGACTCTTGTTGTGGCTGTGCCAAGGGTACAAACTCTGGTCCTTGCAGTTGTCCATCTGAACCACCCACAAGGCAGTATTTTCATGCTGAAACAAGCACAAAAAAAAAGCAGATGAAATGAGACAGCATGAGGTGGTGAGCAAACCGAAAGCAGCGAGGAAAGAGGTGGGAGAGAAAAATCAAGTCATCGAACAGCTAAATGTCAAATTTGCATCAGTAAGAAGAAGATCAATGTTATTAAAATCGCAACCGGAGACACAAAAGAGAAACTCAAAGAAATAAAATGGAAAAGAGGAAAATTGAAAGGATGATAGGAAACATGCTATACATGAAAGACAGACGAGAGATACAAATGATAAAGTTGGTGCCCTTTGAGAAAAGCCTAAGTTGAGTTGAAAGCATTTCAAGGATATAGCAGAAGAAAAACGTCTCATGAGAAGTACTGACAACAGCAAGGAAAACCAGCACAGAACAAAAAACTGAAAGGTTGAAACTTACAGAACAAATTATATGTGTGTCAGACAAAGGGAACAGAAGCCAAGCCATTTATTTGTTAAGTCAAAAATACTGAGACTATTTGAACACCTATGATTACAAAAATCCAGAAAATGAAAAAAAAAAAAAAAAGGACAGTGAGTGAATGTTGACCCTATAATCGTGAATACCCGATATTAGATGGGATAGCCTTGTTTCCTTCACTTGCAGAAATTAAAAGAAGTGGAAACTCAGAAAGAACATAAAACCAGAACTCTTCTCAGCCACTCTTCTTTGATAAATGGAGGCAGGTACCGTCTTTATGCTTCTGCGCATGAGGCCTCACCTGCTAATTAAATAATGCAAATCTTGAAAATGTTTGTACACAGGACAATCTGTGGGCTGAGGAGATGGCTTGGTAGTTAAAAGCATGTACTGCTCTTGCAGAAGACCTAGGTTCACCCCCAACACACAAGTCTGGTAACTCACAACCGCCTGTAACTCCAGCTCCAAGGGGATCAGACTTCTGATCCTTGGCTACCTGTATTCATGTGTGCCCACACACATGCACGCAGAATTAAAACAAAAGATTAAGAAATCCGTTAAGATAACCAATGACACCATCAATTAATTAAATAAGAATGACCAACTGACCTCCATCAGTGGCAGTGGCAAAATGTGTATATTAAGAAAGCATATAATAGGGTCAAGTGTGATGGCATATAGCTTCCTTTATTCCCAGAAGAGGCAGGAAAATCTCTGAGTTCGAGGCCAGCCTGGTCTACAGAATGAATTCTAGGACAGCAAGGGCTACACAGAGAAATCCTGTCTCATAAAGCCTAAAAAAAAAAAAGAAAAAGAAAAAGCAGATGATTTTGTTTCAGCAAGGTGATTCAGCAGGTAAAGGTCCTTGTCACCAAGTCTGATATCCTGAGTTTGATTCCTGAGCCCCTTAAGGTAGAAAAAGAAAATGGTTGCTTTGAGTTGTCTTATGATTTCTATGCATGCCCTGTGGCATTTACATGCCCACCTTCCAAATAAATAAAAAAGAACACACTATTTTTTAAAAACTTAAATCCAGTTTTGATGGTATGAAATCCTCTTACTGGAGTAGGAAATAATAGACATTTTCCTACAATAAGAAATCCCATGCTGGTCAGTGGGGAAAACACTAGAAATTTTTCCAATAAAATTGGGATAAAAATGCCCACTGTAGAGTTTGCTAAGGTAGCAGTGACAAATTTACCATAGACTGAATGGCTTAAACAGTAAAAAATTAAATAGCTCATACTTCTGGAGGCTAGAACTCTAAGATGAAGGTATGGATGAGTCTGGTTTCTTCTGTGCTTCTGCTCTTGATTTCCATGTGGTTATCTTCTGTCCAAAGTTCTCACATGGTCACATGAGTCATTGTGAATTAAGAACTGACTATAAGACCTTGTTTTATTTACCTCAATTGCTCCTTAAAGACTCCATCTCTGACACCACCACAGACCAAGCCATTAGCACTGGGATTTCAATCTATGAATTTGGAGAGGCACAATTTGATCTGTACCTTACACAGATACCACGGTGTGACATTGCCCTGAAAGGTAGCAAATGGCAGCTGACAAGAATTACCAGATTTCAGAATTCTTCTCACCTGTGAGTTAGCCATTTGGGTGGTAGATCATTTGGAACATAAATGGCCACATCAGCTTATCAGTCATGCCAATTGCAGCTGTTTGAATGGTCATTGGGTAAAGCGTCCATTGCCTAAAGAGTGTGTGAACATGGCATCTCTATACACAGGATATAAGCCCACTATGGAGAGATGTGAAGTTTGCATGTATGTTACACTATGCACCCATGCTTCAACACATTAGAGCTAAGAGGAGAAAGTCAGTTACCAAAGACCAGTGGCTGTGGGTGAGTGCTCTCAAATTGGAACGGGTACTGTGTGTGCAACCCCGTGAATTCACTCGATGATGTTAGGTTGTTCGCTTTAAATTAATTTTAACATGTCACAAAAAAGATTTAATTTATAGACTGGTGATAGACTCAAAAAACCATAAACGCTTCAAAGTATGAGCTCTTTCAAAAACAGATGCCTCTGGGAAGTCTGGAGGTGACACGCTTATAATGCGAGTACACTGAAATGTAAGAAAATACTAGCGGCTAGTAAAACTGACAGAGGAAACATTTATAATAAGTTTTTAAAAAAACTTCCATAGATCAATATAAAAAGCAGACTTCAGCAGACAACAGACCAAAAAACAACAACAACAAAAACCCCCAACAAAACAAACAAATAAAAAAAGACCTGGCAGTTTACCAGAATAGTAATGGCCAATGACATATGTGAAAGTTTTAATCATAGAAATCCCAATTAACACTAATAGTCAGCAGAAGAGCTGAAATGAGCAATATCAAATGCTGGCAAGAATGTGAGGCAACGGGGCCTTTTGGACATTGCCAGAGGCAGGTTGAATCTGTACAGCCACTAAGGAAGCATCTCAGCCTCATGACCGTCAGAGAGCCCACGACACTCCTGTGCCTCACACGGCCGTGAGCACACACACCATGTGGCTCACAAAAACATTTGTGTTGACACTTTCTGCAAAACAAAAACAAAAAAAAACAAACAAAAAAACAGGACCCAGAGAAAGTCCAAAGGGATAAATGAGTTTTGCATGGTATGAATATATCTATTCACCAATTTAAACCAAGAAAGTCAACCATAAGCAAACATGATGGGATGTGGGGGAAATGAAGCCATATAATTAGATATCACATGAGTCTGTATGTAAGGGCGTTCAAAAGCTGATAAGGGGAAAGTGTAATGTTAGAGATTTATTCTTATGCCATAAAGTTAGTTATGAGAACAACCAGGAAGTAAACACCAAAAAAAGATCAGCTTCTCAATGGTTACCTTTCCTGAGGTGAGAGTCCTGAGCTGCTGGTCATGTATTGTCTCTGGGTGTGGATGGGCTTACATGGATGTTTTATTACAATTCTTCCTGCTGTACATTTTTATGGTGCGCGTCTTTATGTAGGTATGTGATAGTTCCCAGCAGGAAGCAGTTTTATGGGCTGGGAAGTGGCTCTGTGGGTAAAGCGTTTGTCACACAATGGTGACTGGAGTTCAAATCCCTAGTAAGTATGCAAATTCTCCGCAGATCTGATCACATGCCTTTAATACCGATACTCACAGTGGACAGATAGAGATGGGGGTTTCTGGATCAAGCTAGACTTGCTGAATCATTGGTTTCGAGTGACAGGCCCTGCTTCAATACATAAGGTGGAGAACAGCTGAGAAAGACACCTTATGCCAACCTCTGGCATACCCACATGTGTAAATACACATACACATATACATGAATATTCAAACACACACACACACACACATAGCATATATGTGTGCCCACACACATGTACACACATACATACATGCACCCATGCAAACATTCACACACTCATGACACATATGAACACAAAAAGGAGAAAGTTTTAAACCAATGTCAAGGGTTCTAAGCTGTGGGCTGTGCTACCATTTGCATGAGAAGTAAATAAGCCTGGGTGTGTTTTTGGCATGGTCGCAGGCAATATGAGAAAGCATTCAGAGGAACCACGAACAATGGCTTCCTCCAGTGCCCGGCACCTGAGCCTGAGGACTTATTTCAGTGAATGCTTTTGTATGGTTTGAGTTTTTAACATGCTTAAAATGTATAATGTCAGTGTTTTGAAATGATTTGCCACAGCAAGCATGAGCAGTCCATTTCTAGATATAAATATTTAAATCGTGGCCACTAGAGCAGCCTTTGCTCTCATGGGATGTGGGAGGAGGTGCTCCCTCTGCATCTTCCCCTCTCAGGTTTCAGGAAAGTGAAACTTCAAACAGAACAATGGAGATATCTAGGAAGGCTACACTAATCTTCCTCCCTGTTGTCCTTCTTGTCCCCCTGCAAGTGAGTGCTGAAGAGCACTCACAGTTGATGGAGTAGGACAGGGGTAGATGATAAGGTGGATACATGGACAGAGGATAGAATGGGACAGATGATAAAATGGGATAAGGACAGATGAGGTGGGGACAGGGTCAGATAATGGGGCAAGGACAAGGACATGGACAGATAGGACGGACAGTAACAGGGATGGATGTTGGATGAGGGACATGGCTAGGTGATACATTGAAGACATGGGCACAGGGCAAGATGGTGGGCTTGCTGCCTTCTGGTCTTGGCATTGACTTGACACGAGCAGTCATTGTTCACCCAAGCACAAGGAACCTCAGCATTGGAGACTGTGATTGATTCAATACCCACCGTATCAAGGGATTATTACCAAGAGGATGAAAAGAAGCCAGAGCCCCTCCAGGATGCTGGAGTTTCCAGAGGGTGTCTCATGTTTCTACTGCCCATCTGCTTGGATGGGAACCAGCAGGTTCCATAATGTTCTAGATTCATACAAATATTTCCTGAGATGTTGCTGATACATGCCCTCATGTCGAAGTGTACTGTAAATTGGTAGCGAGGTCTAGGACTGGGTGGACTCTGACTCAACATTTTCAGCAAAGACTTTACGGTGCCCCTGTGTAAGCCCGAGGCTCCAAGTTCCTCTTGCTAATGTTAAGTCTGGACACTTGGTTAAGGGGTGACAGCAGGCCCTCTCCTTATAAAGACTGGTTCATCTTGTGAAAAGTCAGCCTTCCAAAGGACCAATGTGTCAGTATTGTTTTAACATCATGTGATGTTCCTTGCATATGTCAGTTAATTCACTGAGGATTATTGGATGGTGATTTCATAAATCAATTACTACATTAATGACTTGGTATTTCTGAAAAAACTTTGATGACTGTTATAGCTGTCATTTCTCAAAAGTGGGGTAGTCATCAATTCTTAGAGTGAGGAGTTGGGGTAAAGACACTTCCAACACTGGGACACTTTCCTTCTCCCCAACCTCTCTTAGTCACTGCGGGCTTCTGAGCTTTTGTTTAATGTAGAAGCGAGTCTTATAATGACACTCAGCTTGGCCCCATTTAAGGGGGAGGGTGGGCTCCAAAGAATCTTCTGGATCACTTCGACAGAGTCTTATTTGTCCTTGGAAGTTTGTGCTTTAGGACTGAACATAATGCCCCGAATTTACTATTCATTTTATAACCTGTAGCCATATGTTAGGGAGAATGGTATTTTAAAAGTATGGATACTGATGTGGCTGCCCCTTGTCACCCTTTCAGTAGTCAAGGCTGAGAAATTTAAAGTGAGTTACTATTGATATTCCTGATATAACATGGCAGGATGCAGCTTACATGAATGCAGCCATCATGATGTAAATGTCAGTTTGCCCACCGTGTTCTTGTGAGCAAATACTGTCTTAATTTAATTTCTTAATTAATTCCCATTAATTGAAATTCTTAATTTAATTAAGTTTTTGTCTTAATTTAATTTCTGTTGCTATGATAAAATATCCTGACAAAAGGCAAATTGGTATGAAGGAGGAGGTTTATTTTAGCTTATGGTTCTGAGTAACAGTCCATTACTTTGGGGAAGTCACAGAAGCAAGAGCTCAAGACAACTGATTAGTCAAGAGCTGAGAGAGATATAAGTACATATATATATATATTTGTGCCTAGGGAATGGTGCTGCCATTCGAGGGATGGATCTTGCTGGTCACTACAACTATGTTCTCATGTTGTACAAGCTCATGTTTTCTAAGAAAGATCAGGCAATCCTAGTTGGTCCTGGCCCAGCTTTGTCTAGATTAGTCCACTTTCCTGTTTTGAGGTACAGAAATTTCATTGTTTTGTGGTGCAGGGTTGTGTTTAGTTGTGTTTATCTTGGGGTACAGGGGAATGCTTATCTTGCTGCTACTCAGGACATGCCTTTGTCCTGTAAGTCTCTAATAAATTGGCTCAGGAGGCTTCTTCATGGGTTTTCATAATCTACTCAATCAGCTGCTGTTTAATTACACTGGATGAACTCCAGTAGTCTGTTATTACCAAAGAGAGTGTGGTTTATGAGACAGACACATGTGACTGGGTAGTGGCAGAGCTTTGCCTTTTAGAATTGACTGGTT
Organism: Meriones unguiculatus; assembly: GCF_030254825.1. Taxonomy (NCBI): domain Eukaryota; kingdom Metazoa; phylum Chordata; class Mammalia; order Rodentia; family Muridae; genus Meriones; species Meriones unguiculatus. The sequence goes on from NC_083349.1 coordinate 12,677,645, forward strand.
TAATCATGAGTAGACAGTGATTTTTCTAACTAATCTGGATGTGATCTGCCAAAACTACACAGGAATCTATACATCTGCAAGCTTTCCAACCAAGTATATCATCCATACACCCCATAAAATGGAATATATTGGATGACAACTCAGTGTTTCTTTGACACTATTTATATAATATGTGTTTTATACATTTTAAAAATGGAATTTGTGGCTGTTATTTTAAATAACTTTTTTACATGTTAGCATATTTGATTAATTATTCATATCACTGACCCTGATACCTGTCAGAGACAACTTAAGGAAAGAAAGACTTATTTTGGCCCACATTTGCGGAGGGATTTAGTCCATCCTTCCAGGGAAGGATGCCAAGGCAACTCAGTTCAAGGCATCAAGAGCACATGGAGGAAGCTGTTGACAGCAGGGTAAACTAGGGAGCAGAGGAGGGAGTCACCCTCAAATGCCCATCACTGGTGATCCACTTCCTCCTGTCTCTTGTTTCACAGACTCCTGAGCTGGAGCCAGCAGCTAAGGACCATGTGTTACAAACAAAATCCTGAAAAGAGAAGCTCAGATTCAAGGTGTTGCTACCTCTCAGCCATTCCTCGCAGATCTAAGATACAGATATTTCCTCTCAGAAAGAGTTGAACTGGAAACTCTAGAGCAGTGCTTTTAACCTTCCTAATGCTGAGACCCTGTAATACAGTTCCTCGTGTTGTGGTGACTCCCAACTGTCAAATCTTTTTTGTTGCTACTTACTAACTGTAACTTTAATACTGTTATGAATCATAATGTAAATATCTTATATTTCCAATGGTCTTAGGAGACCCCTGTGAAAGGATCAGTCAACCCCAAAGTGGCTAAGAACCATTGCTCTAGAGTCATCAGAATACTTCACATGAAATGTTGGACTGACAACATTTTCTCTCTTAGGGTCAATGCACAGAGACAAAGCTTTCCTGCTGATACATTGGAGTACATTAGAGATATGAAAGATGGTGATCTCTAATTTAGACTTTCTTTACTATATTAGAAAAAATAAAGAATAGCAGCCATTAAGGGCCTTTGACATGAGCTTAATGTTGTGCTGAAACGTTTGTGTTCCTTCTTCCTACCAAAGCTGTACAGTAAGCAGTACTGTTTCACATCAGCAAGGGAACTGACACACACAACAGCTTAGGGAACATGCCCAAGGCCCTCTAGCTAACCAAGCACTAAAGGACAGAATTTGAACCCTAAATAGCATGACTCTATAATCTAACCTTTAATGTAATAGCTGCATGCTACTCTAAGGGGGGGGGGGGTGTAGTCAGATGGAGATTTTCCAATAAGATGGTACATAGGTCCACTCATGTCCACAGAAGCCTATTGAAACATCAAGGTACAGAGTGTCCATGAAAAAGAACGTAAAGAGACCCAGCTTTCTGGGGATTCTGCTCCCCGTTTCTAAGGGAATTCAATGGGAGTACATCCTGAGAACTGGAACAAGGGTGTGGCTCCAGGGTGATGCAGGGCTAAGAACAGGGTGTTTTGGGGGCCATATGATCAGCAGTGTGTGTTTGGGGCTGGGAGCCTTAGGCTATCAAGGAAGCCAGCAGGCACACCATGTTGAGCCAGTGTTTTTCATTATTTCTTTTCCCAGGGTCTTTTGGCTGTGAAAAGTGTTCTCAGCCAGCATGGACTGAATCCTGCCTTCAGCTCTCTGTAGCCCTCCTCCTGAGCTCCTGGCCTTGTCCTCCTCATGGATGTGTCTCCATTTGTCTATAGCCCAGGATGGTAACACCACTGCTTCTGCTCTCAGCTGAACACCTGACCTCCCACTGCTGCCTGAACACATTGCCACTCAACAAAGTTTCCCATCAGGTTTTGCTTTTGTCCCCAAGTGCCCTATTTGAAATTGCACAGACTTAAAGCATCCACAGTATTTCAGTGAGTCTATCCACCTCAGCAACGTAGGCAGACCACGCTTTTCAGGTGAGAGGAGGTGATAGCCACAGCCCATTCTCTGTGAAGGCATGATAGTTCATCAAATGCCATGCCTACCTCCTTCTCTGTTGTCACAATCACCATGAAGAGAATGACAAGTGTCATTTTGTTTGTTTGTTTGTTTGTTTGTTTTATTTTGAAACAGAGTCTTACTACACAACCCTGGGTAGCCTGGAACATGCTATGTAGATCACACTGGCCTAGAACTTTCACAGATCCACCTGCCTCTGCCTCTAGAGTGCTGGGATTAAAGATGTGTGCCACCACACCTGGCTGACAGGTGTCATTCTTGTTTCTCTTCTAGAATCACTGTAAGGGGTACAATGGGAACTCTCAGGCCTCCTTTTGTGAAGAAAAGCAAAGAACCCAATTCACATTCAAAGATCATCCCCGGGTCTAGTTTCCTGCTCGTCAGCGAAGCCTGGAGAGAGACTTACTTACACCATCACATTTTATCCCATCTTGACAAAAATATGGAGATAGGAAGAATCTTTTTCAAAACCACAACACTGCAAATAGGACTCCAACCCGGTGATGGGAAAAGGAAGGCTCAGCAGAGCTGAGAAACCTGTCCCTGTGAGATAGCTAAGCGGGGTGGGAGCTGTGGCTCTCACCCTGGGTCCTTCAACCTATGTCAAGCAATCGTCCGTATGTTAACCATCTACTCATCCGTCTACCGAGGAATAGTTTTAAAGTTCAGCATCTTGCAACCATCAGCTCAGTCAAAATCAGAATTTTGCCAGACCCTTCTGAGCACCCCAACCTTCCCCATTGCTCTAAACTCTTGCTCTAAAAGTCACTAACAGTGTCCTGGCTTTTATGAGCACTGTTGGGGCAGTTTTGAAGTATTTGCCACCCACCTGTCTGGAGGCAGGAAAATTGGTTCTAATCATGCTTTAAGTTTTGTGTAACTGATAGCTACCTTCCTTCCTTCCTTCCTTCCTTCCTTCCTTCCTTCCTTCCTTCCTACCATTTATCTTCCTCCTCCTTCTCTCTCTTCTCCTCCTTCTCTCTCAGCATTTATTCAAGGTCATTCTATCTCTTTCCTTCTCTGAGCCCTGGGAAAGCAAAGAGTTCTATGCAAAGTTTCTCAGCAACTCCATCAGTGTCTTCATTCCTATCCTCTGCACACTGTACAGGGGTCATCTGACATCCCTTTTTTCCTCTTTATAATGTGTACACAGAAGAACCTAGGGCATTTGAGTTATAGCTTCTCACAGGATGGATTTTGTGTGATGTTGGTGCTGCTGCTGCTGCTCATAGTGGTGATGATGATGGTGATGATGATACTGATGATGATGGTGATGGCAGCTTGGCATGTGCCTACCTCTCTGCATTTCCCAGAATTTAGCAGCTGAATCTGACTCAGTCTGGACCATTTGCCAAGGTTCCTGGCTGTGTTCTTTCATTAGGACTGCAGAAGATCTGATTTATGCTATTTTCAAATTCTAGCAGACATCGTGCTTCATACACAGATCTAATAATTCAGGGGCTGCAGAATGGTGAGTCCTGATACCATCATTTTATTTTTACGGATTTCCTGGGAAGGAAAGGCATAGTTTTCTCATATGATAAGCAGTTATCCTGTGGCATGGTTTTTACAAGAAAGGAAGAAGAAACGTTTGATTCATTTTTTTTTTTTTTTTTTTTTTTTTTTTTTTTTACTTTCTAGGATAACAAAATGGTTTCTGTCATGCTGAGGGCCAAGTGACAGTTCAAAAAGTCATTTTGAAGTAATAGGTTTAAGCAAAAGTTTTGGAGTTTAATCTGTGGGGGGGGGGAGGGGCATTTGCATGTGGGTGACCATGGAGTCCAGAAAGAGGTGTTGGATCTCCTGGAGTTGAAGTTATCGGTGATTGTGAAATGCCCAAACCTGGATACTGAATTCAGGTTCTACGCAAGAAAAGAGAGCACTCTTAACTACTAAGCCATCTCTCGAAAGGGAGTTCAACTCCCATTGTAATTCTTATACATTGTAATTCTTATGCCCTGTGTTTGGCTAAAGAAAGTAGCCCCACCAGCTTTCTGGATATTCTCCGTATGTAATGTTCCATATATCTGTTCTAGATATGGAATTTATCCCATCTCTAAACCCTGGTTTCTTTATAGAAAATGATATTTTGAGGCCATAATCATGGTTCCATTATTGCTAATAGGTTTTTATAGCTACAATGGACAGAGTTAAAATGTGTTGTGTGTGTGCATTTGTATATGTATGTGTGGATGATGTATGAGTGTATTCGTATGTGTATGTACGCGTGCATGGGTGTATGGGTGTATATATGTACCAATGTATGAATGAGTGTATGACTGAATGTATACATATTTATGTGTATATGTTTATGTGTGTAAATGTATAGGAATGTGTATATTTACGCGTATGTCTATGCATTCCTTTAGTTTCTCCAAAAACATGTAGGATAACTTAGATGTTCTTTCTGCTATTTCTAGAGATCTGGCTCTGGGCCTATGGCCTGTGATATGTAGCACTCCTGAATATCCTTCTCTTTACGTTAAGAGTCTGGGTTCTCAGGTGCCGGAGATGACGAAATGAGAAGTTGGATCCTCTCTTTTTGGTTCCACGTCCCCTGTCATTTCTAAGGACAGCAGATCCACTCTGATCAGCAGTTAGGTCTGCTGGGTACCTCTCATCTCCATCACCTGCGTACACTCTGCTGTGGCCCTTGTGTGTAGAGAAAATTCTCTCTCAGTTGTTTCTTATTTCTCTTGTTATAGGGAAGCATATGGTTAATGCTCATATCTATGAAAAACTCTCTGGCCACGTTCAGTGTCTAGAGTTTGTTTTCTCCAAGAGCCCTCAGGAAGATCTTTTGTGAACAATACTCCTGCCATCTTTTCCATGGATAACCCTTTGTCTGTGCTTTTTATGCTTACAGATCATTTTGTGTTATAAAATTCTGGGTCATCTTCCTTCTTTTTTTTCATTTTTCTTCCTTTTCCTTTCTCCTACCTTCCCCCCGTTTTTGAGATAGTGTCTGTGATTGTTAGCATTAGTTGTCAACTTGATACAATCTAGAATCACCTGGAAAGAAAGTCTCATTGAGGGACTACCTAGGTCAGATTGGCCTGTGGGCTTGTCTCGGGGGTGGTTATCTTAAGGAAGGGAAAGACCCAACCACTGTGGGTGGTACCATTCCCTGGGCAGGGGATCCTGAGCCACACAGAGTGGAGAAGGGCTGAGCACTAGCATGCCTGCACTGATTCACTGCTCTCTGTTCTTGAATATGAATCATGTGACCTGTTGCTTCAGGTTCCTGCCACACTGACTACCCTGCAATGATGGACTATAACCAGGCTAGGTGAGCTAACTAACACTTATTAGGACATTTTACCAATGAAAAAGGGACATGGTTAACATAAGGGCTTATAACATGGCCTAAGCTGACCTCCAACCTGTGCTGAACTTCCTGCTTCTGCCTCCACAGTGCTAGTAATATAGGCAGGTGCCACAATCCCTGAGTGCTTTTCCTCTAAGTATCCTAAAGATGTTATTTAATTTTCTCCTGGCATAAAACAGTGCTGGAAAAATCATTTTATTATAATCTAATTTTATTTTATTTTCAAATCACATTTTCTTCTTGCCTATATAGCTAAAAGGTTCTTTTCTTTTAATAACTCTAGTGACTTAAGTAAAACAAATTTTATTTGTTGTTCCATGTGGTTATTCTTAGGTAAATAGTTCTTTCTTTCAGTAGTTTTTTTCACATGTTTTTCTCTTTCCCAAAGGAGACCTTTGTGCTGGAGTATGTCATATTTGTTCTGTATCTATCTTTCTCTGTACATCTCTTTCTTAAGGATTATCTATATGGTGGCTTTTTCAGTATCTTGAATTGCTTTTTATAGGCTTCATTTATTTATTTTTCTAAGGCCTATTTATTCAAACAATTTGCTTATTTACTCTTTCATTCTTCTATCTCATTTTCATTTTTAAATTATATTGATTTTTGTTTACATGTTTATTGAGCCCTATAAACTTATTCTGAGTCTGTCTAATTCTGATTTTCATTGTTATTTTGTGTTTGGTGTTATTTCTTATTTTTTCCAGCCATTTGTATCTCTTTTTTGCTTATTGTGGTGTATAGAGTACTTTCTTTGCCTTTCAGGATGCTGTTCTGCCCAATGTCAGATATTTAGCATGAAGCTTATTTTCCAGACTTCCAAGGGAGGCTTGGTCCAGATGCAGTTTTTCTGGCTGCATATTATTCCTCCTTCTGTTGGTTTCATATGGTATTCCAAATGTGGCTCCTTTATTTCTGATTTTTTTGATTTTATGCTCAGGCTGTTTCTCCCCTGTGGCAATTTTGTTTCACTTTTTATTTTGTAATTTCAGTCTTAGTTGAGGTTCTAACAGCATTCTCAACCTGCAGCTCCTCCCTGACAGGCATCCCAAGGGGTGGCTCCAAAAGATCACAGAGCCCAGGAGACCTTGGCTCTGCAAACTTCCTAGCACAGGTGGCCTTAGTTCCAGTATGGTCAGCTGGCTGTTTGGAGATCCCTGTTCTCAGGTCTTTCTTCTGCTTTGTCCCCCAGTGGTACCAAGGCTGGGGAGAGTCTCCACTTGTGTGTGTGTGTGTGTGTGTGTGTGTGTGTGTGTGTGTGTGTGTGTCTGGAATATTTTGTGGTCTAAAATTGATGCTAGTCTCACCCCTAGTTTGAACTTGTGCAGTCAGTCTTTCTGTGTCTTACTTGATGACTCTGAGTTTCCTTTTCTTTTATTTTTTTGAAAAGAAAGTATAAATTATTTTAGATGGATAAAAAGTAGGGGGTTTAAGATAACTACCCTGAAGTCATTTAACTTAGGAAGCGAAGGGTCACAAATGCAGCAGAATGTTACTAGTCCCTTCCCTTCGGTCATGTTCCTTACAGCTCCACACAAACCTTGCCACTCCCACAATCTTTAATCAATAAATGATGATCTATAGGGTCATAGGGTGAATATGCAGCATTAATCAAATAACTGTGTCAATCAAATAATTGACACAGGTATCAATGGGGCAGGCTTCCAGGACCTTGGTGTCCAACCCATCTATAAATGTGCATTTCTACCTCTATTGATCACATGGGTGTCTGCTTAACATCTTTCTATGTGGGAAGCCTATGATATTATCAATGACCTGCACCTTCTACTGGAGAGACTTCCCAGTGCCTCCTAATTCACCCAGCTTGGAAATCCCAGTCGACCAGTGTTGATATTTCCCACCAGAAGCATAGACTTTTCTTATGCTTTCTGGTTTCTAATTTCCACAGGTTAATATGCTTCACACCAAGGGGAAAAAAACCATAATTACTTTGTACCAAGCTGTAAAGAGCTTTACTGACTCAAGAACATAATCATTGCTGTGTTGTGAGCACAGCAGAGCTGATTCTTATTTGTGATCCTGAGTTATTATGCTGCAACTCTGCAAAATTATTTAGACAGAAATAATTATACCCAATGCAGTCAGATCTGGAGAATCACAGATTGCAGTAAATTAGAAAGTCTGGTCCTAAATATATATATTATGTTATCTTGTTTTTGCTCTATCTTTCCCTGAGTCATTTATCCCTTTCCTTGCAAACTTTGATTCACTTAACTGCTTGTTTTTGAAGGTTCTTTTTTTTTCTTTTTCACATCATATTTTACCAAGATGTAAATTAGGAACATCAAATAACATACATCTTGGTTGTCTTCTAGGACAATGTGTGATTACATAGGTCTTCATTCCTAACCCAGACACCCACTCTTCACTCAAATCAAACCAAGAGACTCATTGAGGACCTTAAGCAATTCTAAAGAACTAGGAGGGGAAAAATTAGTTCTTTAATGAGATCGTGTACTTTTCCTTCCCAGAATTCCCAAAGCCTGTACGAGGTCCTGTTGGGTCTGCTTGTCTTTCTGAGTCTTGATACAAAGAAGTGTAACTTTCCCTTTTTCTTTTCTTTCTTTCAGATGTTTGCCAGGCCTAAGCATGTATCTTATGGTACTTTGGGTTTCCTTAATTTTTTTCTCTAAATCTCAACCATGTGGTTGACTTCCGTGCCTAACTTGAATGGCATGTCTCTCTCTCTCCCTCTTAAGCACACACCTATGAGTCTATAATAAATTTCCCTCTAAAACTGCAAAAATGCAATTATTGAATAATCTCTACTTGGGTGAGATCAAACCCAGCAGCAAAGCCCCTCTAGTTACTGCAGGGCCTGGGGTTCAAAGGGAAAGCCTGAGAGCTGTGGTACCCTCCTATTGGGACCTTCCTGGCAGCTGTAGCAACTTGGGAAATATATTTGCCCTTTTAAAGCAATACTTCTTTATCTATGCAACTGAGTTGGTAAGATCAGCCTTTTGAGTTCCATACTATGTAATTTCCAGGGTATGGGACAGCATCAGGGTAATTACAAGGTGGGAATTGACACCTCTGACCTCAGGCATCTACAAAAGGCATCAGAATGGATGCGCAGTCCAACAGGTTTTCATCTAACTCAGACGTCTACGGCTGTGGCTGCTCAAGGATCTTTTAGTGCAGAGCTTGGGCCTCACCTCAGGGATTTTGACATCAATGTTGAGAAGGAAGGCATGATATCATGTTGTTCAAGAGCTTCCCAGTGACAAATGTATCCTGAGATGGCTGGCTGGTTTGGGGCTGAGGTCCTGGGATAGCTCACCTTAGAGTGAATTAATCCTGTAGCAGTGTGGATGACCCCCATGCTGGCTTTGAATAATTATCAATCCATGATTCCCAAACAAGGCTTTGCTCAGAACCATCCCAAAAGGTATTTTAAAAGATAAGCTTTCAGAGCAAAATTCCAGGTCTGCTGAATAAGAACATTCAGGAGTAGAGACCAGAAATCTTAGTCTCTCTCTCTTTCTTTCTCTCTCTCTCTCTCTCTCTCTCTCTCTCTCTCTCTCTCTCTCTCTCTCTTTCTTTTTTTAAAAAATTGCTACAAGGCTCAACCATTATGGGAACACCAACTGAGAGGGGACTATTGTTTCCGGTTTCCAGAGAGACTGTTTAGCAGCAGAAAGATGGTGTGTGTGTGTGTGTGTGTGTGTGTGTGTGTGTGTGTGTGTGTTTTGGGGGTGGGGAGTCTAGATTGCTTTCTTGCAAACAACAAAAAGGAAGGTGAATTTGAGTGAATTGTTTGCAGTCATGTTAAGTCATTCCCTTAGCTTTCTAGTGCCAACCAGACCAGACACCTGGCAGGTCCCTGCTGGAGAATATCAATGATTCCAGCACTGATCCCTGAGACCTTTTCTATCTGGGGCCTGCTGAAGACTCTTGGGGGTATTCTTGTATTTTTCTCTTCTATTGGTAGTCTCTGAAGAAAACAAATGCATAGCATCTTTTCAAATGTCTTGCACATGCACAGTTACATGTGTGCATCTACAGTCCTCAGCAATGTGGAGTCACTTCTGGGTCACCTTGAACAGAAAGCATCCATTGTGCTGGGGCCCACAGCCCCGCTCCCAACATTTGATCTGGGAGGTAGATCTCCCCACTACACATGAGTGCTGCTACCTCCAGCCTCCTGAGACTTAAGGACTAGGCTTTTCCCATCAGTTGCCTCTTTTGCAACAGCCCCAGCTCTACGAAGAGTTAGTAGGTATTCTTTTTCCAAGTCTTTCTTGAGGAGCCAAGGTGACAAGGACAATGGGATGAAAATGTGACTTCTGGGAAGATGATTGAGAAAATAGGATTTGTTGTAAATGTTTCAAAGTGTTTAAGAAGTTTCTGGCTAATTAAAAAGTGGGAATCCATCCCTGATCTCAAGCTGTACTATTGAGCAACAGTAGTAAAAACTGCATGGTACTGGCATACTGGTGGATCAATGGAATTGAATGGAAGACCATGAAATAAACCCACACACTTATGGACACCTGAGTTTTGACAAAGATGCCAAAACCATACAATGGAAAAAAAGGTAGCATCTTCAACAAATGGTGCTGGTCTAACTGGATGTCTACATGTAGAAAAATACAAATAAATCCATACTTATTACCCTCCACAAAACTAAAGTCCAAGTGGATCAAAGACCTCAATATAAAACCAGACACACTAAACCTGTTAGAAGAAAAAGTGGGGAAGACCCTTGAACTCATTGGCATAGGAGACAACTTCCTGAGCAGAATGCCAACAGTACAGGCTCTAAGAGCAACAATCAATAAATGGGACCTCATGAAACTGAAAAGCTCCTGTAAAGCAAAGGATATTGTCATCAAAACAAAAAACTGCCTACAGATTGGGAAAGGATCTTCACCAACCCTATATCTGACAGAGGGCTAATATCCAGAATATATAAAGAATTCAAGAAGTGGAACAACAGCAAATCAAGTAATCCAATTAATAAATGGGGTACAGAGCTACACAGAGAATTCTCAATAGAGGAATATTGAATGGCAGAGAAACACTTAAAGAAATGTTCAACATCCTTAGCCATCAGGAAAATGCAAATCAAAATGACCCTGAGATTTACCTTATACCAGAATGGCTAAGATAAAAACTCAAGTGACAACACATGCTGGAGAGGATGTGAGAAAGGGGAACCCTCCTCCACTGCTGGTGGGAATGTAAACTTGTACAACCACTTTGGAAATCAATCTGGTGCTTTCTCAGACAATTAGGAATAGTGCTACCTCAAGATTCAGCTATACTACTCTTAGGCATATATCCAAAAGATACTCAAGTATACAACAAGGACATTTGCACAACCATGTTTGTAGCAGCTTTATTTGTAATAGCCAGAACCTGGAAACAACCCAGATGCTCCTCAGTTGAGGAATTGATACAGAAATTGTGGTACATTCACACAATGGAATACTACTCAGCAATTAAAAACAAGGGAATCATGAAATTTGTAGGCAAATGGTATGAACTAGAAAAGATCATCCTGAGTGAGGTATCCCAGAAGCAGAAAGACACATACTCATAAGTGGATATTAGACGTATAATATAGGATAAACATACTAAAATCTGTACACCTAAAGAAGTTAATCAAGAAGGAAAACTCTGGGTAAGATGCTCAATCCTCATTCAGAAAGGCAAAGAGGATGGACATCAGAAGAGGGAGAAAACAGGGAACAGGACAGGAGTCTACCACAGAGGACCTCTGAAAGACTCTACCCAGTAGAGTATCAAAGCAGAGGCTGAGACTCATAGCCAAACTTTGGGCAGAGGGCAGGAAATATTATGAAAGAAGGGGGAGTTAAAAAGACCTGGAGGGAACAGGAGTTCCACAAGGAAAGGAAAAAAATCTGGGCACAGGGATCTTTTCTGAGACTGATACCCCAACCAAGGACCATTCATGGAGATAACCTAGAACCCCTGCACAGATGTAACCCATGGCAGCTCAGTGTCCAAGTGGGTTCCCTAGTAATGGGAACAGGGACAGTCTCTGACATAAACTGAGTGGTCTGCTCTTTGATCACTTCCTTCTCAGGGGGGTGCAACCTTACCAGGCCACAAAGGAAGACAATACAGCCACTGTTGATGAGACCTGATAGATTATGATCAGATGGAAGGGGAGGAGGACCTCCCCTATCAGTGGACTGGGGGAAGGGCATGGATGGAGAAGAAGGAGGGAGGGTGGAATTGGGAGGGGAAAAGGGAGGAAGCTACAGGTGGGATACAAAGTGAATAAACTGTAATTAATAAAAATAAAAATAAAATATATATAAAAAAAAGAAGTGGGAATTGATACCTCTGACCTCAGGCACCTGCAAAAAGGTGTCAGAACTGATGTTCAGTCCAACAGGGCTTCATCTCAGCCATCTTCAGCTTTTGCATTTCTGGAATCTGTAAGTGTTCCATCTGATCATGACTGGAAATTCATGTCACCCATGACATTTGCAAAGGGGATTACATGATCACTAGGAGGGTGTGCCTGTCATCCAGGTGATACACAAATTCTTTTTTGGCACAGCCTCATGGAGCAAGAGTCAGTCCTGCTCATTGCTCTCCCTCAAGACTTCTATTAATTTACTTCAAATCTCTGCCTGTGTCAAAGACCCGAAGATACATGCATGTCAATTCATTCATGCAGTGACTGTGTGTTTCATGGTCCAGGGCATCACTCTAGCCTATGGTAAGTACTGAATTTGATCTTCATGTTTCTGACTCCTCTGAGTTGTAATGCTGTTGGGAGATCAGGTCAGTTAAGCTGTGACCTCACCCTCAGAGAGCCTGTGCAGTCATTACTTTCCTTGTTGGTATTACCTATTACCTGACAAGAAGCAACTTAGAAGAGGAAAGATGTATTTAGCTCATGGTCCGAGAGGAAGGTCAATGATGGATAGGAGAGCCATAACTACAGGAGCTTGCCTCACAGCTTGCTATATTTCCTTGAAGCAGAGAGAGGGCCAGAGGCCAGTAGCTTCAACGGGCTATTTAAGCCTCAAGGCCTACCCCAACGTGACCCACTTCTTCCAGTGAGGCCTCCATGTTCCAAAGTCTACACAGCCTCTCAGAACAGCATCACCAGCTAAAGATCACACCTCAGATACTTGAGCTTGTGGGGGACATTTCATACCCAACCCACAAATAATGGTCTGTGTTCTAGTGGGTGACACTGGCATGGCTGCCCCTTCCTGTATTCTCAGGAGAAAGCAAACACACACAAAAAAAATCTTTTCAAGTGTCCCAAAGGTAGAGTTTGATGCACATGAACATGTTCTGGTCTTAGCAATGCGGAGTCTGTGTTTTCAGCCATTATGAGCAGAAAACATCTGCTGGGACCCAAAGATCTATGATGTGCTTGGGCTTCAGACATGGAGAAGGGAAAAACTCCCTGTTCAACCATATCCTCTGACCCTTGTTTGACTGAGGACAGGTCTTTATAGCATAGTCTGAGGATGACCTGGAACTCTCATCTTCCACCTCCACCTCCTGAGTGCTAGGGTTACAGACACATATACAGCCCCCAGCTAACTTGTTCTGCAGGTCAAATTTATGGCATCCTGAATACTCTTCTGAGGTCTTGAGAAAGTGACTGGACAAAGATCAGCATCACCATCTGCAAAATGGACACGGCAAAATACCTGGATGTCTTCCCTGTGAGCTATGACAGGGCTCTTATCAGACAATGCAGAAAACATAACTTCCGACCAAGATGAATTCACCCTTTATTGTCATTACATATCAGTTGTAGGCTTATGAAACATGTGTGTTTAAAAGCATCATTTATAAGTTTCACAGATAAAGGAATCAACACATCTGGGAGATGATCAGAAAAAGTTAGATTATAAGATATCATTCAAAACAATTGGAATAATTGAAGAGTTAATACCATTAAAAACAAGTGGTGGCTGTACCAGTTTGAAACAGGCTGAGCCAGTCACCACAGCCCTTGCTCCTGAGAGCCAGTGAAAGAGCTCTCAGCTGTTTCCTGCCCCAAATGTGACCCAAACTGAGTTACTCTTGGACGACCCTAGAAGCCTCCCTTCTTTTTGTCTCCAGCTCCTTTAGGTTGCAGTGTAGACACCATACCAAGGTAGAAGGAATGGTGCCCAACTTGAGCTGCATGTCCCCTTCATGGCCTCCTTGGAAGTGGCAGATGTCTGGAATCCTGTTTATGTGGTTTCTGGAGCCTGGTTTCTTATTTTGCTCAGACTTTGAGCCTCTGTCTCTTTTTCAGGGCCATCTGCATCCATCTTGAGATAAGAAATACCATCTCAGATGCTCTTTGCTTTGCAGGGGTACAGAGACCCAGCCCCTAGAGAACAGGATCTGGAGAGGCTAGAAGTTCTGCTTTGCCCAGGGAGAATGCGTTGAGGACAACTTCCCAGCCTCCCAGTGACCTATAGCCCCATTGCTTATCATCGCTTCAGAGTTTTGCCTTTAGCATAGGGTCTGTCCTGTAGAGGATCCATATTCCTAAGTTCATGCTGGCCATCTCTGTTCTTTGTCCTGTGACCAGCCAGCAAAGTTCTATCCTGTCTGGACAGACACAGGCAAGTCCTCTTTCTGATCTATTCTATGTGAATTAACTCTATGGCCTCATCTTTCAGATTTCAGCCTTTGATTTTCCGAATGAAGGTTTTTGGAATTCAAATCAGTCTCTCCTCACCAGCAGCAGCATGACTTTTAAGATCAGCATCAAGCCACCTCTCTCATCTTTTTCCAGTCACTCTGGAGGGAGCCAGGGCTCACTGAGAGAGTCCTCATGATACCCTTCTAGGAAGGCAAGGCAAGAAGGGAACAATTTCCAAAGCAAAAGCAGATGTTTATTTCCGTAAACTGAATATAGACACACAAGCAGGCACACAATGGCCACATATGAGTCATTGGAACCCATGATGCTACTCTGGATGACAAAAGAGATAAAAAAAAAATAAGTGGCTCTTCAGTACACAAATGACAAAAGGGCTAAGAAGGAAATTAAGGAAATTACACCCTTCACAATAGCCACAAATAATATAAAGTATCTTGGTGTAACTCTAAACGAAGAAGTGAAAGACCTATATGATAAGAACTTCAAGTCTCTGAAGAAAGAAATTGAAGATGTCAGAAGATGGAAAGATGTCTTATGCTCGTAGATAAGTAGGATTAACTTATTAAAAATGGCCAAAAGCAATCTACACATTCAATGCAGTCCCCATCAAAATACCAACAAGGTTCTTTACAGATCTTGAAAGACCAATTCTAAATTTCATATGGAATAACAAAAAACCCAGAATAGCTAAAACAATCCTGTTCAATAAAAGAACTTCTGGAGGTATTTCCATCCTTGACTTCAAGCTACACCAGAACAATAGTAATAAAAACTGCATAGTATTGGCATAGAAACAGCATGGTTGTTCAATGGAATTGAATCAAAATAAATCCACATACTTGATTTTTTTTTTACACTTGATTTTTTTTTACAAAGGATCTAAAACTATACAATGGCAAAAAGACAGCATCTTCAGCAAATGGTGCCAGTCTAACTGTATGTCTACATGTAGAAAAATTCAAATAGATCCATATTTATCTACCTGCATAAAACTCAAATCCAAGTGGATCAAAAACCTTAATAAAACTCCAGATATGCTAAATCTATTAGAAGAGAAAGTGGGGAAGAGCTTTGAACTCACAGGCACAGGAGATAATTTCCTGAACAGAACACCAACAGCTTACGCTCTAAGATCAATAATTAATAAATGGGACCTTTTGAAACTGTAAAGCTTCTGTAAGGCAAAGGACACTGTCAAGAGAATAAACAGTAGTCTACAAATATCGAAAAGATCATCACAAACCCTACATCTGACAAAGGGCTAATATCCAAAATATATAATGAACTCAAGAATTCAAACACCAATAAACAAAATAACCCAATTAAAAAATGAGGCATAAAACTAAGAATTCTTAACAGAGGAATCTCAAATGGCCTAGAAGCACTTAAAGAAATGCTTAACTTAGTCATCAGGGAAATGCAAATCAAAATGACTCTGAGATTCCATCTCACACCATTCAAAATGGCTAAGATCAGAATCTCTAGTGACAACACATGCTGGCCAGGGTGTGGAGAAAGTGGAACCCTCTTCCCTTGTTGGTGGGAGTGTCTACTTGTACAAGTTCTTTGGAAATCAATCTGGAGCCTTCTAAGAAAACTGGGAATAGCTTTTCCTCAAGACACAGTTATACCTCTTCTGGGCATATACCCAAAAGATGCTTCACCACACAACAAGGACATGTGCTCATTGTGTTCATAGCAGCTTTATTCGCAATAGCCAGAATCTGGAAACAACCTAGAAATCTCTAGACCAAAGAATGGTTACAGAAACTGTAACCATTTACACAAGGGAATATACTCAGCTATAAAACAAAGAAATCGTGAAATTTGCAGGCAAATGGATGAAACTAGAAAAGATCATCCTGAGTGAGGTAACCCAGAACCAAAAAGACACACATGGTATGTACTCACTTATAAGTGGATTTTATATAGTATAGTACAGGATAAGGATACTATAAGGCACAGACCCAAAGAAGATGAGTAACATAGAGGATCCAAGGGAGGATGCATAAATCTCAATCAGAAGGAAAGAGAATAGACAGAGGTAGTGGCTAAAGAAAGGGAACAAGGCAGGAGAGAGGCCACAGAGAATTAAGAGGGTGGAGATCAGATCTGAAGAGAGCGACAGTGAGAGGACAGAGGGCCTGTAGAGAAAAGAAAATCTGAGGGTGGGGGTATCTCTGGACCTAAGCTGGAGACCTAAGTCAGGATAGGCTCCTGGGACAATATGTGGGGCACTCAAGCAGAGACTCCTAGTAACAGAAGCCATGGTGACTGAAGAGGACACTCCCTAACTAGACTAGTCTCCTAGTAGAGGGAGGGGAACACCAACATACCCACAAAAACTTTAACCCAAAATTTACCCTGCCTACAAGATGTGCAGGGATAAAGATAGAGCAGAGATTGAGGAGATGCCCAACCAAAGACCCATCTTATGGAAGAGTGCTAACCCCTGACACTATGAATGATGCTCTGCTAAGCTTGCAGACAGGAACCTTGTCAGAGTTGACCTCTGAGAAGTTCTACACAGGGGTGCTTCAAAACAGATGCTGAGACTCACAGCCAAACATTGAGTGACATGTAGAGAGTCTTGTGGAAAAGTGGGAGGAAAGAGAAAGGGACCTAGAGGTGACAGGAGCTCCATAAAACCAACAGAGCCAACTAATCAGGGCCCAGAGGTACTTGCTAAGACTGAAGCATCAGCCAAGGACCATGCACCAACTAGACCTAGGCCCCCTACAAAGATGTAGAAGATGGGCATTTTAGGCTTCATGTGGCTCATTTAGTAAGGGAAGTGGGGACGTCATCTGGCATGGACTCACTTGCCAGCTTTTTGATCCCTTCCCTCTGGTGGAACTGCCTTGCCAAGCCCCAGGGAAAGAAGACATGCTCAATCCTGATGAAACCTGATGAGCTGTGGTAGAAAGGGGAAGGGAGCACCCCTTTTCTGAGGAAAAGAGGAGGGGAAGGAGGGGAAGGGGAACCTGGGAGAGAAAGAGGGATGAGGCTACAACAAGGATGTAAAGTGAATAAAAATAAAATTTTAAAACATGAAATGAAGAAAGTTAAATACTCTGAGATAGTCAGGTCGTCTTGATCACCTGGGTTCCCACTATCACAGAAAGATGGAGACAAAGTTAGGAAAACGAGAGTTGACAATAAAAGCAATGTTTAGAGAGATGTGAAGATGAGGGGAGTGTGCTGAGGGTTTCAGCACTTCCGTAGACCGGACAGAGCAAGTATCCATGATTCTCCAAGGCGTCTCCAGCCTTCCTCCCAGTGAACTTTAGTCTGGAGGCCTTATTTAAGACTCCTCATCTCCAGGATAGGTGTCTCAAAATTTTAACTAGTTTTAATCCCCTGTGTCTATGGGAATTCCTCTTAGCAGCAAAAGAGGGTTAGCAAAGGATGGGTCAAAATTGCTGTTATTGTCTAGTACCTGCTGGCCAGGTGGGCCTTTCTTCTCATGGGCCCTGAATCCCATGAGGGAAGTATGTGTCTCTATCTCGTTTGCTATTTTAAAACACCTAAGGTAAGCACCAGATGTTTGTTAAATGAGTGACCTGCTCCTGTTTACAAAAGCTGTATAGGTCAGTTGGAGGGTATAATAACTTTTTCGCCCTTCAGGTAAGGCATAAGCTTCTTCCTTCCCAGGACCATACACATTCTATAAGCTCAAATACCTCGTGTTCTCCTTCCTATATAGGTTCAGTTCCTGTCTGAGGAAGGTCAAATATGTAAGTCTAGAATACTGAACAAATGAGTTTAAATACTTCCTCCCAACCAGGCAAGATCATCGAGTGGTATGGTCCCAGCAGCCCTTGCCTGCCTCTTACAGGATGAGAGCCGTACCCTAACTTTAATCAGCACAGCACCAGGAAATCAGACTCTGCCTAGAGTAATCACAGCCAACCTTCTGTATTCAGACATTTTGCTCTCATGGATACCAGCCATCTCAGTCGCTCTGGCTTAGTTCAACAGAGGTGAGCCATCTAACCTTTGAAATCTCAGCACATATAGATATATGGTTCTCTTCCTCATTACAGCACTAAGACTTCACCCCAAGAATGGCACATGGGTGTCCTGAGTATGTCATATCCATCATGGCTGCCTGGAGGACAAGGTGGAGAAAATGGCCGAGGTTATATTCTACCTGGGATGACACTATTAGTGACACCTGTTATGACTGTGACAGGTGAGAGGGTGACATTTCCATTTCTACATCATCTTGCTGGCACTTTATACTGTGTTGAACCACTGATGGTCTTTAGGCATGCTTCTCTCCAGCTATATTATAAAGCCTTTGAAGCCCCAAACCAGAACATAGACCTCTTTGTGCCCCCAGCACTCAGCACAATGCTTGACTCAGAGTAGGATCTGGTGGTGGTGGTGGTGGTGGTGGTGGTGCTGTGCCTGTGTCTCTATGAGCCATGTTACCATAAGCCAATGTTGGATGTTTTTGTCTAGTGTTCTCCACTTTGTTTTTTGAGACATGGTCTCCTACTGAACCAGGATCTCACCATTTCCACTAGGCTGGCTGGCCACCAAACCCCTGACATCACCTGTCATCCTCCTCCCATATGGGCCTTTATGCTTGACATTTGGTGGATGCTGTGGAGCCAAACTCAGGTCTTCATTCCTGTGCAGTATGCACTTTGCCCACTGAGCCATCATAGTTGGGTCTTCAAAGATGCATACTATTTTGCTCACTGAATAGTAGTAAGTAGCATTGAAGTGTCTTGTTCTACATACCAAAGCCCTTAGAGAGCCACCCTGCATGATTTCTGCCTTCTCTTCATTGAAAATCAACACCCCAAAGGACCTGACCAACGTCTATGATTAGTGTTTTTCTACTAAATGTCCCTCACCACTTCAGCTTCTTTGATTCTGTCCTCCATGAGGCAAAACCTCTTCTGTTAGGGTCCAAGGCACTTGCTGATAGCTGAGATCCTATCCTATGGTGCTTGAGACATTCTGCACAGGTTTGTTTTCTAGGATAGCATCTCTAAATTAGACAGACAAATCAGTAGTTAGCAATCTGGTGGAATAAACTGCTGAAAATGTATTTTCTCACTAACAGACTTTTTATTACATATTTTGAATCAGGCATGTGAACTGGGATGTTGACAGTGGTAACTGACTCTAGGTTATGTGGAAATGGTAATCTGTAGTCTAAACTCTGTTATGTTGAATTCAGCTGCTGCAAGAATATCAGCAAAGAAACTCTCGTTCCAAATGACCCACCCATATTTAACTGTCCTTTGCAGACGATTTGGCTAAATGAATGGATGGAGCTTAATTCTTTCCAAGACTTCCTTTGGCCTGACTGTTCACCAGATGTTTCACTTCACAGAGTTCATCCTGGTCCTAAATATACACCAGATGGCTTAACTCTGCCCTCATGCCCCACAAAACACAGGGGAAGGGAGGCTGGTGCTAACTGATGAAATCATTTGAACTTGTGCTTAGCGCTTCCAGGGTTGCTGCGGATGTCAGAAAGGCATAGTTAACACTAAAAGGGCTTAATCAGATTTTCCAGACTCATATCCTCATTTTATTAATGTCAGGGTTTTCCTGATAATGCTGCACACTGGCAAATGTGAGTGGCATGAAAGGAAATCTCTTAGTGTATGTCTGAGCTGATCCCAGGACGCAAAGGAAGTTGTTTCCCAGGCAACAAAAATGTCTTCATATTTGTTGGGTTCAGGGTGCCTTTCCAACCTCTGTTCTCCCAGGACCTGTAGCTTTTGTTAGGTGAAGGATGCGTCTTTGTTGTGGGAGAAAGTTGGAGTTTTCCTGTCCAAGCTTTTGGGGCTGCCAGCTTTTTAGCTCAAGTCTCCCTTGCAGATGAGATGGGGAGGACAGAGCCTGGTCAGAGAAAGAGAGAGAGAGAGAGAGAGAGAGAGAGAGAGAGAGAGAGAGAGAGAGAGAGAGAGAGAGAGAGAGTCTGAATCTGGGCCAGAAAGGTTATCACCCCATTGCTCCACTGCATATTAGTAAATTTTGGAAGCAGATGGTGCTGTCTGCAGCCCAAAGTACAAGGGGCAGACACAATGGTGAGGAAAACTCTACCAGCTTTCTCTGCCAACAAATGGACAGGTTTTTCTACTTGTCATCCTGCTACAAGAGGCACTTCCAATTAGCTGTATTAGGAAGTCCAACCTGGCATGGTGACATGGCTATAAAATAAGGGGAGGAAATATTGAAAGAGGGCTCAAACATACAGGAACAGAAAAGAACTGCAACTCATGACATAGTGAATTAATTTCAACCACATATTTTAGAGCAGGGATATCCAGAAAGAGAAGGAATTCTTGACAACAAATTCAAACTGTCAGCTTCAAAGAAGTCAAGACCAGCCATAGTGTGGAGTTGACCAGGTTTCCTGGAGCTCAGACATAGGCTGTGTAATCCCTTTCCTGCCACACCTGAGACCCTCAAGGTAACGTGTTCTGAGTCCTCCAGGAAGGCAGTGACCAAAATGTCCATTCTGCTAGCCCAAGGGGGCATTGTGGTTCATACTGTGGCTCTTCATCAAAGCTCATGACACTGGCTTTTTATTTAAGTTCTGGGAATCTTAACTCAGGTTAACACTTAACACCTCAAGGCAAGCACTTTACTAACTGAGCTATCTCCCTCACCACTAAAAGCACTGTTAGAATAGAAGGAAGGAAGGAACAACAAAAAAAGAAAGAAGCCGTACTACCCAGGAAGGCCATGTGGATGGCTGCATGGGTGAGCTCTATTGTCCAGATGTGGTTCTCTCTATGACTGCATCCTGTCCAACCCCGATGAACACACAAAAACTCTAGAATTTTAAATGGTATTCAGTGCATTAGTTTAACAAGAATGTGCCATGCCTTGTATGGAAAGACCAGGGAAGATATGATTTCCACCACTATAATTATTAGAATTATGCAGAGGTGGTTGGATATAATGTATATCAATTAAAAAATACATAAAATAATCCTAAAAGTGCAATAAAACATTGAGAAAGTGGGCACTTTGCTTTAGATACAGTATTTAATAAACTTATAGAAAACTAGAGTCTGTGTTTCTCTATAGGATGCTAAGGGGTCACAAATAGGAAGGAGAAAGTGTTTTGGCAAAAGGCCCATCATTAGTGAATGCTCAGGGGCAGGAAGGGGTGGAGAAGTAGAAAAAGCAGAGATTAGATCTAACAGGGTACTGCTGATCTCACCTAAGGGCCACTTAGGGGAAGAACCTCATCTGACTTGTGGTTTGTGGGGGGTTTGGGCATATGGGTGTAGAAGCCCCACAGGGAAGCAGGGATTGTGGTTAGGGACATGCTGGGATCAAGGTCAGAGTTTAAGGTTTGGACTCAAGTTCCTGCTGAGTGAATGAGTTGTGTTGTGCAGTTAAATGCCCAGGTCTTGGGTCTGGGGAATGGGGAGGTTTCAGGTTTTCTGCTTGAGCATCTGGGTGGTTTATTCACAGTGAGAGTGAGGCAGGGGAGTGTGCAGAGGGCCAAAGTTCAGTTTTGAACATGTTAGATTAAGCTCTGTTAGAGATATTCTGGATGTACCAATGAGTTTGAGAGACGTGGGAACAGGGGAATCCTGGACTTCCAATGCACTCCAGACTCTTGGTAACTGGATCACAGGACACACTACAGGACATGTCCCATCACGTAGACAAAATGCCAATGGAGTAAGGGGACACAGGCCTGTTTTGAGAGCGTGCAGCAAGGATACATTCAGACAAAGGCAATTCAGATCACATGGTGTCTTAGGAACAAGAGGAACCTCCCCTTTCCATTAGAGAACAGATTAGTCCTTGGTCAGGAATAGAGAGGATCTACACACCTGGTAAAGACAAGCAGTAGGATGAGGCCACAAAATTGGACAAATCCAAAGAGGAGGCCTTTGTTGCCACAATGAGAACCCCCTTCTCTCTTTTTCTCTCTCTCTCCCTCTTCCTCTCTCTCTCCTTCCCTCCCTCTTCCTCCCCACTTCCTGTATTCCCTCCTCTAGCCTTTCTTCATCTCTCTGTTTTCTTTTCTTTTACACACTCTAACTATATATCCCAGGCTAGTCTTGAATTTTTGAGCCTCTTGTCTTTATCTACCCATTGCTGGGATTACAGGTATGTGTCCCAAAGGGTCCCTAAATTGGGGGTTTCCCTTATGATTCAAGGTGATAAGGTACCTACATAGTCTTAAACTATCAAATGGTCAGAGGAGAGCAGGGCTTTTGCAAGGTCTATGGCAGGTGTTGAGCAGGTGGATGGAGACAGCTAACACAGCAGCAGAGGCAGCTGTTAGGAGACTGCTCTCATGCCCATGGAGCAGGACGGGCAGCTGAACCAGGTGCCAGGGAAGAAAACAAGGTCAGGATGGAGACAATGACCTTAGGATGTGAAGCATGGAGCATGGAAGTGAAGGGTCAGAGAGGCAAGGACACTGCAGGTTTCGATGGAACCCTGTTGAAGCCGAAATGCAGAAAGCTGAATATCATGGGGTCTAATGACAGCTCAGTCACCAGCAAGTAATTTCAAATGAATCCAAATATTCTGTATCTGTGGTCAACATATGCAGTGTGGGACAACTTCCCTCAAAGCCTCCTTCTCTTCTGTTTATATTTCTCTCAGGCATGGGTCCCAGGCATACCTCCCCGCATACCCTTCCTATAGCTTCCTATGTTCCTTTCCCAACACTTTCCAACTCAGCAACAAAATGCTAAGACGTAAATATGGGTTGGAAGTTTCTTGGGGTATGGGAAGAAAAGGAAAGAAACTTCCATAACCTTCTAGGAATGCGAAAAATCTGTTTCTTTAGACGAGCAGTTAAACTCCCTGTGCCTACGTTCTCTCTGGGTAGCAGAGACCCCTGTAATCATACAGATGGAGTTCCCAGGGAAAATGCAGCATCTGACTCTGTTAGCTGGCAATGGGGGCTGCTGGGATGATGACCCCACCCAAACATTTTTTCTGTTTACCTGTGCTCCATGAAGTATTTGTTAGGGAATCACCTTAAGCAGTAGAAAGCCAATACAGCACATGAAGGTACCTGTTAATCTTTTGATCATCATCTTTCCAGTTTCATTTCTCTACTTTTACACAGTTCAAGAACCCTGCCAAGGGAATGGTGCTGCCCACACTGAGCCGGGTCTTTCTACATTAATTAAGGTGATCAAGATAATCCCCCATAGGCATGCTCACAAGCTGAGGTGATGTAAATAAACCCCCAGTGAAACTTTCTCCCCAAGTGGTTCTAGGTTGAGTCAAGCCGACAAACTAACCATTAGAGGCTAAAGATTCCATCTTTTTTCTTTTGGGGGGGGGGAATGAAAAAAGAAATTGCACCAGGACTATGATATAGGAACCAGGGTATTAAAAGCTAGCAGAGCTTCATGAACAGGGAGTCAACTATGAATAAAACTACCAGGTTGGAAATGCTATAGAAAGCCAAACTGCATGGAAGAGGCTTTAAAGTAGTGAAGCTGACCTTGAGCTGTGAAGTGCTGCTGGAAGGGGTTCTATAGCACCATCCAAATCCTAAGTTAGTTCTCCAACCTAAAAATATTGTCAAGAATGTCAAGAGTTACAAGTGATGTGAACAAGTCGGAGCCAAGATGGCGGTGCCAAGCACACACAGTTTCTGAAAGGCAGAACAGTGGTGACTGCAAACAGAGGAGACCAGCCAGCCCTCAGGAGCATATAGGATCTCACTCCAAAATGGCGGTGACCAGCTGAAAAACATCTTCAGCAAAGCAGCTGGATACAAAGTTAACAGCCCTCCCCCCCCAAAAAAAATCAGTAGCCCTCCTATATATAAACGACACACAAGCTAAGAAAGAAATTATGAAAACAATAACCTTCACAATAGCCACTAATAATGTAAAGTATCTTGGTAAGCGAGTGAAAGACCTGTATGACAAGAACTTCAAGTCTCTGAAGAAAGATATTGAAGAAAATATCAGAATATGAACACAGGCCTGGGCCTCACCTATGTCTTGCCTGCAAGCCAACCAGACATGGGCCTTGGCCCGCACCTCTGTCATGCTCAGCGCAGCAGCTTGACCAAGTGCTATAACACTTTGGTATTGCCGTAGGCTTTGGAACCCCGGAGCTGCCATTGACACCAGCCATCTTCTGCTAAAAGAGCTAAATTGCAACACTCCATGGAAAACCATTTCCACACCCCAGCTTAGTGCACTCAGTCTTCACCCTAAGGTGCTTTAGCAGCCCCTGAGAGAAATGGAACCCCCATTCTCCATCTGGAAGCTGAATTCCAGGACCCCAGCCAACATCCAGGCCCCTCTGAACAGAGAATGACACTTGCTCAGATGGAGAAATAGAATAGACAGTGGAAGAGTAGAGTGTGGGGGGGGAGGGAAACAAGGCTGGGGAGAGTGGGGAGGGGAGATTTGAGGGCCTGGAGAGAAAAAGGAAACAGAAGGCAGGGCATCACAAGACAAGCTGGAGACCTGCAACTGGGTAGGCTATGGGGAGGATATGAAGATATCCACAAGATGTGCAGAGATAGAGTACAGACAGACAGAATTTTCCAACCAACACCTGGCCCAACCTGACACCCACCCCATGGGAGACAGCCAACCTCTGACACCATTAGCAATACTCTGCTATGTTTACAGACAGGAGCCTAAGCTCACCATTCTCTGAGAGGCTTCCCAGCAGATGATCAAATCAGCTGCTGAGACTCAAGCATCAAGCAGAGCTTGGAGAGTCCTATAGTAAAGTGGGAGTGAAGGTTAGAAGGGCCTGGAGGGGACAAGAATGCTGCAAGAAGACCTACAGAGTCAACTAAACTTGACCCATGGCAGCTTACAGAGATGAAAGCACCAACCAAAGAGCATGCATGGACTTGACCTAGGCACCCTGCCCATGTATAACCAATGGACATTTTGATCTTCATGTGTATTCCTTCGTAAGCTGAGCGGGTGCTCTCTATGACATGGACTCTGTTGCCTGCTTTCAATCACTCTGCCCTAACCATATTACACTGCTTAGCCTTAGTGGAGGGGTGAGGCTTAGTCTTGGTGTGACTTAATGTGCTGGCATGGGCTGGATGTGGGCTCCCCTTTTTGGAAGACAAGGGAGAGGAAATAGAATGAAGGGGATGGGAGAGAGGGGGCTATGATCAGGATGTAAAGTAAATATATAAATTAAAAATTAAAAAAAGTGATGTGACCAGAAACTTTTGCTTAGTTGTGCTGGCCCAGGATGGTCTGCATGACACCCACAGAAATGACTCCTCCCAAGAATCTAGCTTAGGATGAAAAACACCTGTGCCCCTGTGCAGTGCAATGCAGCGTGTGCATGCATTCCTGTGTGTGTGTGTGTGTGTGTGTGTGTGTGTGTGTGTGTGTGTGTGTGAAATTTCCACTGCATTATAGAAATCAAAAGTTGTCAAGGTCTCAGGTCTCTCTTAGTCTTAAGAGTTTGCTTCATACTTATTATGTGTCATAGGCTGACTTCAAACTCATGTAGGTTATCCTCCTACATTTGCTTCCCAATTGTTGGGATTACAGGTGTGTACCCCACAGCAGGTTGCATCATGTTCTTAAAGAACTGTAAGTGTGAGCATCTGGATTTCATGAGACCCAATAGCAGGGGGAGGACCTGTGTTTTTTTAATATAATGTGTTTTTTAATATAACTTTCAACTTATTTGGTATTGACAGCCCCATTCCCTTCAGAATCCTCTCATTTGGAATCTCCTCATGCTTCCAGGGCTTCTCTGATTGTTCAAACAGTTGAGCATGGCATTCAGAGTCCCATTATGTGAAAAATCCAAAAAAATTACTCTGGTGGCTTCTAGCCATACCTCAATTTCAGCCTCCTAGCACCAGACAGCTTTGTCCCTACCCAGTTCACAGCCCTGGTTCTAGGCAACCTTGTTCTTTTTTATGAAACCCATCCCTGGGCAAGGCCAAGTGGTTGAGGGTACCAAGGGCATTCAAAGGAGTAATATTTCTTATTTTTCCAAAATTGGAAGCAAGGTTCAGTCAGATAAAATGTTTGGTTAAAAAAGTATTTGTGGATATACTTACTAACTTTTTTTCAGCTTGACATAAGCTAAGATTGTTTGGGAAGAGGCAATTGATGGAAAAAACACCTCCATCAGAATAGCCTGTAGGCAAATCTATGGAGCATTTTCTAATTATTGATTAATGATTGATGGGGGGCAGCCCGCTCTGGTCAGTGACACCTCCAGGCAACTGGTCCTGGGCAATTTAATAAAGCAAGCTGAGTAAGCCACGAGAAGCAATCCAGGAGAAGCAAGCTAGTAAGGCAGTGTTTCTCCAAGGTCTCTCCTTCAAGTCCTGCCTCCAACTTCCTTCCCTAAATTCCTACCCTGATTCCCCTTCATAAGAGACTGTAAAATAAAATAAACCTTTCCTCTCCAGGTTGCTTTTAGTCCTGGTGTTTGTCACAGCAACAGAAAGCAAAGTAGGACAGCGGGATAGGGTTTATCATTCATGATTAAGGAGTGAATGAATGAATGAATGAATGAATGAATGAAAAGTTTACTAAGTCTTTTTGAAGTGTTTCCTAGTGTCTTTATATCATGGACTCTGCACTGTTTAGGGATATATAGTTAGACAAGCCACGGTCCTGGCGTCACACAGTGGTGAAGATGTTAGGAGGAGGGCCCCACACTAGCAGTTGTTTTCAGGGAAGGTATGTGGGTTTTAACATTACAAACTCAACAGTCTGTCTTTGATGGCATATGTGGAGGTGGGCTAGAGCTCTCAGGGGAGACCAGCAGCATGGAAAAAGTAGGAAGTACTCAAGCAGAAGGTCTAGTAGGCTCTGAGTTCCAGAAAATTTTGAAGCTGGCTTTTTCTTGGGCTGTCTTCTCTAGGCAGCCCATTGCAGGCAGAGATTGGGGCCCAGGGTCATGGTTCTAATTTCCTTCAAAATCAGAATGGTGGCGCCTACTTATCTTTAGGTTTGAACTTTTTAGAGTTCTTTATATACTACTTTTTAGATTTCTCTTAATTTGCTTTTATATTCCTGCTCATAGAAAGGAGGTTATGATAGGGCTGAGGAAATGGCTCAGTTGGGTAAAGAGCTTGCTATGGAAATGTGAAGCTTCTGAATTCAGATTCTTAGTGTCCAGGTAAAAGTCAGAAACAGTAGCCTCTGCCTGTTAGGATAATACTCAGGGAGAGGAGATAGAAAGATCCTGGGCACTTGCTGGTCAGCTAGGTTAGCTGAAGTAATGAACTCAGTGACTGTTTTAGTTAGGGTTTCTATTGCTGTGATGAAACACCCTGAGCAAAAAGCAAGTTGGGGAGGAAAGGGTTTATTTGGCTTATGCTTTCACATCACTGTTCATCAACAGAAGTCAGGACAGGAACTCAAACAAGGCAGAACCCTAGAGGCAGGAGCTGATGCAGAGACCACAGAGGAGTGCTGCTTACTGATTTACCCTTCGTGGCTTGCTTAGCCTGCTTTCTTATAGCATCCAGAACCATCAGCCCAGGGGTGGCCCCATGCACAATGGGCTGGGACCTCCCTTATCAACCACTAATTAAGGCTTGCCTGCAGCCCAGTCTTACAGAGGCATGCTTTAAACTGAGGTTCCCTCCTCTCAGATCGCTTTAGCTCCATGTCAAGTTGGCATAAAACTAGCTAGTATAATGACAGACCCTAGCTCAAAAGTTAAGGTGGAAAGCTAGAGAGAAGACAACTGACCTTGACCCCTGGCTCACACTCAAGACACACACACATACACACACTCAACACACGCACAAACAAGGGGTCCATGAACTACCCAAAAACAAGATCATAGCAGGCTACTCATAAAGCCCACTGTAGTTCAACGGGAACACAATTGGCCACAGAGCTGACAAACAGATTCCGGGGCTGCTGTGCTGACAACTGATGCACCATGGAGCTGAGCCAGGGAAGTAGGACTGAGCTGGAGTGCACACGCCTCTGACATTGTTGTCTCCTGGGCTCCTGTTCCAGAAGGGAGGAAGAGCAGGGTTTTCTTCTTACTCACGGTTGTCTCAAATCCCCATCCAGACAAATGCAGCCCTGGCAGCAGAGCCATGAGAAAGAGAGAAACCTGGCAGAGGTCTTGGATTTGGTGCAGGGTGTGGAGTCCAGGCGGGGGTGCTCTTACTTGGAACAGTATGATGTTCTTGGACTGGCGTCTGTTCCTGCACAGATACGCAGCCAGGAGCCCAGAGTCAGCTATCACTCAGGCCAGGACTCTGTGCTGGCTGCCTTCTCTGAGAGGGACCTTTTTACGGACAATGACAGGCTCGGCATCAGGAAGGATCCTGCTGACATTTACAGTCTTTTGGCTTTCTCTTGCCAGTCATTTCTTAATAAAGCATGTCAGCTCGAAATGGCAAGGGGCTGGGCTCCTTTGTTCTACCTGGCTCTCTTCTTATCACTTGCTGCTGGTCCTGCACATACAAGATTTTCATATTCCCACGTATTCCCCATATTCCCACATCTGAGAGCTTCCAGGACATCTATCTGCCCCTGCTTACTGAACCATCCAGCATCTACCCACATCCTTTCTCCTTCCAAAGATGGAGGAGTATGACTACTCCCATCTGCCAGTTCTGTGTGCACCTGCTCCTTAGAGAAGCCAGCCACTATTACTAGTGAGAACACAAGTCTCACATTCTACAATGACTACAGGGTAGCATCATTGTTGTAGAAACAGAAAAGCTCAGGTTCCTAAGGAGACCATGCAGTGTTTGGATGAAGCCTGGGTTGGTCTATTGGGTGATCTTGGCAGAGCTGGCTCTGGGGACAGAGGAATGCACACAGTCCCATAGGAGCTAGTTCTTGAAAGAGCTCCATGCTTGAATGTAATCCTCTGCTGTCACCATCTGCATTTATTTTGATTTTGAGACACATGTAGCTCAGGCTGGCCTAAATATGCACTTCATAGCTGAGGCTGTCAGGATCCTTCTGCCCTTGTCCACCTAGCACTGGCTTTTCCTGCCTCTACCTACCTAGTGCTAGGATTACAGGTATCAACATTATTCATGCTGGGAATTCCTAATAACTATTGAGTAAGAGTCCCCATGCTTCTAATCTGTACTGGGCATTGCAAATTGTGTCACCAGTACTGGATCTTGCGTAAAAAAAGAAAAATGTTTTTTAAGAGTGACTCTGGTATAGAATCACCAGGAGCTGCTCATCCAGGAATTCGTCTGTAAGCCTGTAAGGTAAGACTGGTATCACTTATAAACTCTACTTTTCTGGTGAGGAACTGAAGTCACAGAGAGGTTGAACCCCTGTCTTTCTAGTCATCAACTTTGCCTGTATGAAGTTCCAGGTTTGTTTTCAGTCTCACTGTCTACTGTTCCTCAAGGCAAGCTTACATGAGGCTACCCAGTGCTCCTCACTCTCTGGTATTCTTGGTTTCCTGAAGTAGCTGTGATCTGGGGGGACTTTGTAGCCAGCTCTTTTCTGGATGTTTCTGGTGGAGCTGTTCTAACTTACCCTGGATCCCAAGTAAGTTCTCATGACTCATCTACGATGGTTCAACTGTCTTTTCTGGGAATTTCCCTGAGGCCATCTTGCACATTCAGGGTTTATGTTCCCAAGATCATTGGATCTGCAACCTTAGGCCCATTCTTTTGCATCTGTGAGCTTTCAACAGAATGCTTCTAAATTAGCCTGGCTCTGCTTTGCACATCAGAGACTTCTCTTGTGCAATACCTCAGGTGCTTGCCTGTTGACCATGAGTGACAATTCTTGCCATTCTAAGGTGTTGGTGGCAGAATACTGGCCATGGCTGCACCTCCCTGGGGGCATTCTCAGAAAAAGATGGTTGTAGCCATTTGAGCTCAATGCCAAGGACGACAGACTTCATACCCTTGCACTTCACTTCCCCCCAGCAGTGTTGGCAGCTTGTTCTGTGGCCACGAAGGAATTCTGCTTTTTCTGCACGCTTGGCTGAGAAGCCAGAGAAAGCCATTTGTTCTAACATGAAATGAGGTTTCACCTTTGATAGGCGTCTTTCCCTCAATGACGACATCTCTCTTAAGAACCAATGTTCTGTAGACAGTTTCTGAGCAGCCTATGCAATTGCCACCATGCCACCTGGCAAATACAATTCCTCCAGTTCTCAGTCTGCCACCAGTTAGAGGTGGCACATCCCCTGTTTTCACACTCAAGCCAGGGTAAGACTGCATTGCTTTCTGCCTGAATGCCCCTGCCTTCCTCCCAAAGTGTCTCTACAAACAGGAAGGAAGTGGCCATCTTCCTGCAGGTGCTCTGATTCTTTAGATTGAACTGGAGGAGTCTTAACAAGGAAAACCTTGTTTTCATAGAACCCAAGGAAAACCTTCACAAAAAGTTTAAAAGCCAGATAGATGCCTCTCAAAGCCTTCCAAAGCAGTCTGCCTGTGCCAGCCAAAGACAGGGCTGGGGCACAAACTGAAAGGTTTTCCCAGTTGGCAGCTACCCAACATGGCAGCCAATAGGCAGCCTAGAGCAGGCAGTGTGGCAACACAGACATTCTGCCCTACTTGCAGACAGGAGCTTAGTATAACTGTCATCAGAGAGGCTTCACTCAGTAGGTTGATGGAAACTGATGCAGAGACCCTCAGCCAAACAGTAAGTGGAGCTTGGGGAATCCTGTGGAAGAAGGGGAGGAAGGATTGAAGGAGCCAGAGGGGTCAAAGACACACACACACACACACACACACACACACACACACACACCTAAAGAATCAACTGACTTGGGCCCATAGGGGCTCAGAGAGACTGAACTGCCAACCAGAAAGCATACATGAGACTGGGGCACTGTGCAGATATGTAGCAATTGTGCAGCTGAGTCTTCATGTAGGAATCCTAACAGCAAGAGCAGGCACTGTCTCTGACTCTGTTGCCTATCTTTGGATCCCTTTCTCCCAACTGGGCTGCACTGAGCCTCAGTAGAAGAAGATGAGCCTAGTCTTACTGTAACTTGATATGCCAAGACGGTTGATATCCATGGGAGGTCTCCCCTTTTCTGAAAAGAAAGAAAGGAGGGGTGGGTGGGAGAGAGAGTAAATGAGAAGGAGGAAAGGAGAAAGGGTAAGCTTTGCTCAGGATGTAAAAATAAATAAAGAACTAAATAAAAATAAATTAAGGCAAATGGGATGGACATAAGAAGAGGGAGAAAACAGGAAACAGGACAGGAGCCTACCACAGAGGACCTCTGAAAGAGTCCACCCAACAGGATATCAAAGCAGAGGCTGAGATTCATAGCCAAACTTTGGGCAGAGTACAGGGAATCTTATGAAAGAAGAGGGAGATAGAAAAACCTGGAGAGGACAGGAGTTCCACAAGGAGAGGAAAAAAAATCTGGGCACAGGGAACTTTTCTGAGACTGATACTCCAACCAGGTACCATGCATGGAGATAACCTAGAACCCCTGCAAAGATCTAGCCCATGGCAGCTCAGTGTCCAAGTGGGTTCCCTAGTAATGGGAGCAGGGACTGTCTCTGACATGAACTCAGTGGCCTGCTCTTTGATGACCTCCTCCTGAGGGGGGAGCAGCCTTACCAGGCCACAGAGGAAGACAATGCAGCCAGTCCTGATGAGATCTGATAGACTAGGATCAGGTGAAAGGGGAGGAGATCAGTGGACTCTGGGAGGGGCATGGGTGAAGAGGGAGGGAGGGTGGGATTGGGAGGGGATCAGGGAGGAGCCTACAGTTGGGATACAAAGTGAATAAACTGTAATTAAAAATAAATTAATTAAAAAATAACAAAAAGAAAGAAAAGACCATCTTGAGTGAGGTATCCCAGAAGCAGAAAGACACACATGATATATACTCACTTATAAGTGGATATTAGATATATAATATAGGACAAATATACTAAAATTCTATAGTCCTAAAAAAGCTAAACAACAGGAAGACCGTAGGGAAGATGCTCAATCCTTATTCAGAAATACAAATGCAATAGACATAGGAAGCAGAAGACAGGGAACAGGGCAGGAGCCTACCACAGATGGCCTCTGAAAGACTACGCTGATCTAGGTATCAAAGCAGAGGCTGAGACTCATAGCCAAAGAGTGCAGTGGCTTGGGTAGAGTGCAGAGAATTTTGTGAAAGAAGGGGAAGATAGAAAGAGCTGGAGGGGACAGGAGCTCCAAAAGGAGACCAACAAAGCCATAAAAACTGAGCTCTGGGGGCCCTGTAGAGACTGATACCCCAACCGAAGACAATGCATGGAGAGGACCTAAAACTTGGGCACAGATGTAGCCCATAGACTCAGTCTCCAAGTGGGGTCCCTAGTTAGGGGAGCAGGGACTTTCTCTGGCATGAACTCAGTGGCAGGCTCTCTGATCACCCCCCACCCCAGGGCGTGCAGCCTTGCCAGGCCACAGAGGAAGACAATGCAACCACTCCTGATTAGACCTGATAGGCTAGGTTCAAATAGAAAGGGAGGAGGACCTTCTCTATCAGTGGACTAGGGGAGGGGCATAGAGGAAGAAGAGGGAGGGAAGGTGGAGTTGGGAGGAGAAGAGGGAGGGGGTCACAGCCAGAATACAAATTGAATAAATTGTAATAAATGATGAAAATTAATAAAATTCTTCTTGCATACAAAAACAAAATAAAGAATTCTGCTATCAGCAGGTACCAAGTCATTCTTTCTCTCTCTCTCTCAGATACTCTTCTCTAGAAACTTCCTCATTTTAATATAACATGTTATTCTCCATCCATTTCACCTGTTTTTGAGGTATCTCTCTGAAATCTGAATTCTCAGAAAGGAAGTCAAAGCAACCATGAATGAGACTGAAGGATTAATGAGCTTCTAGGAATTAGAACAATTTGGGAAGGTGGAAGTAGGGTGGAGGAGCCTGGAGGCACTTCCTAAAACACAGGTGAGTTATTTATTTGCAGGAATAGCTGTACCTGGGTTGAGCTCTGAGGCAGGAAGCCAGTGAGCATCCTTTCAGTGACCCTCACTATCAGTTTCTTCCTTTGGCAAAGTCCACCATGGTGTTTTTCATGATCTGGTCTTCAAACCAGCAGCACCCTGGTGCAGATTGGCCAAGCTGTCCCTGAGAGACAAGACTACCAGTAAGGGGCTGGGAACTCCATCCCAGCAGGGATACTGTCCCCAACCCATGCCCTACCATAGTCTAGAAGGCATCAGGGTCTGACACAGAGGCTTGCACATCTGTGCTGGAGCAAAAAGTAGGCTCAAGTTCCTCTCAGTGATGCTTAAAAGAAAATAGAGGCCCATGACTGACCTTCAAGCAAATCTCCGGCAGGAAGGTCCTGCTGAGATCTGAGAACTCAGCTGGACTGTGCAGAGTATAGAATATACTGGCTAACAAGATGCTGGCAGAGGCCTGAATAAGGGATGCTCCACCAAATCTCTTTGGACCACCGAGTACCTTCTCAGCTGCCTCCTTTTTGAAGTCAACTTGACCTTGGATAAGATTGTAGCATTTCCAATGTTGAGGAACCAGGTTACAGTTTACCTTCACCCGAGCTGTGTGTCATGGCTGTGGAAACACAGTTTATAAAATTGGGCCAAGCTCT
Source organism: Meriones unguiculatus (assembly GCF_030254825.1). Taxonomy (NCBI): domain Eukaryota; kingdom Metazoa; phylum Chordata; class Mammalia; order Rodentia; family Muridae; genus Meriones; species Meriones unguiculatus. The sequence continues at coordinate 12,711,110 of NC_083349.1, forward strand.
CCTGACCTTACTGTGTGCAGAGCTCCCACCCCGCTTTCTGGATACAGAGTTCTACAAATGCCTTCGGATCTTTACCCAGGAGTGGCAGTTAGGGCTGGATTGATGTGTAGCGGTTTTCAGGACTTTCTGCTTCTGCAGAGGACTAAGGTTTGTTGCCCAGTATTAATATCAGGCGGTTCACAACTATCTGTAGCTCCAGTTCTAGGGGATCTATTCCCTCTTCTGACTTCTGTGGGAACCCCAGCCCCCCCCCCCCCCAATCTCAAAACAAGAAATGAGGCAGAAGTTGACATTGGGACCTATCTGGCAATTTGGATGATGTTCAAGTTTGCTTTCTAGTGCTTCAATTAACAATGACCAAAAGAAACCTGGGAAGGAAGGGTCTCTCTGGGTTACACTTTCATGTCACAGTCCATCACTGAGAGAAGTCCAGGCAGGAAAATTAAGGCAGGAACTGAAGCGAAGACCACAGAGATCATTTCTCCTAGCTTTCTCAGTCTGTAGAGCAGTTTCTTGACTGATAAAGGAGGCCCCAGCCTTTGTTGACAGTGCTACCCCTGGGAAAGTGGTACCTATGGTTTTTGTTTGTTTGTTTGGTTTGGTTTTGGTTTTTTGAGACAGGGTTTCTCTGCATAGCCTTGGTTGTCCGGGACTCACGTTGTAGACCAGGCTGGCTTCAAATTCACAGAGATCTGCCTTCCTCTGCCTCCTGAGTGCTGGGGAAATAAATGGTTTTTTAAAGCTGGGTGTTGGAGTACCCGTACACATACTCTCAAATATTTTAAGAGTTACAGGGTGAGCTATGTCCCTCCAGCTCTTTCTTCCCTTTGACTATTGTGAGCTCAGGAGGTAAGGCAGCTGGTCAGTAGAAAATTTCCGGAGAGATGGAAAGGAAGTAGAAGCATGAATCCCATCTCTGCTAGTCCCTGAAGAGCTTTTCCATTGACTTTTCACATGGGGTGGGAACCATAGAAGGAGAAATATATGATATTGTTTCTGTGGCTAGGAAGGGCTTCAGACAGCTCCCCCAGATCTCCATCAACCTTCCTGGTGCTTTCAAAAAGAGATATGTCTTAGTTACTTTTAAATTTTGGTGACAAAACACCATGACAAAGGCAACTTAAAAATAACCATTTAATTGGGTTTACAGTTCCAGGAGGGTTAGAGGCCACAACGAAGGAGCAAAGTGACAACAACGGCTGAAAGTTTGTATCTTGATCCACATGTAGAAGGTGAAGAGAGAAAGAGCATCCTGGTAATAGAGTCTTTTGTAACCTCAAAGTCTACCCCTAGTGACACACCTCCTCCAACAAAGCCACACTTCCTTAATCCTTCCCAAACAGGTCTAGGAGCCTCTGAGGGGGGCATTTCATTCAAATCACTGCAAGGTAGAAAGCAGCAGAAAGAAGAGGCCATCGCCCTAGCTGGGACAACCAGAACAAGGGAAGGAAGGCCCCTCCACTAGGTATAGGGCAAGCAAGCCAGAGTATAGGGTGGTCAGGACCAGTGCTAGGCCCACAGTGGACAGCCGTGCTCAAGAAAATGCCATACAAAGGCAGAAAACTCCTTGGAACCTGCTGCTGAAAGGCAATAGAGTTAGAGCATTGTCCAACTGTTAGCTGCTTGTTACAGCTCAGTAAGTAAGCATCCAGCCCAAGTGCCTGCAGTGTAAGTCTCTGGCTTCTAAATCCTGGAAGAATTTTCTAGTATCTGCATCCACCAGCCTGGCTTCTAGGGCTCGGGCACTCAAGGTCTGGAGGAGTGTCTCTTTATTAGCCCATGATTATTATTCTAAAGAGCCAAGGGGGCCCCAGCTGGCTCACTGAAAACACTATCTTTCCCAGATGCCTCTGGGATGAAGCAGAAGGCAGCCAGAGAAACACACAAAGACAGAATCGTCACCCTAATAAACACCCTTGATTCAGTAGGGCTGCTTAATGAGAGCACCTACCAGCAACTGGGATGTATTTAATGTCATTCTATATGGGTGCTGGGGCTTGAACTCAGGTCCTTGTGCTTCTACAGCAAGCGCTCCATCCACTGAGCCATCTTTTTAGGCCCTCTTGTTCTTCTTGCAGTGTAAAGACAAAAGCAGGCTGTAGCTGTCGCAGATCTCCTCCATTCCTGGAAGAGAACCGGATGAATCCGGCATCACAGAACCTCAGCTAGCCGAAGAACAGGACAAGAATATAGATAGGTAAACTCTCAATTCCCACTCTGCTTTTACAGTCCTGAGCGGGCTGCTCCCCTGCGTTGGCTTTGTACACAGCTTCACGAGATTTCCTAGCAGAGCACTCCTGACCTCCACCCACACTCCTGGCCAGCATCTACCATGTATTTCAAATGCTTCTCAGTCAAATATTTGACAATATAGAAATAATGCCTCTTTAATGCAAATAGGATGCTTTTGTGAAGCTTAGTAACTTTTCATTTATTGAGAAGGAAAATACTGGTCAAATGTCTTTGAAGTTTTATAGGCAGGAAGCTATATTTGAATAGTCTAATATTGTACAGTGGCAGTGCAATTATATGATTTTAAACATCACGACTTTAACAATACCCCTGGGGCTGGGGATATGGCTCATTGAGGAAAGAGTTTATTGTACAAGCAGGAGGACTTGAGCTCGGATTCTCAGCACGAATGTGAATACTGAGTGTGCAACACACTCAGTGCTTGGTGGTGGGGAAGAGTCAGGCACATTCCCAAAGCTCACTGGCCAGCCATTCTAGCTAAGTGAGATCCAGGTATAGTATGAGACCCTGTCTCAAAATAGAGAAAGACACTTTTTGGCCTCTCTGTGTATATACTCACACCTGTATATATACACAGAAATAAACACATTATGTATGACATACCCCATGGCCAATGTTTAGCATCAATTTCATATTTGAAATTGAACAGTAGTTGTGTGTGTGTGTGTGTGTGTGTGTGTGTGTGTGTGTGTGTGTGATAGTGCCCATGAAGGTCAGAGAAAAGTGTCTGATCCCCTAGAGCTGGGGTTGGAGATGGTTGTGAGCTGCCCGTTGTCAGCATTGGGAACTGAACTTGGCCACTCACGGCAAGAGCAGTAAGTGCTCTTAGGCGCAGAGCCAACTCTCCAGCCCCAGTAGTGTTGGTTTTTATATGAAAATTAAATATACTTAATTTTTATGATAGCTTCAGCATTATAAATCAACTAATTCAAAAGCATTAAAAAATTTCACTGCATATAAAGAGTGTGAGTTATGTAGGCATCCGTCTTCACCTGTTCAGGCTCTGAAGCTTAGACAGCTGTATCTTTCAGAGATGATGGCATGATTATTTTAGCTGGAGATCAGGAACATTCAGAGGCCAGAACAGAAGCTTCCAGTAGATAAAGTTTCAAGTGCCTGGAATTTATTTATCCATGAATACAACCATAATAAAAGATTGTAAAGTTTAAATGGGTACATAGCTGGAAAACAACCACAGCCCTAGTAAAAGTGAGATAGTAAAATGTACAGATGAGGGTTAAACGTGAAGGGAGAGGCCAAAAGCAAGGTTCCTCCCTGACATGGGTTGGGATATATGGTTACTAAGGCCGGCAGTGCAGCGGCCTCTATGGAAGGATGAATCTCAGAGACCTGCTTCTCCCCTAGGCAGTCATGAGGCACTGAGACTTGTTTTCCTCAAAGCTTTTCAGCTGGGCCTGTGAGACAAAAAGGGGCTGGTTGGACCTCAGAGGCCTGCTAAGGACAATTCCCTATCTTGTCATCTGCCCCATGTGTGACCATGCTTAGGAGATGACCGTGAGGCCCCAGGTGGAATTAGGAAGGAAGGCAGGTCTGAGCCCTGGGAGCTGGCAGTGACCTCTGCAGGTTCTTGCCTTCTTTGTACGCAGCTGTTTGGGGTCATGGTTGGGGCATCAGGAGAGTGAGCTTGGACATTAGTGCTGGGGTCCAGCTGTGCCTCTGGGTTCACATCCTCGCTCACTGAGATTCCCGGGATGCAGTGCTATATAGGTTGTACTCTTTGTCTCAGTCACATGGCGCCTCCTCTGAGAATTAGAAGAGAACATTCAGACTCTTTCAGGAGGGCCCTGTGCCTGACTCAAATCACCCCTCAGCAGCTCATAGACCTCTGCCGAGCCCTGTCCACCACTCAGGCTTTGCTTTACTCACCTCCACTAGATTTTTTTCCTGTTCCACCACCATAACCCCAAGTCAGGGGCTCAGCATCTTCCTTTGTCCATGCCAGTAGTACTCAGCCCACTCCACCTCTGTTCGTATTGTGTTTCCCTTCCCTCAAGCACACAGTTCCTCCTGGCTCCACTTGCCAGGCATAGGCTGCTCTGATCATCTAGAAGATTACCCCCAATATACTCTCTTGGATAAGCACCTCTCTAGATGCTTATCCAGTGTTAGCATTCTAAGGGAGGGAGAGGAGAAGAGGCTGAAGACCTGCTCTGGGCAGAATCATTGTTTAGGCAAGACATTTGTTAACGCAGACAGCAACATGGCGGGTAGTTGGAAATGGTCCCAGTCACACACCTATCAAAAGCAAGATGTCTTCTTTTAAGGTTTTTAAAGAAACAGGAGGTCTTGCATGGTAGAGAAGCAGGTTTAGTTAATATGCAGCTTATGTGACAGTAGCCACTCTTCCTCTGGGTGGGTAAATTGAGCCCAGTTAATGTGTTACCCAAGGAGGGAGCTCTGTAGCCATGAACCTTTACTAAAAAATATAACATAGTCTTGAGATGATACCGAGGGAATCTCGGTAACGGGGTTTAATCACTCAAAACTGATGCAGGGACAGTCTTGACAGTTGTGTTGGATGGAGAGAAAGAGGCTCTTTTTTGGGAATAGTTGTGATAGTGGATGTTTTGGGGAGGGAGAGGAGAAAGGAGGGTTAAAATGTTGAACAAATTAGCCTTCAGGTACAAGATTTATTACCGCTGTGGCATCAGACAGGCAACACAGCACATCTGGAGTTCAAAGGATGAGGCAACGGTCCTTACAGACGAAGCCTGGTATTTGCTCTTGAACATGGTCGTGAGCAGACTTAGTTAAATATGTGACCTAATCTATGTGACGACGGTAAGAGAACGGGATTTTAGACTACATGACAGAGGTTACAAAGATATTGGATGGGAGAAGAGGGATTTGATTAATATATGATCAAAACCAAGCTGCCTCAGACACCAAGGGTTAGGAGGGTGGTGTGTTTTCCACCCTGTTTGCAGTCCTACCTGCTTAGGGTGTGGCTATCTGGAAGGCTTAAGGTTTCCACCTAAACAGGGAATTCCTGTGCTGAGTGATAACAGAAGAGAGACTCAAGGGAGTGATAGGTGTTGAGGAGGTGGTCAGAGCAGGTATGGGTGTTGACAAGATAGATAGTACAGAAGTGGGTGCTAAGGAGGTGGTCAGAGCAGAGGTAGAGGTCTAAAGGTGGTCAGGGTAGGGATGAGGGGTAAAGAGGTAGTCATAGCAGAAATGGGATGTGAGGAGGTGGTCAAGGCAGAGATGGCGGTAAAAAGGTGGTCAGAGATGAGGTGGGGGTAAGCAGGTGGTCAGAGCAGAGGTGGGGGTTGAGAAGGTGGTCAGAGCAGACATGAGCAGTGAAGACGTGGCCAAGGCAGAGGTGGGTGCTGAGGAGGTAGGTGGTCAGAGCTTAGGTGGGTGGTGAGGAAGCAGTCAAACAGAGCCATGAGGCCCAGTGTGGTTCAAGAGTCTCTGGAGGACTTGGATGAGAGAAAAGGCGGTGTGGGGGAGGGCTAGTAAGGCCAGGTGTGGAGGTGACATTTTGGAAATGGCATGTTTTTGAGTAACCACGGCGAGCTGCTGGAAAACGCAACCCCTCTTCCAATCATCTCATCACGCCCACACAGCCAGTCTGTGAATGTGCTTAGTTGTCTGCCTCTACCTCTGTTGCACCAACCTGGTCCCTGGCTCCCTCTTCTCAGCTGGATCATCACACTGAGGACCATCTCTGCCCACTTGCTGAGCTGCCTGTTTCCTCTGCTTTTGGCTATTTTTTTTTTTTTAACAAAAAAAAACTCTGAAGAGGTGTCTCCTCTGCTGTGATCCTTTGATGGCAGAATGAAGTCCAGATGCCCAGTCCTGGTATGCTCTCCCTGCAAGATGGGAACGGGAAGTAGAAGTAGCAGGATGGAGCCACTTGCAGGGGTTCAGATACCCTGGGGCACTGGCTGTGTGAGAGTGGGTCCCCCACTGAAGGCAGAGTTCTGGTAGGTGCTGCCTCATTCAGGCCAGCCTGACCTTGGCATTCCTCATCTCCTGTATTTCACCCTTTGTCATATTTGCTTGGTGCTTCAGTCTTCAGGGTACAGTGGGCCCTTACTGATTCATTAACCACCCAGTTCAGCTGCTATAACAGAATGTTCTAGAGAACAGCTTTTAAAAGACTTCTCCATCTTGGGAAGAGCAAGATCCCTTGTGATAGGGGTCTTTTCTTCCCACAGTGAGATCTTACAAAGTATACTTGCTTATCCAGAAAGATTCAGCTGCTGTTACCCAGATGTTTAAGGAGCCTTCTTTATCGATCAATGCTGCTCCCAAAACAGGACACTGTGATACACTGAAACCTCACCTCACGGAGCATATGCCTTCTTAGAAGCAAATTCAGAGGACCAGTAGAATAAAACCATGGGCTAAGAAATTCAGGAGCATATGCAGAAATTTGTAACTAAGAATGTACGTCTCTGGGAAAACCTAACAGCATATTTTACCACTAATTATTTAATCAACATATAAGTCATTTCTTATGACTGCTACAGCTTCCTGCATTATCTCACAAATAAGTGCCACATTTCAGTGAATCTGAGATCAGATAAAGGAAAACGCACATTGTTTATTTCATGAATAAGCATTCCCAGCACTCAAGAAGCAGAGATAGGTGAATTTCTATGAGTTCGAGGCCAGTTTAGTCTATATATCAAGTTCCAGGTCAGCCAGGATTACATAATGAGACTTAAGGAGGATGGAATGAAGGAAGGAAGGAAGGAAGGAAGGAAGGAAGGAAGGAAGGAAGGAAGACAAAAAGAAGGAAAGAAGGAAGGCAGGCAGATATGACTGTGTGAAATGCATGCCTGCTTAGACTATTGCTCTGTCATATCTAGGATATGGTTCTCAACTGGGACGAGGGACATATGGATCTTGTACCTGCTTCCTAAGGGGACATTTGGCCATTCATGGAGAGGTATGTTTGTCAACTGCCGATGTAGCAGTATCTAGTGGATATGCCAGGGGTCCTGCTTAAAAGCTTAAAATATGTAAGCACCTTCCACAATCAATGTCAGCCCACAGAGTCGAGGGGGCTTAGTCAGCAAAGCTTGCTACCCAAGAACGAGGACCCGAGTTTGATCCCCTCCCCACAACCCACACAGAAAAACCCAGAATGGCTGTGCACATTTATAATACCAGCAATGGAGAGACAGAGACAGGTAGGTATCTGGAACTCATGGCCAGTTAGCCTGGTCCAATCCGTGAGCTCCACATAAGTGAAAGACCCTGTTTCAACAAATGAAATAGATAGCTCCTGGGGCTGGAAAGATGCCTCAGCAGTTAAAAGCACTGGCTGATCTTCTAAAGACCTGGGGTTCAGTTCCCAGCACACAGTGGTGGCTTACAACCACTGTAATGCAAGTTCCACAGGATCTGACACCCTCTTCTGGCCTCTTTGGAAACTGCATACAAGTGGGGCACAGACAATACATTCGTACACAAAGATTTAAAATAACATCTTTATACATAGAAGAAGATGGACAGACAGTTCCTGAGTCAGGACACATGTCAGACACAGACAGATAGAGAATGTCCACCCAATGTCAATACTTCTGACCCTGAACACCCACAGTGTAAAGCAAACATGGAGAGTGGTTTGCACTTTTTATTCTACCATGATGAGCCTCACCATCTCCTGGGTCCCGTTTCTGCCAGCTCTTTAGGACAGATGCATGGAAACCGTAAGCAAAGTCCTGAGGAAGTCATGAACCAGAGCAATGACTGACTTCAATAAATTAACCTCAGCTTCACCCAAGCCTCTTCGTACTCTACTATAAAATATAAAACACAAAATGTACTCAAACACATTCTGTGTTTTAATTACAGATTCAGAGCTTAATTCATATAACAGTTATATGAATTAAGGAGCAATAAAATGAAATTGATTTTTCCATACACGCAGAAAGATGTGGGGCCTAATGTATATTACAACTACAGCCACTGAGATCTATTGCAGGGTGTTTGTATAAAGACAGTGCAAAGCCTTCAACTGCAGTGAACTGCTAAAATTTTTGTTCTTGTTTGTTTGTTCTGCTTTTTATTTTTAACATGGAATAATTTAAACATCTAAGTCCTAATTTTGGTAAGTTGCTAAGGCCAGTACTGATAAACTAGATCCTGTAGGAAACTTCTTTGTCCTTTGACACAAAGCTCTTGGAATAAAAAAGGTGACCTCAGTGGCTTCTGACCACAGTATTTCTAAACTCATGTCTTCAAACTTCTGATGGGAGATGCAGACATGTCTGAACATTCCAGAGCGCACCAATGAGAAGCAAAAGTCACAAAGCATTTGTTCCTTTCCTCTGCTTTGGCTCTAAATGTGGGCAGAAGTGTGTGCAAAGGACTCTTGTGACTTTCAGACAAAGGTGTGACAGACGGGGCATTGCTCTTTCGATGAGAAGGCTGGTGAGTTCCAGGGCTGAGCTGGCACTAACCTTTGCTTTTCCTGTTGGCAGTGTTCTTGGCATGCGGCACCTTCCCTGTCTGCCCAACACATGACACCATGGAACTCGTCATCCAAAGATACCCCTGGGGGCCTGTGCCAGCTTTCTAGCTGCCCTCTCCTCCTCTTCCTCCTCTTGGACATACAATTGACATTAATATGCACTGAGAGTTCAACATTTTCTTTCTGTCCTCCCCACGCAAGCTGTTGAAAGGAGAATCTTGTTGCTCAGGGCACTGTGCATAGTTCAGACTTTGGATTCTTGGCTCATCTTGAGGAATGAAACACTCTACTTCTCAATCATAAGAAGCTGATCTGTGTAGAGAGTGCTGGGGTGCTGGGATGTTTGGGCACTGGGCACTTAGTCCTGACCTAGAACTCAAGGCCATGAGCATATTTTGAGCTCCAGCTTTGCTGTCTTACAACAGCTGCCCAGCTGCAACCTGCTTTTAATAAGCTTGGGTCCAGAAAGCAGTTCTTGCTTTTGAATCTGAGTTAGGGATTTCCTAAGGACAAGATGGGACTAAGGGCATCATAATCAGTTCTAAGCCATAGCACAGGACCCAGCACACAGTGAATGGAACACAGCATGTTTTCAGGGAACAAATGCCAGGATGAGTGCCTCTTTTACAAATAACCTCTTCTAACCTTCACTTTTGGTGCTGACCATGGTCTTGATGTGGGCTGCTGTTACTCCCAGACATTGTACTGTGGGATCCAGGCACCCGAAATACCTGTAAAAGGCAGAAAGAATGAACTATTAGATCAAAGCCTGGAAGGACTCATTTAACATGCTTCCCACATTATCAAATCCATGGCTCTCTGTGTAATCTGTCATTTTTTGCTCAGTTACCAATGCAGAAAGAGTGGTTCTTTTCGGAGTCATGGTGACAGGCATCCTACTTTGCTTTCTGCTGCTATGATAAGGCACTGTCCAAAGCTAACTTGGGAAAGGAGTGAGTTTGAGGAAAGCTGGGGCAGGAACTTAAGCATGCTGGAGGCAGGAACGGAAGAAGAGACCACAGAGGAACACTGCTTACTGACCTGCTCCCAGGCTCACACGCAATTGTCTTTCTTACATAGCACAGGCCCAGCTACCTAAGGATGGCATCACCCATGGTAGACTGGATTTTCCTGCGTCAACTATCATTTAAGAAAATGTCCCACACACATGACAACAGGTCAATCTGATGGAAGTCCATCCTCAGCTAAGGTTCCCTCTTCCCAGGTGTGTCATGTTGATATCCAAGGTTAACCACACAAAGGTTGTCTTGTGAGTTTAGAGGATGGTCACTATATCAGAAGATATCCAGGGCTGAGTTTGAGAAGAAGTTGCTGGCAAAGCCTTATGTTGTTTTCTTCTCAAGTGAGTGTTGACTGAGAGGTACCCCACTAAGCTTTCTGTATGCCCAAACACCCTAAAGTTCAGGGGCTCAAAGCCCTGGCTGGTTAGCCAGCTTGGTGGCATATTCCGCTAGGCTGGCTGGAAAGGCTTTACTCTGTGACTGACTCTTCTGGAATCCGTAGGCCATGGGGGCTGCTTCTCCTTACACATAAAAGAGCATGCATGTCTATTGCTGCCTGATGTCTAAGATACATTGGGGCTCTGCCCGTGGAGGCAGCAGACAGGAAGGATGCAGCAGGTATATCGAAGGATCCACCAGCAAACATATGACAGCCATACCACATCAGCCCTCTTCCCTGTAAGCATTAAACACTGTTTCCTTTACTGTCCAAATGGTGAATAAGCAAGAACCAGGGGGCAAACAGCAGAGAACGGTATCACAAAACCTTATGGAAACAATCATCTCTGATGAGCAAACTCGGGTTTGTTATAAGCACATGCCTAAGCTAGCATCTCTGATCTTTGGAGTGAGATAGATCATGGATCTTGGGCAATCTCCAAGTCCCACAATAACCTTGCCTTCTATCTCCAGATGACAGCGTGCGTGGGCATAAGTACAATGGCCAGTGTATCGTTTGCCCACCTGTGGACTCTGCTTCCTGGATCTTATGAGCTCTGTTTTGACACAGCCTCCTACTATGATGTTCTGCCTCTCCATGGGCCCAGAAGTAATGGAGCCATGACCAAGACCTATGAAACTGCAAGACAAAAGAACTCCTTCCTCCATCATGTTGTTTTCTGTTAGGTATTTACTACAAAGATGCAAAAACAGACTAACAGACAGGATGCATCAAAGAGCTAAGAAATATATTTAACTATCAGAAACATGGTTACCATTTTATTACAACTAAACTATCATAGTCCCAGGATGGAGATTTCACTCAATTAGAAGAATACCTAGCATGCATAGAACCCTTTGTTTCATTCCAGCATCACATATAATCAGGTATGGTATAGTTGTAATACTAGCACTTGAGAGATAGAGGCAAGGAGATTAACTATATAACAAGCTTAAGGCTAGCCTAGGATACATGACACCCTGTCTAAAAAAAAAAATCACACAATCACACTACAGAAGGAAGGAAGGAAGGAAGGAAGGAAGGAAGGAAGGAAGGAAGGAAGAAAGGAAGGAAGGAAGGAAGGAAGGAAGGAAGGAAGGAAGGAAGGAAGGAAGGAAGGAAGGAGGAGAGGGAGGGAGGGTGGATGGGAAAGAGGGGAAAAATGGAAGAGGAAGGAAGGGACAAAATGAAAAATTATCATCATCTCCCTGTAGGTCAAAATGGCAGGTCATGGATGTCTATTTAAGAGCATCTGGTCTCTGTTCCTCTGTGTAGAAGGACAGAGAAAGCAAGTTAGGCCCTTATTATCACAAGGACCTATGGAAAGCAAGTTGATCTCAAATTCCCTTGAAAGTCAAGTCTAGTTGACAACTGACCTTAAGAGACATCTGGTTGGTGATACCAAATAAGGCCTTGTTATTCCAAATAATAGAACTTCATTATTATTATAAATAAAACACCAACACAGGACCTAATAATGTTTTTGTAGGTATGAGAGTCCCCCAAAGGAAACTATATGGGACAAGGCAAGACGCTTAGAAAAGAGAAAGCCACCATTTCAAAGCCATGCAAGATAATATGTGGCTGAGGATCCAGATGATATCATCAAAGTTGAAGCAGAAGGTGTCTTGAGAAATGTCTTGTGGAATCTCTGAGGAAAGAGAGAAAGAAAGGGGAATGGGGAGAGGTAGGGGGAAGATTCTAGAATTACAGAACCAGCCTGGCCTAGACAAGTGGGGGAACAAGAGGAGACACAGACACCAGAACTAGAGAATGGACAATGGTATTGAGCTCGGAGGAGGTGACAGCTGAAATTTCTCATTGGAAAGGAATGCATCTGATTTCAAATACTGAGATAATCCAACTTCAGTGTGTATGTGTATTATCCAGGAAGTGGGAGATTGACTTTCATAAGTACTGGCTGTTCTAGCCATGGTCAAAGTCCGTGCATAAAAGATTAGCAGCCTGTGAAGCCCCCACAGAATGGGAGTGACACCTTATCTCTCCTCCATTGGCTAGATGACCTTGGGCAAGTTGTTTAATATCTCCAAGCCTCAGCTATAGAGGACAGTAGATTGGAACCATGCTATTCCAGAGCTTCAATGAAGATGTAGTGATCTGAGCCACAAAAAAAAACAGCCAGGCTGCATGTAGGCTACAACAGCAAACACTCAGTACACAGTGTCGACTGTTACCCTTATGTACTGAGCCTAGTGTGTGTTAGCCAAATGTTTTTAGTTAAAATGTCTAATTTGTACTGAGAACAGAGTTGCTTTATGTAAATGAGATATTACAGGAACATGAGTTTCAAGCATTTAAGTTCAAAGTCTATACAATATCATCTTCTGTCTCTCTCCATCTATCCACTTGCCAATCTCAATCTTTCTCCCTCCTGTTTTTCTTCATCTCTCTCCCTGTCTTTTTTCTTGTTTCTTTGCCTCTTTTTGCCAACCTCCTTCTTTCCTTTTCCATATATTTCCAGTTATTTCTTTTTTGTCTCTACATCTGTTCACATCAGTCCTTTTCTTCTTTCCATCTTTCTCTTTGTCTCTATAGCCATCTCATGATTTCTTTCTCTTTTTCTCCTCTCCCTCACTTCCCCTCTGTCCATCCATCCTTTATTCCTTTTCTCTCCCTTTCCATTCCTAGTTCTGCATTTCTAGTAATGGCTTTTTTCTTTTCTTTTAAATGAGGCAATCTTTTCCTATGCCACAGTAAAGATGACTCCTGCCATCTTCAGACACAACTAGTCCATAATGTTGTAAATCTCAAACCTTTACTTTCATCACAGCTAACAGTATACTCTACTGAAAGTCAAGTATCCAAGGAAGCACTTTATGATAATAGCCTATTCCTGCTCAGTTTCCTCCTCCAGAGCATAACTTTCAACCTTTTTAAAGCTGATTATCTTTGTATTTAACTCTGAATAACAGTGTAGTTTGAATTTTAATTTTTCAGCATTATATTTTGAGTTTCCTTTATAGAGATTGGGCGATCCACTTTACCACAGACACATGCTCATGCTCGAAATAGCTTTCAGTGCAGTTAAGATTCTTTTGCATTAGAAAGCCTCTTGGTAATCACATCAATATAACGAGTGTACAATGTCCTCCCAACTGAGTCAAGTAGTTAGCTTACTACTTTCCTTCACGGGTGGCATCATTTTCACTGGCGTGAACATCTCTCTCTCTATGGACTCACCACTAGTTCAATCTACAGTTCTCCAGTGGTCTAATTCTCCTTACAAGGCATTTAGTCATCCTTTGGATTTTATCTTCTTGCAGTATTCTCTTTTAGAGACTTCTATACCATCCCAATATACTTGTGGTCCTCCAAGTCTGGTGTACTGGTGAACTGGGGACTGCTCTTGATTGCTCTCTGTGAATTTTCTCCATCTCCTGTGTTCATCTCATGGCTGTGTCCCTCATTGTTTCTTTATTACAATTTGGTGGAACATAGGAACATATCCTGAAGTAACTTTCTGAGAAAATGTTTGTGGGAAGTATTGTTTTGTGATAATATAATATAATATAATATAATATAATATAGATTATATTATATATAAGCCCATATTTATCATAGTCTTACATTTGATGGAGAGCAATAAATTCTGATTATTTGTGAATTATTGGATTCTAATTCTAAATTAGAAACAAAAGTTGAAAATTCTTCCAGAATTTTGAAAGCATTGTTTCACTGTCTTCTGAGTTCTCTGTGTTATTTCTGAGAAGCACAAAATTATTTGTGAATTGAGTCTTTGTAGACAATCTAGAAGCTAATTGAATCCAAATCTGCTGAAATTTTGAGATGGGCTGAGTTTTATTTATTCTGCTAAACAATAATGGGGTCTTTCCACCTATAAAGGTATTGGGGATATTGTCTTGGATATTGTGTCAACGGTTCTTTGCTTCCTCATTCCTTCTGCTCTCTTTTCTAGAATTTCTATCATGTCATCATGTCTGCGTGGGATCCCAACATCCTTACTCTTTCAGTACCGCAAACATTCTCCTTCTTTCTCTTAATCTAAAGGCTGGGAGACGTTTTTAATGTTCTCTCTCAATACTTCTGAGTTTTCTTTAGTTTTAATTTTCATTAGATGATGTGTCATCTGCAGTGTTTCTTTCATATAGCTTTCTTTTTTGTTTCATTGATCTAATATATTGTTTTCTTTTTGAGAGTATCGTTTCTTTTAAGTTTTTCCCCTTTACATATTTTAATATGTCTTCTTTTCTTTCATTACTTCATATTTTTTCATATTGTTGTCTTCCATCCTCTTTTTTTCTTACTGGGGTACAGCTCTGTAGTTATTGTACTTGTGTTTTGGTCATGCACGTCGATTTACTATCAGGTACTGAAAACATTCATGAAAGGATTTTGTGCTACCAGAGCTGGTGATAGGGGAGTTTAGCACACTTTGGTAAGCTGAGATGATTGTGTTTAAAGTCTCTGAGGTTCTTGTATCTCCCACTCTTTCCTTTTGTCTTTGTCTTGGGCAGACAATTCAGAAAAGGGTCTTCTGTCTCCTGTTTTGATGATGAGGGACCTTCTGGCTATGTGCTAAGAGCTAAGCTGTATCGGAGACAGATGCAGGGTTTACAGCTTCGAGTTGTGCCTTTGTTTATAAGACTCCATTATATCTAATCCTCTCCATTAGGAGACCTCTGTTTCGCCCCTCCTTAGAAGAAACCTCTGGTCTCCTGCCAAGTCCAAGAAGAAGAAAAGTGATGTGGCATTTAAATGATTCCTAAACACATTTCTCCCAGCCCTCCTTCCAGGACTACCTTTAATACATGAAAAGAGTCCCCATCCCTGATCATAGCTGAGTCTGTTGAGAATCTGTCCACAAGCACTTTCCAGCTCTAGCTAGCCTATTGCTCATCAGCTAACAAACTGCTGCCACAGAATAGAGCCTCTTTTTTTCCTATTATGTTGTTTTCAGTGTGTGTGTGTGTGTGTGTGTGTGTGTGTGTGTGTGTGTGTGTGTGTATGAGTTACCTGGTCTTAAGGAACAATAACAAGAGAATATATATCCTCAATTCCCTCTGCCCTTTTTGTCTCCCAGTGTCTACATGATGTCCTCAAAAGAACTCTTAGCAAGAGAGTTTGGACTACCTGCCTCAGGCCTTCAGCTTGGCACTAGTTCTGTGATTTGAGTTCTCTCAAGAATGGAGTCACTTTCTTGTCCTTGTGGTAGTCAGACTGGGACTATATGACTGACAGCTGCCTGAAAGGCACACAGAGGAACATTTCCCAAAAGAAAGGCTTGGATGTAGCTGTGACAATTAGCTATGTCCCTGACTCAGGGTACCTTTGCCCTCCAAAAGGTGAGGATTTAGAGGAGGTAAGAGTTTTCTTCAGAAACCTGCCGTGTGTGTGTTATATGTGGGTACACATGCACATTTATGCACTGTGTGTGTGTAAGTCCAAGGTTGATGTTAATCAGTTACTTTCTACATGGTCTTTCATTGTCCAGAAGCTCAGTAGCTAGCTTGGCTGGCCAGTGAACTCTACAATTCTGCTTGTCTCCAGTTCACTGTCACTGGCATCACAAATGTGTACCACTGCACCTGTTTTTATGTGGTTACTAGGAATCCAAACTCAGGTTGTTCTGCTTGCATGGCAAGCCCTTTGGCATCTGAGCCATCACAAAGCAATGTTCTTTGATTATAATGAAGACCAGTGGCACTACTTCAGAAGCAGTAGCAGCAGCATCTTCTTTGGTGCTTTTTGCCATTGTGGCCCTCAGAAACAGCTGGTCCTGAATCAACTTCTTAACACTATTGCCCACTGGTGTATAGGGGCAGTGAGGCTTTGAGACAGGCTCTGTCTCCTGGAGAGGAAAGGAAGTGATGAATGTAAAGGCACCCAAAACTCTGGCCAAAGGACTTGGAGAGTGTCTTCAAATTCAGTGTCATTCCTTGACTCAGGGACAAGTGACAACAGATGTGCCATTTGTTTTACTTTGACAGTTGAAGTCCTGAAGGAAGAAAATTGGGTATTGAGACCTGATCTTCCTGCACCATTTGTGTGGTCACTCTTGGGGCCCTCAGTGATTTCAGCTGTATTGGTTTCTGACATTCAATGAAACACTGTCATCCTTCTTAAGCATTTATAAACTCCAAACTCAAAACAGTGCTTTCGGTTCCTTTCAGGCCCCTGGCCACCTATGTCACAAGGAAGCCGTGTGGGGGACTGAGCCTTTGAAGGGCATTCTTAATGGCAAGCTTTGAATGAAGTCAACCCCTGGCAACTCTATGACAGCTTACATGTTACTGTCCTTTTCCTACTTAGCAAGAACAAAAGGTCGCAGCCAGGCCAACCAGTCACACAGGATGGATCTCAATGACATTTTCACTTCGGAACTTTTCTGATATAAAAGGGCCTCCCAAGGAGGATCAGGCAGCAAGCCTGAGGCATTTGGCAGAAAAAAAACCGATCTGCGCAGATCTCGGAGAATCCAAAATGATTAGGTAAAGTACTGCATATCACTGCCAAGAGAAATATTGAATTTTTGTATGTTCTTAAACCTGCATTTGCTTATGTGAGATTGCAGTCAAGGTTCTGTCTTTTCTGCTTTGCAGCTCCTTAAAGCTCAACCTCATCTTAGTGCTGTCGCTGTCCATGGTACACACGTTTTGGTGTTATCCGGTTCTCTCTTCCAAGGTAAGGGCTTCACTGCTATTTCTGATGGTCATAGGTGATCAGGATGGTGAAATAGCCAAATCCAGAAGAATCTCAAGAAATATGTGACAGAAAAATAGTACATTTTATCTCTAGACCTTTAGAGATAAGTAAGCGTAAACAGATTCATGAGATTAGTAAGGCAGAAGCTTAAATGTGGTCGTAGGTAATTCTGGAATATACTGATTTGTTTTGAGCTGTTGAAGGATTGTATACTGCATGAGGAAATGGCCGTTTCAATCGAAAATGTGCATATTTTGGTCCGTGACAATTTATTTATTCCCCATTCACCCACTCTTAACCATAGTAAATATTTTTTGCATTGAAATTGTACAAAAAAGCTCCACAGTGCTCATTTTTCAGAAGCAGAAAATTTCTTAATTTTTCAAAACTGTGGGCTTTTTGCCACATGTGGAATATAAGGCAACTTGTCAGATGCCAATAAAATATTGTCTAAAATATTTATTCGTTGTATTTATTCAAGAGTGTTGGTGGAGGTTCGAACTATATTCCCAGAGCTGCTCAAGACATTAAAAAAACATAATTGCCTTCCCTTAGTGTATTTATATTCCTTCTATGTCATCTGCCCTTGTCTTTATGTCATTATGTTTACAATATTAAAATATCTTTGGTTGTTGATGATGCTGTGAACTTTAACTTTTCTTTACTAAAAGTTAACCTGTCACAGTGTAATTGCTGCACTCACTGTGGTTTGAGGACTAGTTTTAAAAGAGGGGTCACAGAAATTCCAAGTGGCAACTCCCTCAAGCACCGTATTCTAGTTATTTATATAATCGGCCTGCTCATTGATCTTCACATCTGTCATTTTTCTATTTCCTGTGTGCTTAATATAGCTTCTCTTCTGCCTTCCCCTCCTATAAGCATTCAACACTAATTTACTCATTGGTTCTTTAAGACATGAATAACATTGATCCAGTGGGTGACTCACAATCCATAAATGGATATATTTTCTCAAGTGTCTTCCTGATTGCTTTCTATTGTTTGTCCCTAAAGGTTTGCTCACAGCATTTTTGAACAAGAGGCACTTGTCAGTAGCTGTTTTTAAATTAAGAATTCTTTCTTCTGAAGTATGTACAGACTGCTTGGGCCATAAGACAGTGTTTCTCCTTTCACTGTGTTGCCCATATTTCTATCTTTGCCCACGAGAATACTGTTCCTGTTCCAGCCCCGTCAGGCAGTAATGCTGTGGATGGTATTCATGGTAACCTGACTGTTTGGGGTGAGTGATGATGCAGTCTAATCATATGGAATTAGATTAAATTAGATTAAATTAGATAAATTTCAGCATTTTGTTCAGAGCTTCATCGAAGTCCATCAGCTAGGCAAGTGCTCAGTGGGATCCTCATGATGGGTTGCCCCAGCTACCTTCAGATCAGCCACATACACTAAAGTCTTTTTAGGGATGACTTAAGGGTCTCATGGCCAGAACTGGCATCTTTCTTTTGTGTGATAGAGGTGACTGTTTCTGGAAACAGTGAATGTTTCTGGAAAGAGTCGGTTGTTTCCTTTCTGCAATGATGCATAGGTCACTCCTGCTGGACTTTTAAAATAGACAGTGTTTATTGTGTTAACACAGGGGAAAACAGAGTGGCGTTAAACTCAGAGGTTTTGATTGGCTTTTTACCATAACCAATATTTATAAAACCGTATTTGACTATTCCCAGATCAAACAGAAAACAAAACACAACACACACATAAACACACAGAGAGACAGAGACAGAGAGACAGAAGGATACAGAGACACAGAGACAAAGAGAAAGGCAGAGATGAAGATAGAAAGACAGAGAAGGGCAGAAGGAAAAGAAGAGAGAGAGAGAGAAAGAGAGAGAATATACATCTTCTTTTCCCCAGGGCTATTGGGAAGGATTTCTTGGGTGTTCTGAGCACTGGAGACCAGTCACGCATCCAGCCAGGGTGTGACAATTCCAGAATTCCAGGAATTGTGATGCATTATGAGCATCATCCCAAGCCCCAAATAGAGTAACTCAAGGCAAACTTGTCTCCTACACCAAATAGCAAAGGGTGTAAGCTTTGCTTTATGCTATGTCTCTTCATTTTAAGTAAAATGCTTCAACTCTTGTTCTATTGGGACTGAGAAACCAGGGCCTGGAGTCAGCCACTGGGGGATAGCATCATCTGCAAGCATGAGCTTTCCTCATCTAGAGCCCAAAAGTCAGTAGCGCTGACTTCACACAGCTCTTTCTTTGCAGGATAAATCAAATAATGGGAGACACAGAAAGTGTGTCACTCAGAGGTGGCTTTACCAAGGTCTCTGCTTGGTCAAGGACAAAGTGCCTTGTCAATTGTTAGTCTTCTTTTGAACCCATGCAAAAGAGAGGCCTGGCAAGTGTCAGCAGCTCCCACCAGAGCCCTGGATCGGGGCTGCTGCCAGGACTTACCAGCTGTGATCAGAGCACGGACTTGGCTCTGATGCATGCCTTCCTCATGTGCACAGAGTGGGGCTGGACAGCAGGTTCCTTTGGCTCAGTTTGAGCTCTGGGGTTCAGGATCCCTTTCTTCCACCATTGAGCACCTCAGCATTGTGATGTGCTATCCAGGCCTTGAGCAATGATGAAGACTGGGACCATAGCCAGAAGGCGTTGGTGTCAGGGATGTGCAATGGCACCACTTTCTGGAAACCTTGGTGGGTAGCCACAGAAGGACGTTCAATACTTCCAACAAACCTAGAGTTGGGTCACACTGTGTGGGTTTTGCCTAGGTGAATTTCTTTCAGTTTATTTAATTTTTAAAACTAGCTTATAAAGCAGCAGGTTTTTTTCTGGCATGTCCATGAATACTTAGGGGAATAGAAAATTTTGACACAGGATGTCATGTAGCCCGGGGTTGGCCTAAAACTCACTATGTGGCTGAAGATGACCTCACGTTTCTTATTTCCCTGCTTCCACCTTCCAAGTGCTCATGTGTCAAGTATGTGCCACCCTACCCAGCTTATATGGTTCTAGGGACTGAACTAAGGGTGTTGGGTAAGCTAGCCAGTACCCTACCAACTGAGCCACAGCCCTAGCCCCTACATGAGTTTTCAGTAGCATTCCCAGGACTAATCATAGCCTTCAAGTACTCCTTATGAAATAATGACAACATGATCGTTACATGGAATACACAATGTAAATGCCGAATGGCAGAATGAAAAGTAGACAAGCCAGAGGTAACCCAGATGCTCTCTGGTTTAAGTATGTGTTGAAACACAACACATACTTAAACATACTTAATGATGTTTTTCCCTGTTAAGATGAGACATGGGGCCTTTATGGCCATAGGATTACGGAAATCGTTGCTGTTGAAATAAACTTTTAACCCAGAAGCTGAATCCTCTCCCTCTTCCCCCATCTCAATCACCAGGTGCCTGGGAAGCCTGATTACTTTCTCATCTTACTGAGCAGCTGCCCAGCCAGGCTGGAGGGGGGCGAAGGACTAGCTTTCCTAAAGCCAATTTTGGAGAAGACGTCGATGAAAAGGTCCTTTCGCAACGGAGTCGGCTCAGGGGTGAAAAAAACTTCATTTCGAAGAGCAAAGCAATGAATAAGTGTGCAAAGGACTCTGGGAATTAATCTCAAACTATGTAGAGTGTGACTGATGTGCTAAAAAAAACTGTGTATCTTACATGGGATGTTTGCTTTCCTCCTCGTCCTCAGAAATCCCCCTTCTCCTAACTGGCTCAGAGGAAATTAAGTTTTTTGGGGAAAAATACAAAGCTGCCTCAAACTTGCACCAGTGAGTGAAATAAACGATGTCTGTGCTTAGCTAGAAAAGTCCCCAAATGAGGAGGGACTCACTGGCTTTGATCTTGAATTGGCCACAATGTGTGGGCGTTTTCACTGCCGCATTAGTGTGATCCTTCCCCTGCTGTCTTACTGAGCTGTGACACCGGGTGCAGCAGAAGGTATATGCTATTTCTCCTTTAAAATATGATTTTCTCAAATGATTCAGCTGGGCCAGTTCTTTGGGTTGTGCTGTTTCTGTTTGTAAGAGCCTCGTGACATTCCAGCAAGAAGATGAATGGTGCAGCTCCATCTCGCAGTTAGTTAATTGGTACCTGCAACAGAGCTCTCCAGAGCCCTCTGGGTCTGTTTCTACCCCTCCTTTCTCTGATTCCAAATATACATGAATATGGCTGATTGTTTGGCCTGGAAATTTTTGTTTTGTCTTGACTTTTAAACTCATAGACCATGAAACACTGCCGGCCACAATGGTGACACCAGAGAGCTGGCTGGAGCTTGAGGGGTAGGAGGTCCATTCCCCCAACCTGGCTGAAGGATGAGTTTCCCCACCTCTCTCTCTGCCAGGTCAAGCCCAGCATCCTTACACTGATACTCTTGACACTGTTTTTTTTTTTTTTTTTTTTTTTTTTTATGGACAATGCAGGACTGAGATGGTGGTGGTGGTTTAGTGGGTAAAATGCTTGCTATACAAGCATGGGGACCTGGATTTGAAGCTATATAAAGTCTATATAAAAAGTAATGCATGCTTGTAACTTCAGTACTGAGGAGAGATAGTAGGGATGATAACTGTGGCTTACTGACAAGGGATTCTAGTCAGATGTGTGAACACCAAGTTCAGTGAGAGACCTTGCCTCAAGACAGTAAGGTAGAGAGCAATAGGGAAAGAAGCCCAGTGTTGACTTCTCACCTCCATAAAGGCATGCATGCATACATACACATATGTGTACCCACACACATGAGTATGTAAATATACACATGCACACACAGAGAGAGAGAGAGAGAGCAGCCATTGGTCGAAGAGTTACTTCTAAAGTGTAAAGAACATGCTCATGCATGGTGGACTCTGTGACATGTTGCAGGTGTTCTCCGAAAGTGTCGCAAAGGTTTCACAAGGCCAGCTTTGAAAGTCAAAGAAGGATGCTGTTCTCGGTCACCAGCTTCAGAGAGAAAATAGTCTTTAGAATTTGAAGCTCATGGTAAGCAGGTCGCCCAGTGGCCAGGCAGCTTTGTTCAACCTGCTGCCTGTGTGTGCAGCAAACCCCAGATGTGTCCAGTTGAAGAAGATTCTAAGAATTTGCCTGAAAATACCAAGCTTTGCAAGACCTTCTTGTGCTTCCCCTTGTCCACAGTAAAAGTGAGGGGCCCCCTGACTTGTGTGTGTTCATTTTACTCTTGCTGTCCAGATACACAGGTGATAGTTCAGAGTGAAGCAACATAACCATGTGTGCATCTGCTAAAGGGGCATTCAAGGTTCTAGGAGCCCCAAGGAGACACTTTTGAGAATCACAGAGGAAACACCCAAGCATGGAAGTTCTCCTGGGCTGATATGTATACCCATATGAGAACAACTTTCCCTTGTCTCTTTCCAGCATTTGTGTCCTTCTTGTAGACCTGATGGTGTGAAGACTGTTCCTTCCCATGATGCCTGTCTGCTCCTAGCTGTGCATCACTCAGTGACCTCCCCACTCCAGTGCTTAATAAATGGGCCTTCTCCTTTGCATTCCTTTTGGAGACAGGTATCCATTGCTGGTCCCTTCCATAGAGCCAGCTGTGCAGGGCCCCTTGTCTAACAGCCATACTATGGTAGATCCAGAGAAGAGAACAACATCACACATACTACTGTAATGCTGGGTGTGCTCTCTCTTCATTTCTTGGATGGAAAAATCATCTTCACCTACTGGGCTGTGGTTTTGTTTACCAAACATCACACATTATAAAGGGGACAGATGATGTCTCTAATAATTTGAAACATTCATTTTTTTTTTTAGATTTATTTTTATTTATGTGTAAGTGTCTGTCTCTGTATGTAGGTATGTGCATATGAGTGAGGGTGACTGCAGAGGCCAGAGAGAACATCATATCCTCGGAGCTGGAATTATAGATCATTGTGAGCTAATATGGGTTCTGGGATCCCAAATCTGGTTCTCTGCAAGAGCAGTTAAGTGCTCTTAACTACTGAACCATCATTATTCTGACTCCAATATTGAAACATTCTTAGAAAATCTACACTTGTAAAATCACCTCCCTCTTTAATTTTTGTATCTCCAAATACACGCAAGTGTACACTCACACACATGCTAACAGACCTTACACACAAACACATATATACCACATACATATACAAACATTCACATGCATATACACAGATCCCATGTACATACACACTACACACATACCATATGAACATCTCATACATACACCACACACACAGACACCCCACATACATATACACGTCATACATACACCCACTGTCATAGTCAGGGTTTCTATTGCTATGAAGAGGCACTATGACCACAGCAACTCTTATAAGGGAAAACATTTAACTGGGGCTGGCTGACAGTTCCAGCGGTTTAGTCCATTGACATCATGGTGGGAAGCATGGTAGTGTGCGGGCAGACATGGTGCTGGAGAAGGAGCTGAGAGCTCTACATCTTGAGCCACAGGCAGCAAGAATGAGACCTTATTTGAGCTTCTGAGTTGAACCCACCCACTAGTCACACACTTCCTCCAACAAAGCCACACCCACTCCAACACCACACCTCTATCCTCCAACAAAGCCACACCCACTCCAAAACCACACCTCTATGGTGGACCATTATTATTCAAACCACTACATACACATGTACACCACACACGCTACACACCCACCACACACAGACACACACCCCGTACACAGGCACACGCACACAAACACATACTCAGGCAGGTGAAGTGAGGGTTCACCTACCAGCAAAGGCACACCTTTTGGTCTTGGTGTGGTCATGACCTGTGACCACCCTGAGGAAGAGGAAGGGTAGTGCATAGACCGATGGTGAGAAGAAACACAAAGCGAACTAAACACAAACGAACTAAAGATTGGCCACCTAGCTGCTCCCTCACCTGTCCACAAGCTTGGAACCCACTCAGTCATAATCACAGAGTGGTGTCCACAGTTTCCCCTGGTCTTGCTCCAGCCAGGTTCTTTAGCCCTTCAGCCACTATTTCTGCTCTCAAGATACCTGGGATAAGAGTAGAAGCTTTCCTAAAGGTACTGAAAAGGAACATTAGCCTGAGACATGTAAGGCCTTTGTGTGTGTCCTTGATACCATCTCACCTTGCAGGCTTAGATTTTTCACCAAACCTACTTTATTTAAGGTTCTTAAATGCTTCTACCTCCCTTCTGCCCACTGGCCAGAGGCAGAGAAGAAAGAAGGCAATTAGGTAAAGGGGGCTGTAGACCATTTTAGAAGAAGTTGCTTGGGATGAGTCCACTCTTCATTGCCTGGATACCAGCAGTCCAATCCAAAGGCCAACATAAAACAGCAACAGGAATCATCGTGATTCAGAAGATCAGGACAAGTCGGTGAAATCTGTAAGACTTAGCTAGACTACCCTAAGAAGTTTTCTGGAAGGCTTTTCTCTGTGAAGTCAAGTGTCAAAGCATGAAGATCAGCACAGCGATGTCAATCCAAAAAGCAATGTCTCATTGTCCGTGGGATTCTATGTATCTCCTCTCCTCAGAGTCCACCCACTTTGTTCTCAGATGGGTAAGGTCATTCCCCCCACATAAGACAGCTCACAGCAAAATATCATGTGCCCTCTCACAAGCCAGCCACCAACAAAATGCCACATGCCCTCTTACAAGACAGCTTCTAACAAAACATCACATGACTCCATAAAGAAACCAGAAATTTCCTCTTCATCCCGTATTTGCTGTTTTTATCGGGTTCCCTTCTGGGGCAAAACCTTCGTAGTGGTTGCAGCTTTCTTAAAGGGAGAGATCACTGTTCCCTTGTTTAGTGTCAGTGAGGACAGATGGAAGGAAGAAGTCCAAGTACAGACAGGATTGACTGCCCTTTGCCCTTTGTTTTCTGTCACTGACTCTGAGGCAGCAGCTTTAGAAATCTAAGCCTGTGGTCAATGGTAGCTCTACACTCACTCAGAACATATAGACACAGCCAGGGATCTGCCCTCAGTGATGGTCATAGACTCTGCAGCACTTGGTGGCCTGAGGGTCTCCATAGAATGTGCTCCCAGTGAAATGTGGAAAGCCTGGCTGGGAGCGTGTTAGGGAACTGAGTGCTTCGTGTCTTCCCAGAATTATTGATGGGAAAGCTAATAAGATAACCTCATGGCTGATACTTTACGGCAGGCAGCAGATTGCTGCATTGATGTGTGGCATGGATGAAGCTCCTTGTATGTGAGAAAGGAAAGGCTGGTCTTGTGAGAAGTCTTCCCAATTTTCTATTATTTGTATTTATTTCCATGGATCAGTTGAAGTAATAAAACACCAAAAACATAATTAGAGAAAGTTCCTTCTCATTTCTGAATGTAAAATATTTAAGCCTTGGGGAAAGGGGAAACTGAAAAAGTGTTTGCCATCAAAGGATCAGAAGGGGTTACACGTGGGCAGATGGGGACGTTCTCTTTTGGGAGAACAGTTATACACTTCTTGCCCAGATTCCTGTCATAACATGTTTAAGAGGAAATAATATTTTTACTTACCAGAGAAGTGGCTGAGGAAGGTCACTTAAATCTTTGGGGAACATGAGCCTAACACAGTGAACTGTTTTGCTCACCAATCCCTGCCCTGGAAACTGTATGCATTGGGGAGTAGCCTGGTACAAAGGGATGGAGATGAGAAGACACCAGTGACTTCATGCCCTCATCACCAAGGGTTTTGGTAGAGGTCAGCATTTTGCTTGTCTAGCTTTAGGCTCTGGAAGCCCTTAGAACACAAACATCTCACAAGATGAATAAGTTGTTACTTATTTCCCTCTGACTCACCTGAACAGGATTGAGTTTCATGCTCTACTGGAGAATTTTAGTGGATTGAAAACAAGAGCCAGCAGGAGCCATAGTTATCCAGAGAGAAAGGATGCTGGTGTGGAGGAGTTAAGCACAAAGCTGACAAGGGAGGCAGGAGAGCCAAGAACCCTTGTCCCCACAGACCGTCCCCAAAGCCCATGGCCACACACTCTCAGTTTTGACACATCACCTAACCTTCTGGAATTCTTCTAACTCTGAGTTCCCCCAGCACAAGTCAGAGCTGGTATCACTTATCTTACCTAGCTGTTTTTCTTTCTTTCTTTTTTAAAAATTTCATTTATTTACTTTACATCCCGATTATAGCCACTTCCCTCCTCTCCTCCCAGTTCTACCCTCCCTTCCTCTTCTCCCTATCCTCTCTCCCTTACTCCTCAGAAAAGGGAAGTCCCCTCCACCAACCCACCCCAGCACATCAAGTTGCATGAGAACTGAGCTCATCCTCTTCCAGTGAGGCCAGGTAAGAGCAAACTACAGAGTCCATGTCAGAGACAGTCCCTGTTACCCTTACCTGGGAACCCACATGAAGATTAAGCTGCCCATTGGCTACATCTGTGTAGGGGGCCTAGGTCCAGTCCATACTTAGTCCTTGGTTGGTGCTTCCATTTCTGTAAGTCTCCCAGGGCCCAGGTTATTTGACTCTGTTTGTCTTCTTATGACATTCTTGGCCCCTCCAAGTCTTTTTTACTTTCTTTTTTATAATATAATTTTTTTATTTATTACATTTTTAAATTTTTTAATTTAAATCTTATTTTTATATTAATTACAGTTTATTTACTTTATATCCCAGTTGTATCCCCCTCCTTCATTCCCTCCCAATTCCACCCTCTCTCCCTCATCTCCTCCCTGCCCCTTTCCAAGTCCACTGGTAGGGGAGGTCCTCTTCCCCTTCCATCTTACCCTAGCTTATCAGATATTGTCAGGACTGGCTGCAATGTCTTCCTCTGTGGCCTAGCAAGACTGCCCCTCCCTCGGAGGGTGGTGGTGGTCAAAGAGCCAGCCATTGGGTTCATGTCAGAGACAGTCCCTGTTCCCCTTACTAGGGAACCCACTTGGATACTAAGCTGCCATGGTCTATATCCGAGCAAGGATTCTAGGATATATCCATGTGTGGTCCTTGGATGAAGAAATCAGTCTCAGAAAAGACCCCTGTGCCCACATATATTTGGTCCTTGTTGAGCTCCTGTCCTCTCCAGGTCTTTATTACCATCCCCCTTCTTTCATATGATTCCCTGCACTCTGCCCAAGGTTTGGTTATGAGTCTCAGCATCTGCTTTGATACATTGCTAGGTAGAGTCTTTCAGAGGCCCTCTATGTTGGGCTCCTGTCCTGTTTCTTGTTTTCTCTTACTTCCATCTTATTTGTCTTTCTAAGTGTGGATTGATCATCTTACCCCAGGTCCTCCTTCCTGTTTAGCTTCTTTAGGTGTGCAGATTTTAGTATGCTTATCCTATCTTATAGGTCTAGTATCCCTTATAAGTGAGTATACACCTTGTGTGTCTTTCTGCTTCTGGGATACCTCACTCAGGATGATCTTTTCTAGATCCCCACCATTTGCCTGAAAATTTCATGATTTCTTTGTTTTTAATTGCTGAGTAGTATTTCATTGTGTAAATGTACCACAATTTCTGTATCAATTCCTCAACTGAGGGACATCTGGATTGTTTCCAGGTTCTGGCTATTAAGAATAAAGCTCTTATGAACATGGTTGAACAGATATCCTTGTTGTGTACTTGAGTATATTTTGGATATATGCCTAGGAATGGTATAGCTGGATATTGAGGAAGCACTATTTCTAATTGTCTGAGAAAGCACCAGACTGATTTCCAAAGTGGTTGTACAAGTTTACATTCCCACCAGCAATGGAGAAGGGTTTCCTTTTCTCCACAACCTCTCTAGCATGTGTTGTTACTTGAATTTTTTATCTTAGCCATTCTGATGGGTGTAAGGTGAAATCTCAGGGTCATTTTGATTTGCATCTCCCTGATGGCTAAGGACATTGAGCATTTCTTTAAGTGTTTCTCTGCCATTCTATATTCCTCTACATGGAATTCTCTGTTTAGCTCTGTACCCCACTTTTTAATTGGATTACTTGATTCATTACTTTTTAACTTCTTTAGTTCTTTATATATTCTGGGTATTAGTCCTCTGTCAGATATAGGGTTGGTGAAGATTCTTTCCCAATCTGTAGGCTGTCTTTTTGTTCTGATGACAATATCCTTTGCTTTACAGAAGCTCTTCAGTTTCATGAGGTCCCATTTGTTGATTGTTGCTGTTAGAGCCTGTGCTGTTGGCGTTCTGCTCAGGAAGTTGTCTCCTGTACCAATGAGTTCTAGGGTATTCTCCACATTTTCTTCTAACAGGTTTAGTATGTCTGGTTTTATGCTGAGGTCTTTGATCTACTTGGACTTTAGTTTTATACAAGGCAATAAGTATGGATCTATTTGCATTTTTCTACATGTAGACATCCAGTTAGACCAGCACCATTTGTTGAAGATGCTATCTTTTTTTTTCCATTGTATGGTTTTGGCATCTTTGTCAAAAATCAGGTGTCCATAAGTGTGTGGGTTTATTTCCGGGTCTTCTATTCGGTTCCATTGATCCACCATTCTGTTTCTATGCCAGTACCATGCAGTTTTTATTACTGTTGCTCTATAGTACAGCTTGAGATCAGGGATGGAGGTACTTCCAGGAGATCTTTTATTGTAGAGGATTGTTTTAGCAATTCTGGGTTTCTTGTTATTCCATATGAAGTTAAGAATTTTTCTTTCAAGATCTGCAAAGAATTGTCTTGGTAATTTTATGGGACTTGCATTGAATCTGTAGATTGCTTTTGGTAAGATGGCCATTTTTACTATGTTAATCCTGCCAAGCCATGAGCATGGGAGATCTTTCCAACTTCTGATATTTTCTATTTCTTTCTTCAGAGATTAAAATTTTTTTCATACAAGTCTTTGACTTGTTTGGTTAGAGTTACACCAAGGTACTTTATGTCCTTTGCAGCTATTGTGAAGGGTGTTGTTTCCTTAATTTTTGTTTTTTATATTACAGTTTATTCACTTTGTATCCCAGCGGTAGCCCCCTCCCTCATTCCCTTCCAACCCCACCCTCCCTCTCTCATCTCTTCCCATGCTCCTCTCCAAGTCCACTGGTAGGGAAGGTCCTCCTCCCCTTCCATCTGACTTTAGCCTGTCAGGTCTTATCAGGACTGCATTGTCTTCCTCTGTGGCCTGGTAAGGCTGCCTCCCCCCTCAGGGAGAGGTGATCAAAGAGCCAGTCACTGAGTTCATGTCAGAGGCAGCCCCTGTTCCCCTGACTTGGGAGCCCCTTTGGATACTGAGCTGCCATGAGCTACATCTTTGCACAGGTTCTAGGTTATCTCCATGAATGGTCCTTGGTTGGAGTATCTTTCTACCTGCTCCCACCTCTTCTACAAGGCTCTCTGCACTCCATGTAATGCTTAGCTATGAGTCTCAGCATCTGTTTCGATCTGCTGCTGGGTGGAACCTCTCAAAGGAAAGCTGTGTTAGACTTCTATCTGTAAGCATAGCAGAGTATCCTTAATGCTGTCACAGGTTGGCTCTCTCCCATGGGATGGGTCTTAGGTTGGGCCAGGCATCGGTTAGACATTACCAGGTTGCTTTTCATTTACTTATTAAATAATTTGCTCAGAAACATTTTCAGAGCTTGTACTGAACTCAGACACAGTGTTCCAGACACTGTGAATTCAGAGGTGAAGAAAAGAAATCAAAACTCTTGGACGAAGTGGAGAAATATATAACATACATGTAAAATAGCACGAGGAAGGTGCTCCCTATAAAAATGCACAAACTGGCAGGAATCTGTTGGAAAAATTTAATAGATTAGTAGGTGTTATTTAACATCTACATATATGAAGACTGCATACAATGCAATCATGAAATGGAATATATACATTCAGGTTATATACGGTTATTATATATATACGGTTATTTTCAATTATGTAGATGTAGGGAGTATCTTAGATGATGGTAAGAAAAAAAGGAGCAGTGGGGTTGTCAGAGGGGGAATTGTGAGGTAGGAGCAAGAGAGCAATTTTGGGTACAGTTGTTAGGGAAGGTACCTCCAGGGGAGATCAGAGCACAGAGACCAAAAGGGTAAGAGTCTCTGAAGACTGTTGTAAGACTCCTGTTTTTGAGGGACACAGAAACACACTGGATGGTTTCCAGCAGATCTGTGTCTTTGGCCCTTGGAGACTTTATACACATGGGACATAAAGAGTCCTGTAGTCAGTTTTAACCAGGGTAGCAGCTGTTCACTGCAGGAAAAACCCCAGTGACACAGCTCCTTCTCCATCTCTGTTCCCATTATGTCCTCAGAATAAGCAAGCTGGTGGGAGGTTTTGTTTGTTTGTTTTTAGACGGGGTCTCACTGTATAGCCCTGGCTGACTGGTTTGGAACTTGCTTGGAGCCAACTGGCCTCACATTCACAGAGATTTTGACTGCTTCCACCTCCCGCATGCTGTTATTCAAGGTATATGTCATCACAGATGGCAGAAACAGCTCAGCTGTGATGTGAGTTACTTGTCAGTTACCAAGTAGGGACAGTGGCTAATATCCAAGGTGCTGAAGACACTTGGAATGACAGAGGAACTGCTGACTTCTCCCCTTTCCAATCTCCCTTCCTCCCACTCCCAACTCACCTGCTCCTCTGACTCTTTTGGACCCTGGAAGAATGACAGTATTCCTGAAGGGTTCGATGTCTTCTTACTGTTATGGACTGTGAGGAAAAGTAGGCTTCAGGCAGAGGACAGTAGAGATGGAATAAAGAACAGAAAAAGCAGGAAAGACAGTGAGTGCACAGTGAGTAGGAGGTGAAGACGTGCTGAGAGATTCAAGATGAGATGTATCCCCCAGAGGAGGGACCACAGGGGCAAGTGGAAAACGACTGGACCCAGATCAAATGAAAAATCAGACACCACAGAGCAGTGTCCTGTGTACCAGTGTGACTACAGACTCCTAGAGAAGCCAGCCTACAGGAGGCTGGAGCTCTGTGCTCCTGCCCATAGTGAGACTTCGCACATCCTTGGGCAAGCAATTCAGTAATTATCAGAGTGACTTATGGTCACTGCCAAGAAATGACATTAGCTGGAGTCTTTGCTTCCTGCCACCATGATGGAAACCCTCCAGGTACATAAAAGAATTATGGGTTATGGCTCTTTTATAGTCTTGGAGTGAGAAGCGCAGCTCAGGCTGGTGCAGAGTTCTGTCCCAGGCTCCCATAGGGTGTGCTACGACAGATAGCATGTGTGTCACAGGACCATCACACTTCTTCTTTGGTTAACAACCACTGACTTTGCCATCAGGCACACCCAAGCTCAAATAGCATTCATTTAGCAAACTTTAGGCAGGTTTCCAGATCTTTCCAGCCTCATTTTCCTCACCTGTAAAAATACAAGCCAAAGTGACATCACCATAGGATCACAGGAAGAAAATAAATAAAACAAGAAATGCTATGCCCTCAGGGGCATCAGTGACAGCCTGGATTGGTGTTGACTGAAAGAATTGTGTGTTTAACACAATTATAAATGGCATTGCTGGGGAACTGGAGGCAGATAATGGTTGTTGGTGATAGACATGCAAAGTGAATATTATCCAAAATAAATCGCCCCAAGGAGAGTTCTACCCTAATACGGTGCCAGCATGGCTGAGTACCAGGGGGAAAGTCTACATTCTTTAGAAATCACAGATTAATTGAAGCTCAATGAGAGACTGAATGTAGAATGAGCTCACAGTCAGGCTGTACCTAGCCACACAGACCTTTGTCTCTGAATCAGCCAGGATCGGGAAAGCCAGTCTCTGTGGCAATTGCTCAAAACAATAAGTCATGGTCAGTAACTGGCAGCACTGGCCCCAATTCCAACTCACAGGAGCAAAAGAAAGCCAAATGCCCACCCTGATCACCCCAAGCTAGCCCACGTCTTGTGCCTCCACACCAAAGCTCTCTATCTAGAGTGACCCTGAAGCCCCGCTCTTCCCCACTGCAGCCTCCACTCCCCTGCCTTTGAGTCTCAATTAAGCAAGACATGATGTTGGTACCTTTGCAGGGGAAGTTCAGTGACTAGCTCCTCTTAGTTTGTTTTGCAGGCGATGGAGCCTCTGTTCTGACAATGTTGAGAGTGAAGGCGGCACAGACCAAGAAAAACTTCAGAGAAAGCCTACAGTTCAACAGTCAAGAAATGCTGGAGTCTCTGGGTCCTAGAGTTCCGGTGTCTCTTTACTGCCCCTTGTCACCCCACCAAGTCTCCCTCGTACCTGGGGGCAAGGACGAAGACATGAAGCTTTGGCATTTGCTGACCCCCCCATATGTTGGAGCTGTGAGGACAAGGGCATCCATTTTTTCCATCATAAATGGGGAAGAGTTGGGACAATAGGGAGTGAAACAGGAATAGAGAGAGGGCTGGAGCCCTTTGTCCGCAAAGTCTTATCTTCTCTTGCCTACTACTTGATGTGATCCAAGGTCTTATCTTTTCAACTTGAGCAGCTTTGAGCAGAGGGCTTTGCAGTTGGCAGAGGAGGGCTTCCCCAGCTCTACTGCTGGTAGGAGAGCCTTATGGTCCTTTATTTCTACTGACGTCACATGCCAGCCCTGCCTCCCACGGCCCAGTCTGTCCTTGCATGTTCGGTACTATCTGTGTTTTCTTTGCTCAGAGACCTGCCTCGGGGTGTTGTTTCACTAGAAGCCATATATAAAGCCTTCAACAGGCCAAATTACGATGAAGCTGCTTTCTTGGAAGGTGGGAGACATCATCTTTTTCTTGGTATGGAAGAAATACTAATATTTTCCCAAGGCAAGAATGACTGTGAAAAGCCTCCAGAGCACACTCCATCTCCTGTGTGCACAGAGTACCTGGAGAAGAGAGGGGTAATCAAGGCCATGCATCTTTGCTTTAACACCCCTTCCAGAAAGCAAGTAGAAGGCCCCCTCCCTAGGAGATGGGAGGCAGACATTGGATGAGATATTTCAACTTGCTTTACTTTGTGGCTCTAACCATAAAAAAAATTTAAAAAAAAAAAACAGCACTTTTATTTGAGTAAGAGAGCAAAGAGCTTCCCCACCTATATCTAATCTGTAATTCCGTGGCGTGGGTAGAATGATGTTCGAAATTTAACCAAGCTCTACAGGAATAAGCCAGGACACACAAGTAATTATTAATTAGTATTCAGTGGGCTCTCAAGATAATCATGGTCTCAGTCTCACTTTCTGATTTGTAGATAATGTTATCACACTGTATTTCAAGAGAATTATGTATGAACTTGCCGTGGAGAATATGTCCAAGATCCCAGAAATTTCACACTCCCTAAAGACTTGACAAAAGGCCAGCTTCTCATGGCTCCTACGTTCTCATTAGCAATTCTTCAAATCAGTTGATTGTGAAGACTGCCTTCTTTTCACTCTCTCTCCCTTTCAGTAACACTTGGGACATTTAAATGTACCACCTGCTGTCCATCTAAGGTTTCTGCTTCATAAGCAACATCCTGTACCGTGATTGGCATCTCCTCTTTAAAGCACAGGATTGCGTGAGTGTAGAGAGGTGGTTGTTTTGGGCATCAGATCAATTTGTAGCATGTTGAATTTCATCCAGATTCTGTCTGGCTTATGGGTTCTGGTGGTATGAGCCCACTAGAGATGGCAGCTCATCATTTAGCAGGTGGCAGAGAGATGCCCTCTCTCCAAGACCGAGTTCTTTATTTCGCAAATAAAAAGCAATAATTATTTTCCCACGTGACTGTGTATGTGGTGTGTGTGTGCTTGTGAAATACATGTTCACTAAAGAAGCTGAAAAGCAGCAAACCAAGTAATCCAATTAGAAAATGGGGAACAGAGCTAAACAGAGAATTCTCTGTAGAGGAATATAGAATGGCAGAGAAACACTTAAAGAAATGCTCAACGTCATCAGCCATTAAGGAAATGCAAACCTGAGATTTCACCTTACACCCATCAAAATGGCCAAGATGAAAAACTCAAGTGACAACACATGCTGGAGAGGTTGTGGAGAAAGGGGAACCCTCCTCCATTGCTGGTGGGAATGTAAATTGGTACAACCACTTTGGAAGTCAATCTGGCACTTTCTCAGACAATTAGGAATAGTGCTTCCTCAAGACCCAGCTATACCACTGCTAGGCATATACCCAAAATGTGCTCAAGTACACAATAAGGACATTTGCTCAACCATGTTTGTAGCAGCTTTATTTGTAATAGCCAGAACCTGGAAACAACCCAGATGTCCATCAACAGAGGAATGGGTACAGAAATTGTGGTATTTTTACACAATGGAATACTACTCAGCAATCAAAAACAAGGAAATCATGAAATTTTCAGGCAAATGGTGGGATCTAGAAAAGATCATTCTGAGTGAAGTATCCCAGAAGGAGAAAGACAAACATGGAATATACTCGCTTATATAGACCTATAAGATATGATAAACATAATGAAATCTATACACCTAAAGAAAATAATCAAGAAAGCAGACACGGGGTATGATGAT
The DNA here is from genome assembly GCF_030254825.1 of Meriones unguiculatus. Lineage (NCBI taxonomy): Eukaryota > Metazoa > Chordata > Mammalia > Rodentia > Muridae > Meriones > Meriones unguiculatus. Next base: position 12,745,273 of record NC_083349.1, read on the forward strand.
CAATCCTCATTTAGAAAGACAAATGGGATATGCATTGAACGAATGACAGGAGTCTACTGCAGAAAGCATCGGAAAGACTCTACCTAGCAGTGTTCCAAAGTAGATACTAAGACTCATAACCAAACCTTTGGCAGAGTGCAGGGAATCATATGAAAGAAGGGGAGTTTGATGTGGAAAGGATAGGAGCTCCACAAGGACCAAACATATCTGGGCACAGGGTCTTTTCTGAGATGGACACTCAACCAAAGACCATGAGTGGATAAAACCTAGAACCTCTGCTCAGATGTAACCCGTGATAGCTCAGTAGTCAATTGGTTTCCCATAGTAAAGGGAACAAGGACTATTTCTAACAGGAACTCAATGACTGGCTCTTTGACCTCCCCACCTCCCAAGGGAGGAGCAGTACTATTAGGCCACAGAGGAGGACTTTGCAGCCAGTCCTGAAAATACCTGACAAAACGGAGTCATATGAAAGGGGAGGAGGTCCTCCCCTATCAGTGGACTTGGAAAGGGGCAGGGAGGAGATGAGGGAGGGAGGGAGGGTGGGATTGAGGAGGGAATGAGGGATACAGCTGGGATACAGAATTAACAAAATGTAACTAATGAGAAAAATAAAATTAAAAAAAAGAGAGAAAAGAGAAAAAAAATACATGTTCACATTGTATGTGCTCACACATATGTGCATGTTCATTTGAAGGCCTGAGGCTAATGTTTGGAGTCTCCTTGATCACCCTCCACCTTATTCATTGAGGCAGGGTCTCTCATTTGAACCCAGGGCTCAGTGATATGGCTAATTCAGCTTGCTGGCTTACTCTGCCGATCTCTTGTCTCCTCTTGAGAGTGCTAAAATTATACAAGGGCCACCATTCCCAGCCAACATCTAAACAGGTTCTGGGATCTGTCCTCAAGTTCTTACATTTGTTGCATGAATTGCAAGTGCTTTAGCACTGAGCCATCTCTTCAACTCAAACAGTAACTATGAGTGCTGATAACTATTCTTCAGGCTAGGCTAAATGAGTTGAAGCTCATAAAACTCTCAGTCCCATGGCTGATGGTGACACTCAACAAGGTATGTAGATCTTTTAGCATTGTTCTTGGCACAGCAGCAGTACTGCAGGCCCTGACATTGTTGGAGTCCTCCAAAGTAACTCATCTTTCTATTGATAATCCTGTAAACACATATAATGCCTTGGTAGCCACAGTCATGACCTTGTCTGTTTCTACCTGTGATACAGAGATAACTACCAGCATCCAACACAGGAGTCACAATAAAACAGAAAGGGAAAGAGGATTTTTATGTGAACACTGTACCATGTATCATGCAGGCTGAAGACTGGGCTGTTCCACAAACATTGTATGAAGAAATCAGCAGAGGGTCATCATAATTCATTGTTAGGTGTAATCCCATGATCAGTAACTGGCTCTTTGATCACCTCCCTCAGAGGCGGAAAAAGCCTGACCAGGCCACAAAGGAAGACTATGTAAGACAGTCCTGATGAGACCTGATAGGCTAGGATCATATGGAAGGGAGGAGGTCCTCAACTATCAGTGGACTGGGGAAGGGGCATGGGAGGAGATGAGGGAGGGAGAGAGGGAGAGTGGAATTGGGAAGAAATGAGGGTGAGGCTACAGCTGGGATACAAAGTAAATAAATTGTAATAAATAAAAATTTATATTAAAATTTGAGCTTTATTTGCTGAGTATAGTCTCTATGCTGTTTCTTTTTCAGCCTCTCATGTGACCCTAATGCTTCCTGGTCCAAGTAGAATTCACTAATGTAGCAACCCTGGACAGTAAAAGGCTTCTTAGTACTTCTGTTTCTCTGAATAACTAAATCTGATGTTTCTTTTGTTGCAATCTTGTCAGTTAATACCCCTTGTAATGGTTAGATATAATATATAGTATGCAATTCTAGTGTTGATATATGAATTATATAAACAACATATTAATTAGAATATATAATATGCAATTTCTAGAACGTACATTTTACACTATATATATCTACTGCATAACACATATTGTAGAAATTTTATACATGGCATCTCTGACTTAGAAAATTATTTGCTTTTAGAATATCCCTCCACTTGTGTATATCCATTTATAAACTATTCCTGGTACATGCTATCACAAGCTTTAGTTCTTTCATAGTATATTTTGGCTTAATGAGATGAAAGAACATCTTCCTACCTGGTGAAATGGTCTCACACAGATGGTGGGAAAATATGCTAAAATTTCAAAAATACATTTAAAGTAGCTACTCCATTCTTCTTTTTTACTCTCCTCTTTAGTAAGCTATTTTGTTGCCAAAAAGAATAAAAAGAAATTATAAGGTTAAACTGTATATATTTTTAAAATTGCAAGTGTTCTGGAATTTTCAGTGTGGAATGACTGTGTGGGACAGCTGCTTGCTCCCATGTATATGCTCCTGCTTGGGTTATGCGTGCAGGCTTCTTTTTCCACATTTAACTTTAGGATGGCACTCAAACTTGTGGAAGCGTCACTTTATTACAACTTGATGGATCCAAATAATGGCATCCCAAACAGCTCTTCTTTAATATGTGTGAGTTATCTTGCATATTAATAAGATTAGTATTCTGAAGAACTTCGGAAGAGAATTCTAGGTGACCGAAAACACACTAGAGAAATAGCCAATCAGAAGAGCACAGGACATGCCAATTTCAAGGACCAGTCTAGAGACTGACCGCTAGAATTTCCTTTCCTCTGAAACAAGGCATCCGTTTCCTGTGGACAGAACATTTCTTGAATTCTCAGTACAGTTCCAGCATGTACATAACTGGAAGACACTAACACTGAATATGTTATTCACTTATGTTTTGCTTTATTCTTTAAGAACTAATTAGGAATGCATGGAGATAATGTTTCTGAGGAATCTGAGTAGGCTATAAACTGCACGAATCCACAACCTGAAAGTTAAGATGATTTCTAATGAATGGGTGAGTCACTCCCATGTGTGTTTAAGTCGTTTAAAATAATACTTGAAAATGCACAAAGGAACGTTGATTAACTGCCCTTCAACTCATGTAAAATGGAATGAGAGCTTGTGAATTTAGACATTAGCTTAAGATATTAGAGGAGAGAGTGCTATTCTAATGACACTGATTGATAAAACCTTATCCTCCCACTTATAGGAGTAAGATGGACCATATCTGTGTTTACAAATTCCAGAAACTTCGCTGAAAGGGCGTTGAAAAGAAACACAAAACTCACAAGGAGAGAAGTGGCAGCAATAACAGTTTAGGGCTGGCAAAGATACAAAAGGACCCAGTGACAAAATTCTTTTTAGAAAATTCAACTCTATAGCATTAGTAATTGTTTACCCCATAGTCTTCAAAAATGCCTACTATTTAATGGCATTAAATGCTTCAAGAAAAGGCTTAAGATGATAGGACCAGAGCAAGGAGACATTTTTGGCATCTATTTAAGAAACAACCAGACCTAGAACCCCTCTCCCATTCTTGATGACCACCTCTTGCCTGACACCCTGTGTGATACAAGATTTATTCTCTGCCAGTGATCGTTCCAGAATGAAGAACAAGGTGTGGATGAATACAGAGGCAATCTGCTGACCACTTGGGGGCAAAGGTATGTTATCTGGGGTCTGCTTTCACCCAGTTCCTAGGAGGTTAGGATGTCCTTCCTCCACCAATCAAGAGGCAGGAGGGGAGGGGCAAGATGGCAGCGCCGGGAGGACTCTCATTCTGAGCAGCAGCAGCAGGATCAGCACAGTGACCAGTAATCAGAACTCACGGCCATAAAACACAGTCATTGTGTTTCCCAGGTGAGAGAATACCCCACGGTGGGGGATTCAATCAGCTTTTAACTCACCCGGCTAAACCGCGGAAGAGATCCCAGTTCCGCCAGACGCTTGGCTGCCAGCCGCCAGCCCCAGCCCCAGCCCAGAGCCACAAGCCAGTGTCTCTGGTCACGGTCCCAGACTGAACCGTGCACACCACACTATCAGAGACTGGAATTTTCAGTCGAGAGATAACCCCAGGGTACAGGAAAAGATTGGGACCAGCCTTAGGTCACCCAGACATCTCCTGGAAAAGACTCGGGTTCCATGGGCACCCCAGGACCCAGCTGGGAGCCAGAGCCCGAGACCCAGGCTATGGCACCACAGAGCCCTGCCTGCCTGCGCGCCTGATTCGCCGCCTGAGATAGAACTGTGGGCACCAGGGCACCAGCAAATGAGTTTCACTGTCCGGTGCAAACACACAGGGAGGAAAATGGCTGGTCTGATCTCAGAGCACTCAGCCGACACCCCCAGCCTGAAAACGTCCCCGGAAAATTACCCAGCTTAGGGAGGCACCCAGGCAACCAAAGGCCGCAAAGGCAGACACAGGCAGTTTCTGCGCACCAGACAGCTGGTGGAGACTGAGCCGCCATCACTCAACTGTGCTCCAGGCACAGGCAGTTTCTGCGGCCAGCCAGCTGGCGGACACTGAGCAGTGTGCACCAGGGCAAAAAAGACACTGGGAGTCCGTGTCTCCAGAGAATCCATAGGGAAGGAAGAAGACTGTACTGACTTAAATCACCCAATCCTTCCCTAGAAAAAGTCTAACAGTCTAGCAGACCAGTAAGGCCATCACTCAGCTGTGCTTCAGACACAGGCACAAACAGTTGCTGCTCGCCTGATGTCCAACTGGGTCACAGCAGCTGATCATTAAATTTACAACAAGAAACCCAGAAACAGGGCAGCTGCCCTCAGGACTTCCCTGGGTGAGAGGAGAACCCTCTCGACTAACAAAGACCACAGTTACCACTCAGGTCTATATCCCTGAGGTGAGCAACTCCTGAAAAAACACCAGCCATCCAGGGACTATACCCAAAAAGCTGAGAAGACATCCTTCAGGAAAAACCAGCTTTCTGCAAAGGGGATTCTCTCCACCACAGGATCCCCAGGAACCACCAGAAAATAACCCCAAACACCTAAGATAGCACAATGGGTAGAGGCCAGCGTAAAAGCTCAAGCAACAAAAGACAGAGCAATATGGCATCTCCAGAACCCAGTTACCCAGGGGCAAGTAGCCCTGGACACCCCAGCATAACTGAGATCCAAGAAGATGACCTAACAACTATGCCCATGAAGATGATAACAGAGGAAACAAATAAGATACGTAAAGACATAGAGGAAGATGAACTCAAACAGAATATTGCCATCCGTAAAGAAATAGAGGAAGCTGCAGCCAAACAGTTTATGGCCTTTAGAAAGGAAATGCTTAAAGCACTGAATGAAATAAAAGAAACAGAGTTGAAGGAACTAAAAGAAAAACAGGAAAGTACAATCAGACAGGTGAAGGAAGTAAACAAAACAACTCAAGACCTGAAGATAGAATTGGAAAAATTAAAGAAAACACAAATGGAGGAAATAATGGAAAGGAAGAATTTAGGGAAGAAGACAGGAACTACAGAGGTAAGCATAACCAACAGACTACAAGAGATGGAAGAAAGAATCTCAGGTGTAGAAGATACAATGGAAGAAATCGATGTATCTGTCAAAGAAAATGTTAAATCTGAAAAATTCCTGACACAGACCGTCCAAGAAATCCAAGACAATATGAAAAGACAAAACCTAAGAATAATAGGTATAGAGGAAAAAGAAGACTTCCTTCTCCAAGGCCCAGAAAATATTTTCAACAAAATCATTGAAGAAAATTTCCCCAAGCTAAAGGAGAGGCCAATTAGAATACATGAGGCCTACAGAACACCCAACAAATTTGACCAGAAAAGAAAATTCTCCCGCCACATAATAATCAAAACAGTAAGTATACAGAACAAAGAAAAAATACTAAAAGCTGCAAGGGAAAAAGGCCAAGTAACATATAATGGCAAACCCATTAGAATCACACCTGACTTTTCAACAGAGACTATGAAAGCCAGAAGGGCCTGGACGGATATCATGCAGACCCTAAGAGAACACAGATGTCAGCCCAGGCTACTATACCCCTCAAAACTCTCAGTCCTCATAGACGGAGAAAACAAGATATTCAATGACAAAAACAAATTTCAACAATACCTACAAACAAATCCAGCATTACAGAAGACACTGGAAGGGAAAATACAACCCAGGAAAACTAGCTACATTCAAGAAAACACAGGAAATAAATAACCTCACTTCAGTAAAACAAAAAGCAACCAAGCACACAACCTGATGACCACAGCCAATATCAAAATCAAGGGATCTAACAGCCACTGGTCATTAATCTCTCTCAACATCAATGGACTCAACTCTCCAATAAAAAGACACAGATTAACAGAATGGATACGTAAACAAAACCCAGCAATCTGTTGCATACAGGAAACACACCAAAGACACAAAAATAGACATTACCTGAGGGTAAAGGGTTGGAAGACGACTTTCCAAGCAAACGGACCCAAGAAGCAAGCACGAGTAGCCATTCTAATATCTGATAAAATAGACTTTCAACCAAAATTAATCAAAAGAGATGGGGAAGGACACTTCATACTCATCAAGGGAAAATTCCACCAGGAAGACATCACAATCCTGAACATCTATGCCCCAAATACAAGGGCACCCACATTTGTGAAAGAAACATTGATAAAATTTAAAGCACATATAGATCCCCACACATTAATAGTGGGAGACTTCAACACCCCACTCTCAACAAAGGACAGGTCAACAAAACAAAAATTAAACAAAGAAACAATGTCTCTGACAGAGGTCATGAATCAAATGGACCTAACAGACATTTACAGAACTTTACACCCAAACACAAAAGAATTTACTTTCTTCTCAGCACCTCATGGAACCTTCTCCAAAATAGACCATATAGTGGGTCACAAAGCAAGCCTCAACAGATACAAGAAGACTGAAATAATTCCTTGTATCTTGTCTTATCACCATGGAATAAAGCTGGACCTCAACAATAACAGAAATAGCAAAAAGCCTACACACACATGGAAACTGAACAACTTCTTACTAAATGACAGCTGGGTCAGGGAAGAAATAAAGAAAGAAATTAAAGTCTTTCTAGAAATCAATGAAAATGAAGACACAACATACCCAAACTTGTGGGACACAATGAAAGCAGTGCTAAGAGGAAAGTTCATAGCACTAAGTGCCTTCAAGAAGAAATTCGAGACAGCTCATTCAAGCACCTTAATGGCTCACTTAAAAACCCTAGAAAAACAAGAAGCAGACACACCAAGAAGGAGTAGACAGCTGGAAATAATCAAACTCAGGGCTGAAATCAATCAATTGGAAACAAATAAAACAATTCAAAGAATCAATGAAACCAAGAGCTGGTTCTTTGAGAAAATCAACAAGATCGACAAACCCTTAGCCAACCTAACTAAAAGGCAGAGAGACACCACCCAAATCAACAAAATCAGAAATGAAAAGGGGGATATAACTACAGACACTGAGGAAATCCAAACAATCATTAGGACTTACTTCAAAAGTCTATATGCCACAAAATTTGAAAATCTAAATGAAATGGACAATTTTCTTGATCGATTTGACTTACCAAAGCTGAATCAGGACCAGGTAAATCAACTAAATAGTCCTATATCCCCCCAAAAAATAGAAGCGGTCATCAAAAGTCTCCCATCCAAAAAAAGCCCAGGACCAGATGGCTTCAGCGCAGAATTCTACCAGACCTTCAAAGAAGAGCTAACACCAATTCTCTTCAAACTATTCCACAATATAGAAACAGATGGAACATTACCAAACTCATTCTATGAAGCCACAGTCACCTTGGTACCTAAACCTCACAAAGACTCAACAAAGAAAGAGAATTTCAGGCCAAACTCCCTTATGAACATTGATGCAAAAATACTTAATAAAATACTTGCAAAGCGAATCCAAGAACACATTAAAGATATTATCCACTATGACCAAGTAGGCTTCATCCCAGGTATGCAGGGGTGGTTCAATATATGGAAATCCATCAATGTGATCCACCATATTAACAAACTGAAAGAAAAAAACCACATGATAATCTCCCTAGATGCTGAAAAAGCATTTGACAAAATCCAACATCCATTCATGTTTAAAGTATTGGAGAGATCAGGGATACAAGGCACATATCTAAACATAGTAAAGGCGATATACAGCAAGCCTATAGCCAACATCAAACTTAATGGAGAGAAACTTAAAGCAATCCCACTAAAATCAGGGACAAGACAAGGCTGCCCACTCTCTCCATATCTCTTCAACATAGTGCTGGAAGTCCTTGCTAGAGCAATAAGACAGTTGAAGGAGATCAAGGGGTTACAAATTGGAAAGGAAGAAGTCAAATTATCACTATTTGCAGATGATATGATAGTATACGTGAGTGACCCCAAAAACTCTACCAGGGAACTCCTACAGCTGATAAACACCTTCAGCAAAGTGGCCGGATACAAAATTAACTCAAAAATATCAGTAGCCCTCCTGTATACAAAAGACAAAAGGGCTGAGAAAGAAATTAGGGAAACAACACCCTTCACAATAGCCACAAATGACATAAGGTACCTTGGAGTAACCCTAACCAAGGAAGTCAAAGACTTTTATGAAAAAAATGTCAAATCTCTGAAGAAACAATTAGAAGAAGATATGAGAAGATGGAAAGATCTCCCATGCTCATGGCTTGGCAAGATTAACATAGTAAAAATGGCCATCTTACCAAAAGCAGTCTACAGATTCAATGCAATGCCCATCAAATTACCAACACAATTCTTTACAGACCTGGAAAGAAAAATTCTCAACTTCATATGGAATAACAAGAAACCTAGAATTGCTAAAACAATCCCCTACAATAAAAGATCTTCCGGAGGTATCTCCATCCCTGATCTTAAGTTGTACTATAGAGCAACAGTTTTAAAAACTGCATGGTACTGGCATAGAAACAGAATGGTGGATCAATGGAACCGAACAGAGGACCCAGAAATAAACCCACACACTTATGGACACCTGATCTTTGACAAAGATGCCAAAACCATTCAATGGAAAAAAGATAGCATCTTCAACAAATGGTGCTGGTCTAACCGGATGTCTACATGTAGAAAAATGCAAATAGATCCATACTTATCATCCTGCACAAAACTGAAGTCCAAGTGGATCAAAGACCTCAACATAAAACCAGACACATTAAATTGGCTTGAAAAAAAAGTGAGAAATACCCTAGAACTCATTGGTACAGGAGAAAACTTCCTGAACAGAACACCAACAGCACAGGCTCTAAGAGCAACAATCAATAAATGGGACCTCATGAAACTGAAAAGCTTCTGCAAAGCAAAGGACACTCATCAAAACAAAGCGACCACCTACAGATTGGGAAAGAATCTTCACCAACCCTTTATCTGACAGAGGACTCATATCCAGTATATATAAAGAACTAAAGAAGCTGAAAAGCAGCAAACCAAGTAATCCACTTAAAAAATGGGGAACAGAGCTAAACAGAGAATTCTCTGTATAGGAATACCGAATGGCAGAGAAGCACTTAAAGAAATGCTCAACCTCACTAGCCATTAGGGAAATGCAAATCAAAACAACCCTGAGATTTCACCTTACGCCCATGAGAATGGCCAAGATCAAAAACTCAAATGACAACACATGCTGGAGAGGTTGTGGAGAAAGGGGAACCCTTCTCCACTGCTGGTGGGAATGTAAACTTATTCAACCACTCTGGAAATCAATCTGGCGCATTCTCAGAAAACTAGGAATAGCGCTTCCTCAAGATCCAGCCATACCACTCCTGGGCATATATCCAAAAGTGGCTCAAGTACACAAAAAGGACATTTGCTCAACTATGTTTGTAGCAGCTTTATTTGTAATAGCCAGAACCTGGAAACAACCCAGATGCCCCTCAACTGAAGAATGGATGCAGAAATTGTGGTACATCTACACAATGGAATATTACTCAGCAACGAAAAATAAGGAAATCATGAAATTTGCAGGTAAATGGTGGGATCTGGAAAGGATCATCCTGAGTCAGTTGTCCCAGAAGCAAAAAGACACACATGGTATATACTCACTCATATAGACATACAACATAGGACAAACCCACTAAAACCTGTGAATCTAAAGAAACTAAGCAAGAGAGAGGACCCTAACTAAAATGTCCAATCCCCATCCGGAAAGGCAAAGAGGATGGACATCAGAAGAAGAAGAAAACAGGAAACAACCTAGGAACCTACCACAGAGGGCCTCTGAAAGCCTCTGCCCTACAGACTATCAAAGCAGATGTTGAGCCTGATGGGCAACTGTTGGGCAGAGTGAATGGAATTTTAGGTAAGAACTGGGAAATAGTAAGAGCTGGAGAGGACAGGGTCTCCACAAGGAGAGCAACAGAACAAGAAAATTTGAACACAGGGAACTTCCCAGAGACTCATACTCCAACCAAGGACTATTCATAGAGATAACCCAGAACCCCTGCACAGATGTAGCCCAGGGCAGTTCAGAGTCCAATTGGGTTACATAGTAATGTGAAGAGGGACTGCCTCTGACATAACCTGATTGGCCTGCTCTTTGATCTCCTCCCCCTGGGGGGGAGCAGCCTTACCAGGCCATAGTAGAGGACAATGCAGCCACTTTTGATGTGAACTGATAGACTAAGATCAGAAAGGAGAGGAGAACCTCCCCTTTCAGTGGACTTGGGGAGTGGCATGCATGCAGAGGGAGGAGGGAGGGTGGGATTGGGAGGGGAGGAGGGAGGGGCTTATGGGGGGATGCAGAATGAATAAAGTGTAATTGATGAAAAATTAAAAAAAAAATTAGCCGTGAGTCATACTGTGCAGACTGCTCAGACCCTGAATAATCTTTTAGCCAATGTAGCTCATGCCTTAGATGTACAAAAAGGAATTAATGCTCAACTAAAAGGAGGCTTGATGGTGTTCAATCAGAGGATTGACCTCGTGCAGGAGCAAATTGATATCCTATGGCAAATCGCTCAACTTGGCTGTCAATGAAAGTATGCTGGACTTTGTGTCACTAGCATACAATATGAGAATTTTTCCTGTGCTGCAAATCTGTCTAAACAATTGTCTAGCTATATTTTAGGTAATTGGACTGGAGAATTCAATACTACGATGGAGCAGCTGAGAGTGGCCATTATCACGGTAAACTCTACCAGAGTGGATGCAGGACTAGCCACAGGATTATCACCATGGATTGCTGCAGCCATGAATCATCTGAAGGAATGGGCGGGCATGGGAGCGTTAGCAGGCCTTCTGGTGTTGGTCTCCTTGGTTTGCCTGTGGTGTATATGCAAGATTAGAGTCTCACAACAGCGTAATGCAGCCATGATCATTCAGGCCTTTACAGCCATTGAAGCAGGACAGTCTCCCCAAGCATGGTTGGCTACCATAAAAAGCTAAAATGTTATGCTCAGGATGCGAGGCTAAGCACTGCACTCAGGGTCAGCCGCTTTCGACCCAGAGAAGAGCAAGTCTGATTGCATGCGGGTTGATGCCCCATGTCCCACCTCTGAGAAAAAGGTATCAGACGGGTCTGATGCTCTTTGGGTGGATGACACCTAAATGAACATCGGTACAAAGTCCCAATTTATTTCTGATATCAGAGATCAGACCTCTACTCTTGCCTGATGCATCTAAAACAAAAAAGGGGGAACTGTAGAGAGCTGCATAATGCCGCGCCTTAAAGATGGAGCTGGTTTCCACCTTCTACCTTCCCGATGGTGAGTGCTCTCTGTCACAAACAACTTCACATTTGGCTAAGGCTGAGGATCTGGCTTGCTTCCATGTATGTGGAGCTATCTGCATTGCCCACGTGGCACGCTGGGGTTGGCTACCCAGAGGCTATTTAAGCTGTGGGCTGGCTTTCCCCAGGGTCAGATGATTGTTCAAGGTTCCTGAATAAACTGCATTGAAAAAAAAAAAAAAAGAGCCAGGAAACTCTTATCTTAGATGTTTGATGAGATCTAAACAATCCAGCACCAGAGGATCCATAGTTGTGTAGTCGGCAGCTCATCCGGCAGTGTAACAACCTCAATATATGTGTTAAATCACACAGTCTGCTCTCGTGAGCCTCCTGCTTACCAGAATCAGAGCAGAAAATATTAGGGGAAATGTGAAGACAGCCTCTGGCATAGAAGACAATTAACAACACTTTGGAGGGGTTGGAAGGATGGGATAAACAGAATTTGTGCAGAAAGAGAAGAACAATATTCTAAGCCAAACAGCAGAAAGTTACTGGTAACATCCACATACATAAGCAAGTATAATAGAACCATAAAATAAGAACTGGATGTTACAGAGAAGAAACATTTTAGGAGCAACAACCATGTAATATATTTGGGTTATGGCTGGACTCAAGAAAACTAAAGCCATGAAAAGTGAAACCATAGACAAAGAGAACTATGGTAGTTTCCCACAGAGAGAATGGCCAGGGAGAAATCACCAATGAAACAGTGTAAGAAAATGAGCAATAATAGAAGCACATCAAATGCTGGTTCAAAAGGGTACAACTAATAGTATCACGATGGTTGAAAATGATTGTTACAATATTCACAAGCAACAAATATCATAGGCATTGATGAGTTGAAGCATTATAGCCCTGGGAAGGAAGAAGGTGGAATGAGGTGGGAACAGCCGTTACTATAAGGAAATGTATGTGGCTAACAGACCCTGTCACCTATGCTCTGGACAAAACTAAAAGCTATCTGACTAGAAGAAAGGGAGGAATAAAAGAAGAGAGGAAGGGGGGATGGAGAAAAGACAGAGGAGGGGGGTGGAAGAAATGGAGGAAAGAAGGCAGAAAGAGAGAAAAATGAAAGGAAGCAAGGGAGGGAAGGGGAGAAAAAGGAAAGGAGAGAGAAAGAAAGGAATGGTAGGAGGAAAGGAAGAAGAAAGAAAAAGAGAGGGAGAGAGAGAAGGAAGGAAGAACAGAGGAAGGAGCTTAAGAAACGGAGGGAGGCAAGAAAGGAGCAAGGAATGGAGGGAGAGGAAGGCACCAAGACAATGCAGCTGACTGGACATACAGGTTTCACTGAATTCACACATTCCATCCTGCATGGGACTCTGGACATGAGCCCACAGAGAAACACATTCCCTACGCTCCTGTATTCACAGTGTTGGTCATAAGATTTAGCCCTGTTCTTGGACTGCCCATAATCAGTCATTAATAAGCCAAAAGAAATTCTTCCCGTGCTGGCTGGGCCACAGCAGAATTGTGTGAGGCCAGTCAATGATCACCATAGTGGAGTTCACCCAGCTGTTCACACATTGCTGATACCCTTGGGAGGTCTACGTTATGCTTGTAGAATTTACAATTCAGATTAAAGGAGGATTTTACAGCTATTTAGAACATACTTTAAAATGTTCTCTTTTGATTTTCTCAAGCCGTATACACATATAGGTTTGGCTGCTATGCCAGTGAAAATCTTCCTGGGCAGCCATCTGGACTTCTTAGAAGCAAATGACCTAAAGTCAACTGCCCTTGGACCTCAGTGGGCAGGAACTTTAAATGAGATGTGCTGGCTTCATCTTGTCCTGTCCCCTTCATTCTCCATGGCAGGTACTAATGTCTTCCCTTACTAACAGGGCATGTGGGAAACCAGAGCAGCTGGGGGCAGGGGAGCTTCTATGAGTCCCAGGCTGAGGGTTTAAATTTTACATTCATTTGGGCAGTTTACTACTTGCCTCTAAACTGCAATTTCCCTGGCCTAAAAGATGTGAATTGCAACCTTTCTTTCAAAGTTTCTTGAAAGTATTATCTGGAGTCACTGAGGCCTTAATATATTATCTAGGAATTGCCTTGTCTCTAACTGGTAGCCACTGGCTTTCCTCATCTTAAAAATGATGATTGATTCAGGTGCTGACAAGGTTCGCCAGAACTCATTACACATTTTAACAGGATCAGTGTAGGATATAGAAAGAGCAGGGGAGAGGGCCTGAGGAGGTCATCCAGCAGGGACACATGAGATTTGAACATAACCATTCTCCTGGGTTTTTTTTCCCAAAAGTTCTTAGCATATCAGAGGCAGTGTGAGTTATTGGAATGGGGCCACTACAGCGGGCTTCCTTCTTCAATGTAGTCACCCTGTGAGCATTTGAAAGCAGCCACTCTCTGTCCCCTACAGTCCCTGCCCTGCTACCTCATGGTTTGAAGCTAAGACGTGCCAGATGCCAGCATGAAACACTCCTGAGAGTGGACAGCAGGTGGCCAATCCATTCAAGGATACTGGAAGCTTTTTCTCTTCTGGTGGCCATTGCATGAATCCTCTAAGATTTGGGATTCTCTGATCTCTCAGATGGCCTTGTCACAAAGCCCTGGTGGCAGCTTTTCTTACGTGCATTAGGCTTAGCTGGTCATAGTCACAAGCTCCTATGAGGTTAGCCCACGAGAATATGGAAGTAGCCATCCAATAGGAAAGTGTTGAAGGCCCACTGCTCTTGGCCGCTCCTCCCTATCCTCCGGGCAGACGTTGCATTCTTACTTGATTAAATCGCAGAGCACTTTTCATTCTCAAATAATGATTTTCACGGGCTGGAAGCTACAAATTCCAAGGCTGCCAGCTTCATCTTCCTGTAATTGGCTGTGCAAACCTTGGCAGATGACCCCCATTCTCCATCCACATGGGGTGCAGAGGGGTTTGCACCCCATGGGGCTACAGGGGTAAGAGGGTTTTGTGATACAAATTAGTAGAGATCACCCTGAACACACTGCAAATTAGATCAACGTTCTCTTGTAAATAAAACTCTGACCACGGAAAGATCCACTTGTTGTCCCAGGAGAACAAGAAGGCATGGGTCCAAAGGAGGAGAAAAAAACACACAGGCTTGGGACTTGTTTTGTGCCCCGCCCCCAGTGTTTCCTGCTGTGCTCAGGAGTCAGAGGGTCTGCTGGGTACAAGCACTGGCTTTGAGCATATCCGTGGGCTTCGAATCCAGTCCCAGATGAGGAAGGTACAGATGGTGCCTGCAGAGTGTCGGGTGGGAGGTTCAGTCCCTTGGAGAAGAAAGAAATGGTGTACCCAGATGGAGGGGTCAAGGCTGAGGGTATTTTGGTTGTTTTTCAGTGGGAGGACAACATTATTCCCACACCTGATTGGCAATTCTTTTTGACATAATGGAATTGGAACGTTGGCAAGGATGTTGTCACATGACTGTGTTACAGAAATAAAATGCGGGGCACTCTGTGGGTCTGACGTACGACTCCCTTCTTCGCAGGCAGACTTCCTTTTCTGCACTAAGGGAGGGAGGCAGGAGCTCACTGGATAATTTTAGAGAAGAAAGCTGAGTTCAACACTCTCAGTACACAGGAGAGGAGAATGGTTGGTCTGTCAAAAATGAGTCCCGTCCGAACAGCTCCAGGCAACACAACCCATTGATAGCCATGTAGCCCAATTAACTGTCTTGTTTGTGTTCTCACGGATCCTAACCAAGGGTCCAGTTACAGGGGGAAACACACACACACACACCAAACATTTAAATTTTGACCTGCAGAGTTCTTGTCTCTCCCTGCTATTAGACACTTAACAACTCAAAAACTCTGTTTCTTCTTAGGACTCTGCTGAACATACCAAATATTGGTGGAGAAGGAACTAAAAGTCTGTCCTCTACACAGCTGACAAAGGACCAGTGTGCATAATCTCACCCCATCTTTTCTTAATGAAAACAGTGCCACCAGCTGGTTAATAAATGGTTCCAACTAGACTCTATTGACTGAAATAAGCAAGTTATTTTGTCTTCACTTAAAAGGGGCTCATAAACTCTACTAAAGACAATTTTTATCTTTCCATAAACATTCATAGCACCTCATCATCCTTGTCCTCCACAGTGTGGAAAAATGACCTGAAGAAGACCCATCTTTGCATTTCTTGAGCCATGGTGGGCTGCCCGTGGAGACACTGATGGCTTCCTGGGGAAATGGGTGATTCTCACTTCAATCCACTACAACACACAGGTGGCTTCACTGAGTGAAAGAAACAATTATCTTCTGCCCATAAAAATAGGAAAATCCCAGTGCATTAGTCAGTTTTCTACTGCTGCAACAAAATTGCTGCCAAAAGTGAATTAAGGCTCATATTTTGAAGGTATTTGCAGAGGGAAGGCTTGCAGCAGGAGGGTGAGGCAGCTGGCCACAGTGAACCCAGTCAGAAAGCAGACTTGAACTTTGGTGCTTGCTCACCATTACCTTTTCATTCTGTCAAGATCCTAGCACAAGGAATATTGCCTCCAGCATTCAGGGTGGGCCTTTCCACCTCAGCTAATCTAATCTAGACAATCCCTCTCTTACCTGGCCGGATATTTATTTCCATCAAGTTGACAGTTAAGATTAATCCCAAGCCTGGCTTACAGACAATCTCAGCTACTATTGTCTAGGAGTCCCATGAAACCCCAGTGCTGGGTAGGAGGCTCCGTTGGTCCCTCTGTGGCCCATCCAGCTTTACCTCTTGTACCTGTGTCCTCAAGGACCTGTTCTGACTCAGGGCATTTTTAAGTAAGCTAAGATTTCTTGAACTTGAACTGTTATGACGCAGAGCAACAGAAAAGAACTAAGAAACAAAAATCAAAGCAACTGCATCTCAGGCAACCAGTGAACTGAAGCAGTCAGATTTTGTTAAAGTGAAGCATGGTTTTAACACTCATGTGCCTTCTTTTAGGTCGAACATGGCACTAGGGACAGAAATAGCGTCTGTCACCTTGAGTCTCAGCAGGACTCAGAGTCATGGCGTTTCTGGTTTGAGTGTAAAATCTCCCTCATAGACTCATCTGTTTGGCACTTGGTCCCCAGCTGGTGCTGCTGTTTTGGGAGGTGGCGGTATGAACTCAAGAGGTGTACATAGCCTATCCCACTTCGGATCTCCCTCAAGCAAGTGTCTGGAGCAGAACGAAGGACAGAGATTGTCCCCACGCCAGGGACTGTGTGGAGGGGAGGCTGTAGTTTCTGCTCTGCTGGGGGACTAGAGAGGGTGACCTAAGGAGATAGATCCCAAGACTCCTGGCTGCAGAGTAGTTTTGTGAAACCATTTTCATAAAATTGGGCTGGACTGTGAGGCCCTATGGCTAGGCTCCTGATTCTGGGAAAGGCTCCTGACTGGCATTTTCAGCACGGTGCTAGTGGTAGGTAGTCCTGTTCTTTCAAAATCTGCAAGGGATGCTCATCTCTAAACTTATTATGCTTCCTCTTTGCCTAAGGAACAGGTGCCAGGAGACTGGTAACACTTAGGACTTCTGTGGGTCTTTTCCACCTCAGCCTTAGCACAATGAGGCCTGAAGGGGAAAGGCTGGGTGACCTTTGACATTTGCAGAAGCTGTTTCTCATGAATCCCATCAGAAAGCTTGAGAAGTGTCGCTTCCTTCCCTCCCCATGGTGGAGGTGAACTCTGTTAGAGGTTGGGAAAGAAGCTAATATCCAAGCTCATGAATCCTGTTCTCCCAACACCACTGGGTACAGCAGAGAGCAAGCAGTATGTGCTATGCCCCAAGGCCAGCTGCTGACCTGACAAAGCAGTTTATGAACGCTAATTTTCCCTTTTATCACAGGAAGGGGTAGGACTAGAGTGATCCCTAGAAGAGTCCAGCTATTTGTGTGTCTGAAGGTTCTCCACACACATCTGTATGCATGCGTGCATACCATCGCACCGCCATAGGTCTCACCATAGGAAAACCTCAGTATGGGGACCTGTGACAATGCCTCAGCCTTAAGCCTCAGTGACATGAACTGAGCTTCCATGCTAAAATCCAGTCCTACCTGCTTCAAATGAGCACAGAGTCAAGGGAGCGGGGAGAGACAGATGCATAGGAGTCTCTTTCTCTTCAACTAATGAGGAAAATGTTAGGACTTTCCCAAGGAAAGAGATTCATTTCTCTAAATGGCTCTAATAAGAAAGGGGGAGGGATCATTAAGTATTTAGAATATGAAGATAAAAGTCTCCCAGGTTTCTAAGTGCTGATATTAAACTGTAACATCATTTATTAACCAAATGGCTTTGTAGAGCTCTTTCCACTTAATGTTTGAATCTGAAGACATGAATGTATTTACTCAATATGATTGCATTATTTAAGGGCATGTGTCCAGTTCAGGGCATTGTGAACAGAGGAATAGTGCATGTAGTTAATGTTAAGATGAGAGGCAAGCAAACATTTTGACTGGTAAGTGTTTCCCACAGGCCTTCAGGGTGGTCCTTAGTCACGAAGTGGAGAGAGATATTTTATTCAAAAATGTCCATTCAAAACACCGTTTGTTCAAAAAGAAAAATCAGGTATGATGGTTAGTATCATTTTTCCACTGGGCTAGGATCCAGACTCACCCAGAAGACTAATCTCTTGACATATCTGTTAAGGAGTTTCTAGACTTGGTTAACTGAGGCAGGGAGCCCCATCTTAAATGTACGTGGTACCACTCCCTAAGCTGGGGCTCTAGAGTGAATAAAATGGAGAAAGCAACCTGAGCATGAAATTATTCTCTGATTATAGTCAGGAAGTTGCCAAGCTCTCCTGCTGCCATGCTTTCCCATGTCATGATGGGTGGACTACACCCTTGAGTTTAAAGTAAGCCCTTCCTTCCTTCCTTCCTTCTTTCCTTCCTTCCTTCCTTCCTTCCTTCCTTCCTTCCTTCCTTCCCACCTTCCTTCCTTTTTTAAACTGCTTTTGTTGGGTATTTTGTCACCACAGTGAGAAAAATAATGAATGCATAAGGTTTGTAGTATTCTTAAATCAATCTGCTTGAAAAATTCATGTTGGGCTAGGTTCTCTGCCCACCTTTGAACACAACATCACTCTGCTGCCTTGGTAATACAAAGCCCTGAATATCAGCTTTCCCCAGCTCCTCCTCTGCATGCTCCTAGCTCTCTCCAGGGTGATTCCAGACCCAGAGCAGGGGCTTGACCTCCAAGCTCCATTGGGTGTGAGCTGGCCACCTGGCTTTTCTACTGTAGTGGCCAGGTCCTCATCCACAGGAATGTCCCCAAGCAAATACTTCTGAAACCTCAATTTACCTAAATTGGCTGTATGTGTCTTCTTCTTCAAGCTCCCAGGGTTTCTGTTTCCCAAGTGGAAGCTCAAGAATCTCCAGGTCACTGTACTCTGAGCATGAGTCCTGCACAGCCCTGCCTTCTCTCCAGAGAATTACATAGCCTTAACTGTGCAAAGGGCTGTTACTGAAATCAGAGACCCTGAGGGTTCCAGTCCTCATCCAGGGTTGATCTGCAGAGAAAACGACTCAGGAAGATTCTGACAAACAAGCTCTGCGATTTCATGTTTTCCACTTGACCTTTCTGCTTTCTGTTTCCGGCTGGCTCCTGCTCATCCCCTCCAGCCACACGGCTTAGAACAGACTCTGACAGCTGTGTGGGCGTCACCTAGCCAGTCCAGAGCAGTCTCAGGGTGGAAATGCTTCAGAAGGGCCTACCTGGAAGAAGTCAGTCGATGTGGGGTGAGCCTTAAGGCTGCCAGCCTGACCCTGCTTCCTGTCCAGTCACTGCCTCCATATCCACCCAGATGTGAGCACACAGCATCACAGGCTTGCTGTCCTGATAGCCCAGAGCTGGCTCTCCATGGCACATATACAGTCTGCCTGGCCACAGTCAAAGGGGTGTCAAGAGAGCTCTGCAGGGACAGCCCAACACTGTATGCTTGTTCTCCCGTATCGTGGTTTAAAGCCTAATATTGTTCTGTGCTTAAACTCCAGGAGCAACACACAGTTGGAGAGTGCTACCAGTTTGTAAAACATATGTGATAATTTTTGTCACAGCAAAGAGAAGAAAACAAATCTGGAGGTTTCATCATAATAATTGGCAAGCCTGAACCAGGTAGTCCATCCACATTTGTTGACTTGCCAGTGTTTCTGGGGCTTCAGCCCTGTTGTCACCTCCTCTGTGCAGACATGCCATAAGAGTCTTCTAGGTGCGTTTGTGTCCATAGCAGTGTTTTTGCATTGCTAAACACTGTACAGTACTTCAGATGCTGAGAAAATAAAAGTTTACATTCAGTGGAGAGCATCGGAAAGTGGGGCAAAGAAAATGAGAAAAAAAATCCTGTCACTAGAGAAAACCTTTTTAACGTTTTAGTTCATTTTCTTCTAGCTTTTCTCTCCATGCTTTAAAAAAATGGTTTTAAAAGAATAACTTCATCTATATAGGTTTTACACTCTGAATTTTTCATTTAGCACGGCATATGCATTCCCCATGTTATTAAATATTTAGCAAAACATATTTAAAGTCAGCATAATATTCTGTTATATTTATATACTATTATTTATTTATTCATGATTCTTTAAGGCAAACACCCACTTGTTTAGCAAAAATGTACCGAATTCCACTCTCTGTCAGGTGCCATGTGTGGCTGGACACTTTGCTATTCTTTGTGTTTTTAACCTTGTGAACTTCCAGATGTTGAATTTATTTATTTTTCTACATCTCTGCATCTCCCTATGATCATTTGTCTAAGATAAGCTTCTTCACTGCGAATCACTGCTGGATAAAGAAGGATTAACATATTTTTCTTCTAACTTTTTATTTGAAAAAATTTCAAACCTATAGAATATCAGAACAAAAGTATAGTATGAACATTTAATTTGCAGTCACCAAGTTCTCTCACTCTCTTTCTGTTTCCTTACCCTTTCTCTTTATACATGAGTTAAAAAAAGCACGGACCCAAAGTGAGGGGAACAGGGACTATTTCTAACAGGAACTCAATGACTGGCTCTTTGGTCTCCCCACCCCCGAAGGGAGGAGCAGTCCTGTTAGGCCACAGAGGAGGGCTTTGCAGCCAGTCCTGAAGATACCTGATAAAACAGGATCAGATGAATGGGGAGGAGGTCCCCCCTATCAGTGGACTTGGAAAGGGGCACGGTGGAGATGAGGGAGGGAGGGAGGGACTGGGAGGGAATGAGGGATTGGGACACGGCTGGGATACAGAGTTAATAAAATGTAACTGATAAAAAAAAAAAAAAGCACAGACCATGTTCTTACATGTACACACATTCCCACACATACTTATGCACATACACACCTGTGCACACACACATGCACAAACTTTCACACACATGTGCTCACACTCCTACACATACACACACATGCACACACACATACTTTACCTTTTCTCTAAACAAATTGAATCTTGGAAAAGTAGCTGGGGACCACCATGATGTTTTGTTTGCTCTGCTAGGATGTCCAAAGAAAGCACATTTTTCTCATTGCCAAGACCTTCATCACATCCAAGAAACTTAAAACAGTGAAACTAATGATTCTGTGGTTCACCTTGATTTTTCTCCACCTCTCCCAATAATAGCATTGTAGCTGTTAGTTTTTAAAAATGCTGCCTGTTTCTGTGTTTACTGATGTGCTTGGGAGCTGATTGCACATTGCTGTCCTGTCTCATTCCTTTCCGCCCACATATGTTTACTGAGGGAGAATTTTCACTGCATAACATCCAAACATGTCTAGGTGCCATGCATTTTACATCCGAATGCATCTTCAAGACACTGGAGGGCTTCCTTCCTCTGGCTCTCCTATGCTCACTGTTCAGACCCCTTCTCCACTGTCAGGGTTTAGATATAAAACATAACTCACAGGCTCATGAGTTTGTAAACCTGGCTCTCAGCTAGCAGCACTGTAGCACTGAGGCTAGGAAACCACAGAGAGGTAGGGCTTACCTGAAGGAAATCTCATTGCTGTGGGTGGACAGTGAGGTTTCTAGGCTGGCCTCACTTCCTGTCCTATCCTGGGCTGCTGGTCTACCTCCACATTAAGCAGACCCCCTCGTGTTTCTGCTGCTTCCCACACCATGCCTTCCTCACCAAGACTGTGTGTGTACCCTCAAACATGGAGGCAACATAAACTCTCCATCATGTGTCTTCTTGTCAAGACTTGGTCACGGGAGTGAACAAAAGCAACTAATTAACCTGTTTCTGGAGGGCAGTGTTCTGTATTCCTATAGTTTGCCTTTGTTGTTGCTGCTGCTTGAAACAGGGTCAACTGTGTAGCCCTCGTTGTTCTGGAGCTTTCTATGTAGACTAGGCTGGCCTCAAACACCTATCTGCCTCTGCCCCCAAGTGCTGGGATTAAAGTGGTTGCCACCATGCCTGATCCTAGGTTTTATAACCAGGGTTAGGCTGTTGGAATGCTGTGGTTTCAGTTTGTCTTTTTATTACTGAGAACCATTTTCTTTTATAGTTTTGGCACCATCCATCCATATGCTAGCTCACAGGCATGTGAGTTGTTCCTAAATTTCAATTACAATAAGTAGAGCTACTGCAAACACTTGTATGCCATCTTCTGCACACTTCATTTCTTTTAGGTAAAGATTTAGATTAAAGTCTGGGATATAATGCTGCATGCATGTTTGATCTTAGGAAAGACCTCCACATCACTTTTCAAAGCAGTTGCATTCATTTGCATTCCCACTAGCAAGCCAGTCACCTTTTGATCACCAACATTTAACACTGTCTGTTTCCTTAAGCCATTCTAAAATGTGCCCTAAACCTTACTGTAATTTTGATTGGCTTTTGCCTAACAGTGAATGGTGTTATCTTCTGTTTATATTATTTATCACCCATGTATTTTTCTGGCAAAGTGCAAGACTGAAAGCTAGATACTGAGCTCTTCGAAAATATCCTTTGCTGGTGGGAGTTTGGATTAAGAGGGCATTTAATTGCCAATCTTTTAGTCCCTAGAATTTAATGTTGTACCACAAAAATTAATAAACCTTTACATTGTTCTTGTTCTTTCAAAAATATTTATACTTCTCTTCGGCCTTTTATTGATTAAAGGAAACAATATATAGAAAGCGTTCATTTTCTTTTTCAAAAGAACTATTGAACTCTGATTAAGATTTCATATTGCCCTTAGAGCCTTTTGGTTTTATTTTGGTCTCAAAACCAAAATAAAACCAAATATGTAGTCCAGGCTAGCCTCAAACTCATGATCCCACCTGCTTCAGTTTCTAGAATACTGAGATAGGTGTGTGATAGGTGTGTGATCTCCATGAATATGGGGCCCTCTTTCACCTTCATCTCTGGGGATACTAACTCATTTTCCTGTGATAGTATTTTAAAACTTCTGTGTTTTTTTTTTTTGTTTGTTTGTTTGGTTGGTTGGTGTGTGTGTGTGTGTGTGTGTGTGTGTGTGTGTGTGTGTGTTTTCTCCCAAAAATTTTATATAAAAACAATAGTTTAAAAATATCATGAAGAGCTGGGAGGTGGCACATGCATTTGAGCCCAGCTACTAGAGAGGCAGAGGCATGTGGATATGTGGGTTTGAAGCCAGCATGGTCTACAGAGTGTGCCAGGAATCCAGGGCTATATAGAGAGACTTTGTCTCAAAACACAAATACAAAAATGAACTGTTGTGGGTATTAACATGTTTTTGTTTTGGTCCCAGGTGTAGAATGTGGTACTATTCAGATGGTCCACAGCAGCAGACTATTTGCCTCATGTAGGCTGAGAGGCGCTCTTTGCCAGCTGCAGACAGTTTGAATCTGAGGACTCTGAAGAGAGAATGTGAGAGCCCAGAGACTGGAGTGGGAGAAAGAAGGCTGCTCCTTCTTCCCCTTGCTGCTTCTGGTTACTGTAGTGAGACAAGAAGATGGAGATTACTGAAATGAGGACTGGACTGGTACCAAGGGACCCAACGACCCTGACCGGCAGGAAGCAGCTAAGAAAGAACTGACCCCCTCTGCCACTCACCTTTTCTCTCTCCTACCTCATGTTGGGCTGTTGGAAGGGTTTTGGGTGGAGTAGGGAGAAAAAGATACAAGAAACATAAAGAGGTTTTTTTTTTTTTTAAGTTCGTCAACACAAACACTATCATGAAGAGAAAAGGGAATCCTCAGCACCTCCTGTTTAGCTGCCTAGCAGATGAGAGGCCAATGCAGTGACTCCATGGATTTCAAAAACCAATACTGAACTTGAAGGAGTCATCTATGGGATTCTAGGTTGGTCTGGTGGTCCTTTTTTTTTTTCCTTGACTTAGAGCTCACCATCTCAGAATGTGTGGCTGACATCAGGGTACCTGACGTCAGGGTTCCCACTGTGCCTCTGCTGATGAAGGATGACTGGAGTGCGTCCTGGCACCCCATCAGTGCTCACTGTGGAAAGCTCAGGAGTGAACATCTCACATGGGAGATCACACATCTGTGCAAAGGCTGACTCAAGGGGGCTCTCCTGCTCTGTATGTCAGGGTAATCGAAAATGAATACAAACCCGTTATACACTTGAAGAAAGAGCTAAGACAGGAAGCCCGGGAGATGCCACGGATTCTTCTGGTACTCAGGGCCTGATGTGGTGGTGGGGTTAGGTTGGTGATCACATGTGATAATGTGGGGTGCTGAGGACTCTGAGACACAAGGGAGAGCGCCCAGCCATCCCTTTACACTGTCAGTAGGATGATTTCTCAGTGGGAAAAGAGGATGGATGATGTTTTCCATTTCTCTCAGATACATTAAATTTTATCCCATGTAAATGAGCCAAGAGTCTCCAGTGATTAATCGTCCCCATGATCAATTGTCTTCATCCAATTCCCAAGCTCATCTTCATTTCTACAATCTTGTCATCTGCAATAAACATATTCCATTTTGCCTTGCGATTGTTGATTAAGCCTGTTCAACATCTGTTAAAATAAACCAAATCTGGGAGACATTCTTTATCGTTTGGATGAACAATGAATTCATTCCCCTTATCCAAATTTGCCTATTATTTTTCCTCCTTGAAAAAAAAAACAACAAAACAGCCACAAATTAGAAAACCCTGATGAGATTCTCTTTACCATGTCAGCTGGTATCTATGGAGCAGGACACATATTCAAGGTCACTTCTCATTACTTGAATATTTAGCTAAAAGAAATAAAAGTCATCATTTAATTTATTATGCATGTCAATTTGCCATCTCTGCTCACTGCAGCATTGTTTATGAATATTTCGAGACTGAAATAAAAGAAACACATGCAATAGTAGCTTTGCTTGAGTTGGCTTTCTGGAGGACTAGAGTCCAGCCATCTGGACTGACAAAGGTTTCCCAGGAACCAGGTACCATATGTGTCCCTAACTCTCAGTCTTAGAACCCCCACTAACCTTGTTACAGACTACTGTTCCTACTTGTCCTGCTTCTCTAGCAAGAGAAGGCCAGAAAGAGGTATGAAAGGGCTCACCCCACCCCCCTGCACTTCTAGCTGCAAGGGAGCCTGGAAGTGTGTGTACCTCCACTGGGCTTCTCATGCCTCAAATGTAAGCAGCGTTTCATTAGAGATAAAAGGGATAAAAGAGATATTGCCTATGCCATACATGAAAGTCTTGGCATATGGAGCATTTGGTGGGTACAGAAAATGATTGGGACTGCTGCATATCACCTTTATGTCCACCTGCTCTCAAACTTACATAGAAGCATCCATGGCCCTTTGTTAGGAGGCTGCTGGAGAGCCCTGCTTCTTCCCAGGGAGAAAAGGGAATCACCTGGGAAGATGCATGCCCAAGTATCAACTCAAAATCATCAGCATAAAAATTTCCTTCCTTTTTACACCAACAGGAATAACTGAAATGTGACTCCTATATATCTACAACCCAAAAATCATACTGTGAGCCTCTGACAGGCAACCACCTTCTGTGATCTTCTTGCCCAGTCGCATTCCTCTGCTAGGGCTTCTTGGGATCATTTCCTAATAAACTTTCTACAGACACTTTCATCTCCAGGGATATCTCTCAGGAGCCCAGCGGAACCACCAGCTGTCAAGATGTTAGCTTCCTAGGTGGATCCAGTTTGTGTGTACCATAGCCAGCCACCCCTGCAGCCACTAAAACACTCACACACGGTTAGAGATTTTTGTGTCATTATCTAACCATCAGGCACTTTGCAGCATAATTTGTGTTTATAGCCATCATCATCATAAACATCACAAACACATATTCATATAATGGCTATGTCATTAGCATCCTTGAGACCAACCAATTGCAAGTAACAAATTGAGTCAAGTCAGTTTCTTAGCCATTTATTTGGCTTTTAATCAGAATAAAATGTGCTTTTTCTCTTACCATTTGAGAAGAGTGTATGGTCCAGCAAGCCTGCTTGTATTTGTTCTAAGCCAGAATCAATCATAGTGACATTGCAGGACATTACCAGCTTCTCATAATGTGACTGTCACTGTTGAAGTAATTTCTGAGACGACCCTCAGTTGACAAGCCCAGTATATTTGAATTAAACTATATTTACATCATTTATACTGTTTACTCATTGTTTCTACTCTTTAAAAGAAAAAAAAGTTTACCTTCTCAAGATTTTACAACATCCTTAGATTTTCTTTGAAGACTATAGGTTTGTTTGTAAACACACCTTTGTGATATCAGTTTTGGTAACTCTGCTTTTTTATATAAGGAACAACGAATATGTTTGTTTGACTTTTCCCAACTATAAAATTTACCCAAGAAATTACTTGCTAAGTATCCCATGAGCTTACGTCAACTGTTGCTACTGATGCTATTGGTGTGCTGGCTGGTCTTGAAATGCCTTCTGCTGTCACATTCAAAGGCATGCCTGACTTCAGACTCAATGACATTGGAGGCTCTGAACAACTTCATTATTGGGTGTGTTTTCATTTATTTATGGCCCAGCTTTCAAATGTCCCTCGTAGGAACAGCATGTTTCAGGTTTTCAAATGAAAACATAACTTTAAAATTCTACTCTTTCTCCAGAACGGATGAGGAATGGCACTGCCCAGTGAGTGTGGACCTTGCCATCCTTTCTGTCGAGAGAATTCATTGCACCCGAAACCAGAGGAAGCCGCATTTTGGTAAACAGAGTGTTGAGCCAATACAATAATGGCAGGAAGCTAAACGGACTTGCGTGGGCCAATTTTATTTTCTATCATCAAACACTGACCCAAGCGACAAATTCACTTTAAAAATGGCTTCTGGCTCAAGATTTTACAGTGAGGAGAAGTTTTTAAGTCTCTCGTGGTAAACCTTCAATGGCAGTTTCATAAAAACCACAAAAGAAAAGAAACTGGTAAGAAGCTGCTTTAACGTGTCCCATGAAGGGTGGTGGGACTCCCCAGGACTCTTTGACTTTTAGTCCTTCAGGTTCGTGCTGGCGCTTCCTGGGCTGAGCTGGAGCTAAGTCAAGTGGCTCGTATATAAAATATGGCCAGGACACAGCTTCTAGAAAGTGAACCTGTTGGAGGTTTCTCATCAAGGAGGGATACCGTTGCTCCCAAACTTTAGCTTTTAGCTCCATGTGAGACTCTGAGCCCCACTTCTACTTCCTTCCATCAGAAAATGCACTAAATTGGGGGACTAGAGAGATGCCCAGTCCATAGAACACCTGATAGGCAAAATAGGGATCCCAGTTTGATTCCCAGAACCCAAAACCAGATGGATTGGCATGTATTTATAATCACAGCACTGGGTGATAGACAGGTGGTTCCCTGGGACTCCGCCGGCCTAGCTGAATTGGTTACAAGCCCTGTGCCAAAACCCAAGGTGGATAGCACCTAAGGATTAACACCCACGGCTAACCAGTGAGTGGCCTTCACCTAGGCTCATGCCAGCTCATCTGCACACATGCACATATGCACATACATGATAGGAAAATGCATTAATAGGAAATCTATTAATTCAAATGGAAAATGATCCCATGTTCGTGGGAAGAACGCAGTGAACTAAGTGTCTGATAAGTTCGGAGTGATTTGAGACAGAGGGCTCCACACTCGGGCACAAGCTCAGGGCTCTAGAATGGGGCTGGGAAGGGGTGGCCTCTCTTTTAACAGGGGGTGGTGCCAAGTTGTTGGAAGGAAGAGCTGGGGTGGGGCTAAGAAAGCATATTGTTTGGCAGAGACTCTGTTGGGGACACCCACTTTGTCTATCACCATGTCCTCTACTCTCACAGAATGGAACCACCTGCAGAAAAAGAGCCTAGTATCAAATTCTAGCTGAGTGTTAGGTATATGCACAGTCCTGGGGGAAGAAATGGTGATCTTGACAGCTCTATGTCATCCTGCACAGCACCTGGGGAAGCCCTACCCCACCCCCCACCCACAGCACTGAACAGGCAGAGTAAATATAGCCACCAGGAGCCAGATCCTGCCCTCCGGAATCCAGTGTGGCAAACCACAGATGAGCAGCAAGAACTTCTCCCAAACACTGTTTATTTCTAGCAAGCAGCAAGCCATCTGCTGGGTACCATCATAACCACTGTTCATATGCCAGCAGCTCATTCCAAATTTGCATGCGTCAAAGGGTTACTGGGCCATGCCAATCAGCAAAGAGCTCAGCAAACTCCACTCTCAATAGAAAAACTGAAGGACTCATCAGAGAAGTTTGTGCACTGCCCATCTGTCTCAGAAGCACTTAAAATATCCCATGTCACGGTGACTGACTAACTGGAAACCTAGCACCTTTAGAAACTTGTTTGATGGATGGTTAACCACACACCAGCACCCTGATCTGATTCATCCCTTAGTCCTCAATGAGGTCAACGCCGAACAGCCAATGTTTCCCATGCAAGGAACATTCAGTCACAACCCATGGGATCGTCAGAGTGCCTCTGAGAAGTCTGAGTGCCCTGAGACTATCCTGAGCAGCATTTAAGAAATAGACACATAATATTTGTACATGTTTATGGGTGCAGTCTGGTAACTCAATCAAGATGTATGCAGAGTAAAGGTTACTTTGGGGACATCGTGGGTGCCTTAGCATCTACTATCCTCTAGCACTGATCTGTGCTGGTAGACGGGCCTCTTTCTGCTATCTTAAACTGTCTCATAAGTTACTGAAGACTCTAGTTATACTACCATGCTGCAGCACACCAAAACTCATTCCTCCCATCATGTTAAATAAATGACCCATTTGATAGTGAGAGCACCTAACAGGGAGGGGGTTATCAGTTGTATGCTGCTCATGCTTGATGACTTTGTGTTTCACCCCAAACACCACCATGGAAGAAAAGAACTGACCCTGAAAGCTGTCCTCAGATCTCTATACATCACACACATACACACGCACACACACACACACACACACACACACACACACACACACGAATAAATAAAAATTATAAAATGAATGTATAATAAAAAATCTAAATCATAGAAAAACCGAAATATTCTAATATCAATTAGACAAAAGGTTCTTACAGGTAATTCATTGATAAAAAATGTTAATTGTGCAATATACCAATGGGCATGGCTCTTTTGGAATCAGGTCTTTGCTTGCAAACCACTCCCTAGTTTCATTTCTATTGCTGTGACATAATACCCCAACAAAAAAGCAACTTGATGGGGAAAGGTTTATTTCAGCTCACAATTCCATGTTACAGTCTATCATAGCTGGAAAGTCAAGGTGGCAGGAACGTAAAATAGTCACATTGTATCTACACTTAAGAGCAGAGACATGAGTTGATATATACGCGCCTCTCCTCAGCTCACTTTCTCTACTCTTACTCAGTCCAGGACCCAAACTCCGGGACTGGAGCGACTTGCAGTGAGCGGGTCTCCCGTGTCAAAGAAAACAGCAACAATAATATAATCAAGACAATTCCCCACAGGCATGCCCACAGGCCAACATGATCTGGATGTTCTCTTCTCCAGACCCTTTTTCCGGGTGATTCTAGATGACGTTCACAACATTAATCGTCACAAAACATTAATGGATGTTTACTTTTTCTCTGATTATTCACCGTTAAATTTGATAATATCAGGTGCTGGTGAGGATGTATTTTATGGAAAGTTTCACAGACTACTTGTGGGAGGGCATGCTGTGGGAGGAGGAGATTCTCTGGGAGGGGATGCTGTGGAAAGTCTCGCAGTTGAGTTGCTGTTAGAGAAGATGCAATGCTTGAAGCTGGTAATGTTCCCCTTTCTTGGAACAAATTGTCTCCACACTGGTTTGTCTTCCGCTTCCCCAAAACTCCACTTCTCTGGAGGGAGAATTCTTTCTCACTTAGTTGTTAAGTTAGTCAGTTTTGTTATGATGGATTCTGAAAACAAATACTCACCCTTCTTTTCTTTCGCTAAATTCAAGTCCATTGATTAAGACGCTTCAATCTCATAGAAAGCCAGTGACAAACACATTGTCCTATATCACCCTGAGGTAAGAGTGTCTTGTGGCTCCCACAAGTCTGTCAAAGGGGCTGGGCAAGGAAGTAGGCGTGATTCAGTTGGTAAATCACTTGCTTTGTAAGCCCAAAGACTTGATTTTGATTCCAAAGCTTCATATTTAAAACAAACAGGTAATGGTGGTGTGCACTTATAATCTGACCACTGGGGAGGCAGAGGCTGGTGGATTCTGGAGCTTGCTAGTTGACCAGTCTAGTCAACTTTGAAATTTCCAGGCCACTGAGAGACCTTGTCTCAAAAGTAAAAGTGGGCATCACCCGAGGGACCTAAGGCTGTCTTCCGGCCCTCACACACAGATTCACTCAACTGTATATGCACTCCATGTATACGCACATGCACACACACATATGAAATTTACACAAGAAATGGGTGTGTCAGATCAAGTCAGAAGAAATTCTGTCCTGTTGATGCTGCTGTTCCTGTTGTATAGGTCCCAGAAGGTGAAGGGTGTCTGATTGGTCAGTAAGACAGTCTGTTCCACATGTAATGTCAGAAAAGACTCTCAATTCCCCAGTTCTACAAAAAAGAACGTCATCTGATATATGTAGACTTCCAGCAAAGAAAAGATCTTGAAGGTCTTTGGAAACCAGAGCACACACACAGCCCACACCCAACAAGACACTAAACTCTGTGATGAGAGGGTATGTCTATTTTATCTCTGAATCTTAAAACCTCCCACAGCAACTGGCATGAAAGGCACACAGAGCATAACAAAGCCACTCTGCTAATTCTTGGTCAATAAGCGGATTGATGAGCGGGTGGATGGATAAAAGAAAGATGACGTGATGGACAGGTGAATGGACAGATGAATGGGTTATGGATGGAATAATGAGGTAATGGATAAGTGAATGAATAGATGATTGGTGGGTGGATATAATGATAGAAGGCTTAAGTAGTGGATGGGTAAATGAATAGACAGATGCATGGAATGGTGTGTAGATGATGGATGGGTAGGTGGTGGTAGAAGGATGGAGGATACGATGATGGAATTATGGATGAATAAGTGGATAGACAGAATGATGGATGGGTAGATGGGTGAATGGCAAATGGGTGGATGGAGCTGAAGGCTGGTCAGGTGAGTGGATAAGTGATGCATACAGGAAGCAAAGTAGAATGTTCATAGGACAACTTAGTTAATTCTAAGTGGTCACAGGGGAGGAAAACCTGTTTCCCAAGATGCTTTGGAGAATTGGTGGTCAGAAAAAAAAAGGAGATTAAATGTAAGTAACCAATTAAATGGCATGTATCTAGATGCTCCTGCTCATTAATCATCTGGAGAGCTAAACTTAAACATGTTCTTTTCTTGAAACTGTTTCTACGAACACACTCTCTCTCCCTGGTTCTGCAGATTTAATTGTGATGGTGTATCGTGTCATCACACAACTAGATAAAACAAGTAAGTTTTGTTTTGACTTCCCAGACTGCTGTTTTGCTTTCTGCAAAAGTGCTGACAAAGGTTTGTTTTATAATCCTTTTTAGAAGGAAGTCATGCTGGATTTGGGCTCCTCTTGAAGCAGACGCCATTTCTTCCTTAGTCTTATTAGTTTGATGAAGCATCTAGTGTCTTATCTGCATGTGGCAAATTCAGTCCAAGAGCTGTAGGAAAAGGCTCATGGCATCGTTAGTCACCTGCCCTTTACCTGCTGCCTACAGCGATGCTCTCAGAACAGGGATGAGGGATGTGTGAGCAGTTCCCAGACTTTCTGCACATCTCTGTGATTTATAAATCTCCCTGCCCCTTTAGTGGAAACTCCTGGATCCAAATCTAAGCAAACTTTGCAAGATTAAATTTTTATAATGAGAGCCTGAAGAAAGATGAACTAGTCTGAAAACACAAAGGAAGCTTTTGTTTCCTCCCTTCTCCCTGGAAAGTGAAAGATTTCACTGAGGGCGTGGGAAATATTCAAGCCCCCTGGTAAACAGTCTTCGCATGGTCTGGAAGCATAGCTCAGTGGTAGAGTACTCCCCCCCAGGATGTGTGAGGTGCTAAGTTCAACTCTCAGAAGTAGAAGATATTCTTCTCAGAATCTGTGTCTGGCACTGGGAATAGTTTGTTTGATCAGAGAATGTGGAAGGAGCCTGAAGAACTATGCAGAGAGGCTCCGCTTTGTGCAAAAGGTGGATGCTGGACACCACTTGGTCATTAATGTTGGACATATTTTCAGAACCGTTATAACAAAGAACTTTTTTAAACTTTTTTATTTTATTAATCATAGCTTATTCGCTTTGTATCCAAGCTGTAGCCCCTTTCCACACCCCCTCCCTATCCCATCCTCCCTCCCTCTTCTTCTCCTATGCCCCTCCCTCGGTCCAATGATAGGGGAGGTCCTCCTCCTCTTCCATCTGACCATAGTCTATCAGGTCTCAACAGGACTGGCTTCTAACAAAGAACTTTTAAAAACAAACATTCCACATCTGTATGTTTCCTTAAGTTCTGGAAATGGAAATTTCTCTCTCAATATTAAGAACATCCCTAGGACAAGACCTGCAGGCCAACTAGAGGGAAGGTGTGTTTGATGGTTCCAAATACTGATTCCCAGTTGTGAAGAGGTTTCCTTTCCCAGCTGGGGCACTTGGTAATACAGACCTCTCCGGTTGTGAAAACCTGTGTGTGGGTGTACTACTGATATCTAGGGTGGAGGCCATTGATGTTCACAAGCATCTGGTCACACAAGAGAGCCTAAAGCAACAAAGAGCTCTTGGGGCCAACATGTAAGTGGAATGAGACTAGAACTACTTGGGTCTTAGTTACTTTTCTGTTGCTCTTATAAAACACCATGACAGAGACAACTTACGCAATGGAGGGTTTGTTCTGGCTCACAGTGAGAGGGTACGGTATATCATGTCTGGGAAGTCACAGCAGCAGGAGCTTGAGGTAGCTGGTCATGTTGTACCTGCAGTCAGGAAGCAGGGAAAGATGGATGTTTATACTCAGCTTGGTTTCTCCTTTTCATCTGGGCCCCAGCCATAGCCCTGGGGTGGTACCCCTCACATTCAGGTTTAATCCTCCATCCTCCATCAAACATCTCTGCTAATGCTCACACAAGAGACACAGAAAAATGTCTTCCTCGCTGATTCCTGTGGCATCAGGGTGACAGTCAAGATTAACTGTCACAGGCCATTTATCTGTTAAGGGAACTGACTACCTGGGGTCCAAGAGAATTCCCCTGTATACATACTTTAAAAGCACTACTCAACCAGTCTCTACATAGAGTGGCCTTACTTTACGTACCTTGGAATTTAAAAAATACTGCTCTAGATTAAAAGAGAGATGCTACAGCAGGACCGTTTCCCAAAGAAGCATCACTGCTGCTCTGTGACAATCATTTGAGGGAAATATTGCAAGACAAATAAGCCGATTAAAATATGAGTCTTTCTTAATAGTGACTAATGTGTCCAATAGCCATTCATTTCCTTTTCATTATTGCTAAGTCAATAGAGGTGTTTACTTGAGATTTGTAAGTTTACTTTACACATGCACCTGCTCACTGTTTCATTAATAACTCTTAACAGGTCAAAGCGTTCCTTTTGTTGCATCTTCATATTGAAAGGGACTTTAGTAAGTGCAGATCGATCACACTGTGTTGGTTATGTCTTCATAAATATTAACAGCTAAAACTGAGGTGTCAGTGTGTGCACACGTGTCCATGCATGGATGTGAATATATGTGTAGATGAGTGTGTGTGTGTCTTGTAGGGGCTGTTGGGGGAATTGGTTTTTAGCCAGAAGAGTTGAAAATGGAGACGATTTGGTCCAAAATTTTATAGCTCAGAGAATCCTCCACTGTACCCCAGTACGAAATCTAGAACCAGCTCTAAACTGGCATACAATTGACTCCACCATAGGTCCACACTGAACACAGAATCAGAGTCTGGAACATTTGTCCCAATTTCTCTTTCAAAGTTAGATGCACACAGGATTTCTTTGCTTGCTAATCTGCCTGTAGATGAAGAACCTACAGTTCTGCTAATGAAAACTGAAGGCTGAGATAGTTTGAAGAGCGTGGGTAACTAACTGTCAAGTAGAAAAGAATTAAAAAGCAAATGACAACAGAAGCTCTACCTCTTCAGGCTGTCTTTTACTGGATAAAGGACCACTCAGGCATGTGGATTCTGGATATGGACCTCGTCACGGCTAGCTTATATGGGTTAAAATGTGTCATCTCCATCACTCACATTGCCCTTACCTTTCCGGTGAAGATGCTGACACCTGGCTGAGTGGCTGTTATGATCCCTGAGAGTAATCAGCTTGTACAAGACCAGTCCCATGGTAAGCACTGTTCTCAAAAGATGATGGCTGCTTCCATTGGGAGCTGACTCACGTAGTCATGTCTGGATCATGTTATATGATGATGTGTCTTCAGTAGAGAATCTTTAGATGAAGGCTGGTATAAGGGTCCCACAGCTCATGTGTTTCGCTAATGCTTTGGGTAATCTTCCTGTTTCCTAAATAGTAAAATTCTGTGATTCTAATACAATGTTCAAAATTGAGAAAAGCAGATGACAGAGAGTCTGAGTTCCACACTGTGTCATTCAACTTTAACTCGAGTCAGGAGATGGTTCTTCATGTTTGAGAAGAGTTTCAGGCCATTCTCTGGGCATGACATGGCTCTCTCACACACAAATATGCAGCAATGGTTACACAAGATTTGCACAGAAGTGAACCCTTCAGTATTCCACCACGGGTTGGGAAGTGGTTCATGAGGCTCCACCCCTCCCTGAGGAGCCATTGGCAGTTAATTGTCAGGGGAGAAAACATCGTTTTCTGTAGTGATATAGCCGCTGCTAAGTTGCCTGTGCTCGGCTAAACAACCTCCCCTCCAGGCCCATGCCAGCACCCTAGTTAAACTAAGTGGGGGAAAAAATGAAAGTGTGAGGATGACTGTTTGGGAAGAAGGAGTTCAATGGAAGTGGGAGGAAGAGAAAGGGGATGCTGGGACGGGGGGGAGGGATGATTATGGTATATTGCATACATCATGCATGAAGCTGTCCAAAATAAAATAATTATTTTCTACAGACAAAAATTGAATTACAAATATGTGTGTGTGTGTGAGAGAGAGAGAGAGAGAGAGAGAGAGAGAGAGAGAGAGAGAGAGAGGATAGAGAGAGATTGTTCCAACTGGAAAGAATAGGCAGAGTCCTTGCAAGCCCTACCTTGGTGGACACCACTTCCATCATCAGTAGCTTCTGTGTCACAGCTGCACAGAAGGAAAGCATCAGGCCTGGAGATATTTGGAAGTTTCAGAGAGATGGTTCCTGAGAAGGGCACACTCCACTGAAGCAATGTGACCGACAGGAAGGCCACCTCTGTGAAAGGAAGAGATGCTATTCTGGCGTCTATGGTGGGCTGCCTGTGCTGACAGGCTTTTCACTACCTGGTGTGTACAAGGAAGAAGCCGAAGATTTCTCCCTGGGTTGGAATGGGAAAAAAAAAAAAAACAAAAAACATGCTAAATGCTAATAGATGTCATCTGGTGGAAATCGAAGAGCTTTTAACATAGGCACCTTAATCAGTAGCTTCTAATGCAGCTCCAGGTGGCACCTACACTGTGACCAGCAGACACCATGCCAGCTATAGGCTTAAATGCAAAGGGACAGTTCTTGTGTTTTGTAGCTCTGACATGCCTTGTGCACAATCTCCTACTGGTGGCTTTCCCAACTATTCCTCCTCCACTTAACCTGATCCCTTCCCTCTTCAACATAACGTGTCTAGGGACCCAGACATGGCCAGTCCTACTTTCCAAATGCTAGCAAACTAAAGGCCTCGAGATGAGTTCATGGCTAGAACTGGTACCTCAGGGTCTGCCATGAGAAGGCGTATATGAACAGTGACAAATAGAACCTCATGGCTACAAGAATAGACCCAGTGCTACTGGAATCTATGCTCCCAGCACTTGGAACAGCACACAGGTAGAAACCACAAGAGAAGGGGCCAGTAGGAGACAACCCTGGCTCCTTTCTTGAGCTGGTCCTTTTATCCATTCTTTCCGTAGAAACCAGCAAGACAGCCTGCTTTTATCTTAAACTAATTTTGCTTGGGTCTTCTCCTTACCACAAGTTGTAACTTCCATATGTATATTTATAAATAGAGCCCACTTCTGCTTCCCTTAGGTATTTCCTTCGAGCCAAGGTCTACCTACTGGTTCTGTACATTTATCAACCAAGACCACCATAAACACCGTGGAACGTCTGGGTGGAAAAAAACACCCCTTCAGGGCTAACTCTGTGCTAAAACGGGCTGTATGTATGGCATGGACTTTCTCACAGGCATCTCTGGTTCTGAGAAAATGAGAACTGAGGATCCCTAAGGCATCTGCTGACACAATGCCCTGAAGGATCTGTCCTTGGACTTGGGTGAAAGGTTGTCTTGGAATATTGGATTTAGAGAATTAAAAAAGAAGAAAAAACTGTATCAATCAGTGTGATATGTTGATGGGGTTCATCCCACCAATTGGAACACACTCCAGGACTCTTTCCATCAGTGTACGTACAGAAGGACCTAGGCAGAGGAAGAGAAGCTTGCAGCTCCTATCAGGTTGGCAAAGCATGGCATTATTTGGGTGCAGAGAGGTACACCCTGTAACTGCAGTGGGAATGGTTCTGGAAACAAAGCCGGGGGCTCTAAAGACAGGCTTTCCTCCAGGAGCAAGAAGGCTCAGTGGGAGAATGGGAGCTGGTGCTTGGGGGACCTTCCCTTTGCAATGGTGGCCTGGTAGAAGGGGGTGAGGAAAAGGCAGAGGTGGCTGGGATAAAAGCAAGCTGTGTCCTCAGCTCAGGAGGAAAGCTGGCTCAAGGGGGTCTGTCAGGGAAGAAGCTGAGGCTTCAGAGAAAAAATGGAGGGC
This sequence comes from Meriones unguiculatus, assembly GCF_030254825.1. Lineage (NCBI taxonomy): Eukaryota > Metazoa > Chordata > Mammalia > Rodentia > Muridae > Meriones > Meriones unguiculatus. The sequence continues at coordinate 12,782,140 of NC_083349.1, forward strand.
AGGAGTCTATCCACTGCTGCAGACATGGAGCAGACAGAAGTGGCTCAGGCTTGCTTCTGAGTCGTGCGTGATGGGAGCAGCGCTGAGCTGGTGTTTGTCCCTATCTTTTCCCACCTCTCTGCCTTCCAGGGCAAAGGGCTGTCGCAGGCAGATGAAAGGATAAGGCAGTCTCTCCACAAGAGTCTGTGTGAAGAAGAGTACAAATACCACAGTAAACCATGGCGGTGAAGCCATAGCCTCAGGAATGACTGCCGTCCTAAGGCGGTCTTCATTTTACCCCAAGGACCTTGCAGTCGGTCAGAGCGCAGGAAGAAAACGGTACATAATAAGAGAAAGAGGCTATTCTTTACACTATATGCCACACAGCGCCTTGCCTTGGCAGGGCTCTACATGGAAGGAGGCCAACAGAGAGCCACGAGACTCTGACAAGACCCTGAGAGTCAACTTATGGAAACTGCTGAACTACGAAAAAAACCTGGATCTCTCAATGCCAGAGGTCTGTAGACAGTTCTGTACGGAGCTGAACACATGTGCTAATGTTGGCCTCTCCACTGTGGAACCTGCCAGGACATGGGTCAAGATCATAGAAGCAAAGATTGGAGGGCTCTCTAGAAAAAGGACAATTATACAAAAAAGGTTATACTGAGTCAGCAGGTTATATGTAAGAATTCATGTACATTTACATATACACATGAAACAATAAATGAATGCAAACTGAGGCCATGAATTTGAAAAGAGAGCAAGGAGGAGTATGTGGAAGATGTTGAAGGGAAGAAAGAGAAAGGGCAAATGATGTAACTGTTATAATCCCAAAGTAAAAGAGATCATTTTAAAAAGAATAACTCTCTTCATATAGTATTAAAAGTTGAGATGACAAGTGAATTGAACTCAGACTATAAGTGAGCTACTATGGAAATATAAATATGAGCAAAAAAGTAAAAGTCCAATCTCTCCAGATGTTACATCAGCTTTAAAATTTATATTACGAAATCAGAATATAGTAAAAGTGTAAAACTTAGAGAAACAAAGAAAAGGACAGTTAAAGGGGGTGGCTGGGTGTGTGGGGACTGAACACAAGGAAGGCATCAGGGCAGAACCCATATTTAGAGCCATAATAACACACAGTGTCTCCGAAGTCGCTGACACGGTCAGGCATGAGGACTGCAGTTGGGATAATTGAGTGCTGTGCCACCCAGGCATTCCGCTTGACTTAACAGTGCAGTAGAGTTCATGAGCAGACTTTCTGAGCCCTCTCCCTGCAAATTGGAAACATTAGTCATCTGTCACGAAGCTTTCCATCATTTCTCCTTCATTCCCTTTCATCTTTTAAATTCTTTTTCTTTGTTTTGTTTTTTTTCCCCCCTTTTCTTTCTTTGGTGCGTGTGAATGTATGTGAACTTGTTCATGTGTGTAGATACAAGCACATGTGCACCCTGGCATACACATGGAAGTCGGAAAGACAACCTTTGGGTGTAAGTCTTTCCCTTTTCACTTTGTTGGAAACAGGGTTTCTCCCATTTCATGGGTTCGGCTGCTCTGGTTTGGTCCCTGTTGCTGTGAGAAACACCGTGGAGTCACTTGGGGAGGAAAGCGTTTGCTTCACCTCACAGGTTGCAGCCCATCACCAAGAGAAGCCATGGCAGTAATTGGAGCAGAAACCATGGAGGAATACTGCTTGCTTATCTATCACCTACTTTTCATACACAACCTCTGCCTGCTTGTCTAAGGATGGCACCACCCACATCAATAGCAATTAGTTAATCAATCCACAGACATTCCCAAAGGCCAATCTGATCGTGGACATTCCTTTATTGATACTTTCTCAGATAACTCTGGACTGTGTGTGGTTGACAGCTGAGCTAAGCAGGAGATCAAGCTAGCTGGCCCACCAGCTCCTGGGAGAGTCCCCTATATCTACCTCCCATCTCCCTGCTGGGTGTGCTGAGATTACAGACAGTCCCTCCCCAGTCCCTCCATTAAGTCCTACCAGTCATTTTCCTCATTCCTCTCTAAACCTACAGCCATTCTGAGATGCAAAGGCTAACTCACCCAAGGAATGGCCCTGGGTCAGATGAGTATTCCCAGAACTCTGTAGGACTTCATTCCTGGCACTCAGAGTGCATTGCACTTTCACAGGCACAAAGCATGTATGACATAATACTCCCCCTACCTTTATACCTGGTGTTGATTCCTCGTGAGCTGGAGCACCTTCTCTTGGCAAGAAAGAAGGTTGAGCTTCTATGTGCTTTTTTCTCTCTGGCCTTCCTTAGGCCTGGGACAATGTCTTAGCTAGTCAGTGCTGGGCCTCTTATCTCATATTGTCTCTGTTTTTTATGGTCCTGCATAGGTGGCTTCTAAACTTGACTTTCTTAACATCTAATAATTGCACACACGAATGGGTTTCACATGACATTTCCATGCATGCAGACAGTGTGCTCCTGCACGCTGGGTAATCTAGTATTTCTCTCTTCCTCTTATTTCTTTGTAATCTCAGCTTTGAAGTCCTCTCTTCTAGAAATTCATAAAACATATAGCAGGTTGCAATATGGGTGCTTCTTGAAAAGAAATGAAAAGAACGGAGGACCATACACATATCAATAGTTATAAGAGCAAATGATCACTTAAAATGATAAAAGAAATCATCACAAATGACAAGTTTTACATAAACCTCACAGAATTCAGTAAATGTATCATATCTTCCAACATATTTTAGTTTCATATTCTAATCATGTTTTCATAGAGAATCAATTCTGCAATACCATTCTCTTTTTTTTTTTACCTTCTGTTTGTTTTTAGACATATTCTACTGTGCATACAGAACTGAGAAATCGGGGCATGGACTCATTTTGTATTCGAAACTGACTGATACACAAAAGCCTCTGCACATCACATGCCCAATCAAACCAAACTAAATGAATCCTTGACTCGGCTTTCATGAGCAAAGCTCCTCTGGAGAAAGAAGACAGAAAGAAAATGAAAAACATTTGTATCCGCTCAATACTGCTTAAAGTGAGGGGAGATTGGAGCATAACCAGACAGCTGAGTCAAGCCGACTGGACACCAAGCATGAGGTCTTGGCCAGTTATAGCTTCAGTAACACAAATGTAAGCACCTCCTTGCCTTGAGAGCCCTTCAGAGTGAGCTGTAGCCAGCCATGTCTACTGGGCTTCCCACCATAGACACGCCAAAAGGCTCTGAAGGCATCCCTGCCAGGAAGCTCCAGAAGATCTCCCCAGATCCCCCCAAATCTGCTTCTGTCCATTGTCCTTAAAATGTTATCACTGCTTTGAAAATCATTGAAACGACATAAAAGCAGGAATCACTGTGGTTTGTGACAACCAAGTCAAAGCTTTGGAAAAACAAACAACAACAACAACAACAACAAAAAAAAAACTTGCCTTTGGGCATGTCATCTAAAAACATGCCTTGAGAAAGAAGTATGGAGATCATTTGTCTCAATTCAAGGTTGGTTGTTACAGCTGTTTCTCTTGACAGCTGATGCTAAACAGTCAGCACAGCCACCAGTACCTCACTGCTACACAAACAGCTGTCCACCAAGGCTACCCACAAACCCACACTTGGGAGCAGAGGCACAAAGAAGCTCCACAGCTAACTGCCCTAACGCCACACTGCTGCTGAAGAAGTTCAGTGAGCTGCTGAAATGCAAGCTACTGTCCTACTGCCTAGATTGCTCAGGGCTCCAGGGCCAACCTACACTTTCACAGCTTAGCATGGTAGTACTGCAAGAGGCAGGTGTCTTTTTTAGGACACCAACCTCCTCCTTCCATACTGAGCTATCCTGCCCAAAGACCTCCAGAAGAGCTCTGATAACTGCACTGCCAATTTTAAGATCTCAGCCGAAGACCCTTCTCAGAGCCACAAATCACTGGGAAGTAGCTTGATAACACACATTAAAAACAACAACAACAACAACTAGAAAATCTGGAAGATATGGATGATTCCTAGACATGCAGGATCTACCAAAATTAAATCAAGGGGATGAAACAACTTAAATAGATCTACAAGAAATGTGGGTGAAGCAGAATTTAAATCTCCCAACAAAGAAAAGGCCCAGACTCAGACTGATTCACTCGTGGGTTTCAGCAAACCCTGAAAGAAGAACTGACAGCAGCACTCCCTAAGCTGCTCCATCAGATAGAAGAGGCAGAAGTCTCTGCCTCTTAGAGTTCCAACTCCTTTTGATGGTACCCACCCATCCATCAATAGGACAGAGTTGACCTGGTAGCACCCATTCATGAATCAAGAAGATATCACTGCCCTGGCATCCTTTCCCATGGTTCCTACAAAGAAGAGCTTCCCTGGATGGAAATCACTGGCTATCAATATAGATGGAACATTTTAAGTTTAATATGTTTCCTTATTCTTTGAAAGCTTCATATGTGTATACAATGTACTTTGAACACATTCACCTCCCATCTCCCCAGCCCAACTCCTTCATTTTGTGCGGGTCTATGGCAGGCAACCACAGCTGCTGTGAGCTTGTGAGTGCAAAAGATCTGTCGCAACTACAGGACACTGTTTTTGCCTCAGTCTCCCTCAACCTCTGGCTCTTAAAATCTTTCACCCACTCTTCCGCCATGTTTCCCAAGTCTTGTGGGTAGAGAATGTAATATGACTGAGCACTCCACAGACGCTTGTTTTCTATACTTTAGTCAGTCGTAAAATACTTACAAACCAATCAGTGAGTGTGGTGCACCACATAAATGGACTCAAGGACAGAAACCACAAAATCATCAATGCAGAAAATGCCTTTGACAAAATCGAGCAATGCTAAAAACCTTGGAGAGACTAAGGGAGGAGGAAACATCTACCAACAAAATAAAAGCTATCCATGACAAACTGACAGTCACCATCATGTTAAATGGAGAAAAGCTTGAAGCTTTTTCCTAAAAGGCAGGTCAAGGTAAGGATATCCAATTTTGGTACTCCTGTTCAATACAGTGGTTGGAATGCTAGCTAGTACAAGACAAGAGAAAGAAATAAAAGGGATACAAATAGAAAAGGAAGAAGTCAATTTATCCCTATTTGCACATAACATGAATCTATACATGAGAGACTCCAAACACTTCACAGGAGTGGGAAGATAAAATTGAAACTACTTTGAAATTTCATCTTGCTGCAGTCAAAATGGCTGCCATCAAGGAACACGTCTGAATATACATATATAGTTTAAATACAAATTTGTCAGCTGGGCTGATAATGCTCCCTCTAAGAGCCAAGCATATCTAACAAAAACCCCAACATCAGGCATGAGAACCCTCTTTTGAATTGGTGGTCAGGGCTCCTTTGAGCAGGATTAGCTTCCATTGAACCAGGGGTTGCCATGCAAGCTTCCAAAGGAGGGAAGCAACCAAGAGTCCTATCCAGCTATGATGCCTATGTTCCACACCAATGACCAGCATTGTTACTGAATAGTTCTTTGTTCTAAAGGGTTTTTCTATAACCTGACTAGGGCTAGTTCCCCAATAATTGAGACAGAGACCTGCTGATTTATTTAAACAAGTTTTAAGCACAATAACTGGGCAGGTACGATTTAAACTAATTTTCTAAGCTAGTCTGGCTACCTCCTAGCTGCACTCCCCAAGTTACTTGCCAATCTTCATCCTGTCTGGGCTGTATCTGCTCCATCAGGCCATGTCCTCTGTCTCCATATTCTTCCTTTTTCCTTTCTTTTCCTCTCTCCTCTTCCACTCCTCTTGACCTCACATTCCTACCTGAGACCCCAAGCCCAGGAACCAAATCTCTGCCTGCTCCTCTTCTGCCCAGTTACAGGCTGTCCAGCCTCTTTTATTTAACCAAGCAGAGAATATTGGTGTGGGGAGAAAAGTTTACACATTATTCGATGTATGTGAGAATGCACTAGTCTGGGCTGTAACCAGATCTTGGGGCCCAAAATTTAGCATTTGTATACATAGTACCCAACCAACCACCAAAACAGTATGGTGCGATAACCCAAGGGTGTATAGTGACATGCATAGCTTGGTACTAACTAACAGTTGCCTAATTGGACTTAAGATCCTCTTAACAAGAAGGAATAACATCTGGTACTGGAAACCTAGTCAACTATCCAGGGATAGCGAAGTAATGGATCTTGGATGAGAACTTACAACTGCCATTTTACTAAACTTGCCTGCATAATCCTTAACTGCATTCTAAATATTTGTCCTTATACTTACAGAGAAATGTAGCCGTCACCCCTCATCAGGGAAATTCCTCTTTGCAACAGACAAAGACCACTAGAAGTACCAATGGATACATTTACAAAACACTGCCAAGACCTAAAGCTCAGAGAACATTGTGGATGAGGGGGCAAAAAGATTGTAAGAGCCAGAGGATCACGGAGTTTGCTGTGAGACTGTGTCTTCTAGTAATATCAGAAGCTACACTCAAAGTCTCACCAACATGATTGCCTAGAAACGAGCTGAACAAAGACAACAACAACAACAGACATACAAAAGTGGATGGAGAAAGCTCAGGAAGCCTCATGTCTACACAAAGAATTATGGGCAACTAAGGAATGCTGAGAATGGGAGAAATAGTCTTCCTCAGGGAAAAGCACATCAATTTGTTATCCAACGCCAAATGGTCATTCCTGAAAGCACAGATACAAGTAGCACTGTATGGACTGATCAGATTGTATTTAGGAATACATATATGTTCCTAATTACATACATACACATATATATGTATATACATATACATGGAGTTTGCTGTGATATATATATATATATATATATATATATATATATATATATGGAATATATATATATACAAATAAAAATAGGCCATGAACTTGAAAAAGAGCAAGGAGGGGTATATGGGAAGGATTGAAGGGAGAAAAAGGAAGGGGTAAATGATGTAATTACATTCTAATTTAGCAGTTTTCAACCTGCAGGTCTCAACCCCTTTGAGGGAGGGGTCAAATGACCCTTTCACAGGGTCACCTTAAGACCATTGGAAAGCACAGATATTTACATTATGATTAATTACAGTAGCAAAATTGTTGCTATGACGTAGCAATGCAATAATTTTATGGTTGGGGTTACCACAACAAGAGGGAATATATTTAAAGGGCAGCAGCATTAGGAAGGTTGAGAACCTTTGTTCTAATCTCAAAAAGGAAAAGACAATATAAATAATATAGAAACCAAATAACAATAAATTCTGAAGTGGGTGTGAAGAAAGGAGAACACGTGTTCACTGCTGGTGGGAGTACAAACTGAGGTAGCCACTGTTGAAATCACTGTGGAGATTCCTCAGAAAGCTAGAAAGAGCTGCATTATATCCTACGGCTCTATCACCCACGGCACTTACCCAAAGTCCTCCATATCCCACTACAGAGATACTTCCTCACTCACGTTCATTGCTGCTGTCTTCCCAATAGCCAGGAAATAGAGACAGCCTACATGTCTATCAACAGATTGATGAGTAATGAAAGTGTGCTATATTTACACAGTAGAATATTATTCAGCTGTAACGAAAACATAAAGTTTTCAGGTAAATGGATAGAACTGGAAAATATTCTGAGTGAGGTCACCCAGGCCAGAAGGACAGAAGTCTCGCGTTCTCACTCATTCAGATTCTAGTGTCAAAGCTTTAGATCTGGAATCCCTGTAGACTCTAGCATAGACGAAGGCAGGAAACCAGAAAGGAACCATTGGTGGATTTTAAGAAAAGAGGGGTTTAATATACAGATTCTTTTGTTTTTAGAATCAGTCTTCTTTTATCCTTGGATGGCTTGGGACTTACTAGATAGAGCAGGCTGGCCTCAAACTAAGAGCAATCCTTCTGCCACTATCTGCAAAGCATTGGGCCTGGGGTACTGACTAACTCACTCACTCAAACTTGACTTTGAAATGCCTCTACAGAGGTATTATTTAGTTGCCGTGAATTCTGCATATCTAACGTGCATTATTCTCTCCATCTTGGTGTATTCACATGTAGGCCCATGGAGCAATTGAGACCATCAAGACTGCGAGTTTGATTTCTCTTTGAGTAAACCTTGTTAGAGTTTTCGTCCTTCTAGAAACATCTGTCTCATCTTCATTGTTGAACTTTCTGGCATAAAACTGTTCACAATATTCCCTGATCATCACAGATGTATCTGCAGCCCACTGTGTTGCCGTCTGTCTCAATTCTGCTATCAGTTATTTTTGACTGTGTTCTTTTTGTTAGTCACACTGGATGGAGGCTTATCAATGGCATTGATTTTCCTCCAAGAACCAGCTTTTGCTTCATTGATTTCTTTTTTTAATGTAAGATAGTCTGCTTGTGTTTCACATATGTCTGCTCTGATATTTCTTGCTTCTTCCTCCTTCCTTTGGATCTGACTTACTCAACTTTTACATTTGTCCTAGGATAGAGGCTGAGGGGTTGTAGACTTGTGATCTTTCCTCTTTTTTTTTTTTTTCTATAAGGAATTCAGGGCTATACATTTCCTTTTAGGGTTTAAATTCTGTTGCATCTCAAATATTACACTGTGTTGTATTTTCAGACTGATTAATATGGTTTTGTTCTGTTAAAAATACTTTATTTCCTTTTCATATATTATTTAGTCTATGGGTTATTTGAAATTGTGTTATTTGTTGACAAATACTTGGAGGTCTATCTGATGTCTTTCTGTGTTACGTTTCTAATTTTATACTACCACACCCAGGTAACCTATTGTTTACTAACCAATCCCTTTACCTTTTTTCTTTTCCTTTTTCTTTTTTATAATATATTCACTTTATATCCTGATTGTAGCCGGCTGTGGTCCCACCCTCCATCCCCTTTTGCCCCTATATACCACTCCCCTAGTCCACAAAGAAGGGGAGCCCTCCTGTGATACCATCAGACCCTACCTTATCAAGTCTCATCAGGACTGCCTGCATCCTCTTCCTCTGTGGCCTGGGGGGAAGAGATCAAAGAGGGAGCCACAGAGTCTATGTCAGAGACAGCCCCAAACCCCTTACTAGGTAGAACCCACATGGAGACTGAGCTGCCTATCTGCTATACCTAACCAGGGCGGGGGGGCGGTCTCGGTCCTCTCCATGCATGGTCCTTGGTTGGTGCATCAGTCTCTGCAGGCCCCCCTGGGTCCAGATTTGTTGGCTTTGTTGGTCTCCTGGTGGAGCTCCTGTTCCCTCCGGGTCTTTCTATCCTTCCACGCTTCTATAAGACTCCCTGAGCTCTGCTCAAAGTTTGGCTGTGAGTCTCAGCATCCACTTTGATCCCGTGCTGGGTGGAGTCTTTCAGAGGATATCTATGGTGGGGTGCCATCCTGTTCCTTCTCTTGAACCACTTCTGGTGTCTGCCCTTCTAAATGAGAATTAAGCATTCTCCCTAGGGTCCTTCTTAATATTTAGCTTCTTTAGGTCTGTGGGTTTTACTATGATATTATATGGCTAATATCCACTTATTAAGTGAGTAAATACCATGCAGATCTTTCTGGGTCTGGGTTACTTCACTCAGGATGATCTTTTCTAGTTCCATCCATTTGCCTGCAAATTTCATGATTTCCTTGTTTTTAATAGCTGAGTAGTATTCCATCATATAAATGTACCACAATTTTTTATAACCAGAGGGACATCTAGGTTGTTTACAGATTCTGGATATGACAAATAAACCTGCTATGAATGTAGTTAAGCAAATGTCCTTGTTGTATAGTGGAATATCTTTCAGGCATACGTCCAGAAGTGGAATAGCTGTATCTTGAAGTACTATTCCCAATTTTCTGAGAAAGTGCCAAGATTTTAATATGAATGGGTGTTGGATTTGGTCAAATGTTTTTTTCGGCATCTAAAGAGATGATCACGTGGTTTTGTTTTGTTTTTTCTTTCAGTTTGTTTATATGGTGGATTACATTGGTAGATTTTCAAATGTTGAACCACCCCTGCATGCCTGTGATGAAGCCTACTGGGTCATGGTGGATGATATCTTTGATGTATTCTTGGATTCAGCTTGCATCTATTTTACTGAGTATTTTTGAGTTAATGTTCATAAGGGAAATTGGTCTAAAATTCTCTTTGTTGGGTCTTTGTGTGGCTTAGGCATCAAGGTGACTGTGGTCTCATAAATGAGTTTGGCAATGTTCCTTCTGTTTCTATTTTGTGGAATAGTTTGAAGAGTATGGTATTAGCTCTTCTTTGAAGGTTTGGTAGAATTCTGTGCTTTTTTTTTTTTTTTTTTTTTTTTTTGATTGGGAGACTTTTGATGACTCCTTCTGTTTCCTTAGGGGATATAGGACTCTTTAAATTTTTTTTACCTGATCTTGATTCAACTTTGATAAGTAGGATCTATCAAGAAAATTGCCCATTTCATTTTGATTTTCTGATTTTGTGGTTTATAGGCTTTTGAAGTAAGACCTAATGATTCCTTGAATTTCCTCATGTCTGTCATTATGTCCCTCTTTTCATTTCTGATTTTGTTGATTTTACAGTGTCTCTCTGCCTTTTAGTGAGTTGGGCTAAGGGTTTGTCTATCTTGATTTCCTCAAAGAACCAGCTCTTGGTTTAGTTGATTTTTTAAATTGTTCTCTTTGTTTCTAATTTATTGATTTCAACCCTGAGTTTGATTATTTGTAGCTATCTACCCCTCTTGGGTGTGTCTGCTTCTTTTTTTCCTAGGGCTTTCAGGGGTGCTGTTAAGTTGCTTGTATGAGATATCTCCAATTTCTTTATGAAGGCACTTAATGCTATGAACTTTCTTCTTAGCAGTGCTTTCATTGTATCCCATAAGTTTGGGTATGTTGTACCTTCATTTTCATTGAATTCTAGGAAATCTTTAATTTCTTTATTTCTTCCCTGACCTAGCTGAGTAGAAAGTTGTTCAGTTTTCATTCCTTTGTAGACTTTTTGATATTTTGGTTGTTGTTGTGGTCAATCTTTAGTCTATGGTGGTTGGATAAGAAACAAGGTATTATTTCAATCATTTTGAAATATCTGTTGAGGCATGTTTTGGGACTGACCATATGATCAATTTTGGAGAAGGTTCTGTGAGGTGCTAAGAAGAAGATACATTTTTTGTGTGTTTGGGTGAAAAGTTTTGTAGATGTCTGTTAGGTTCATTTGATTCATGAGATCTGTTAGTGTCATTATTTCTCTGTTTAGTTTCTGTATCATTGACCTGCTCTTTGGTGAGAATGGGGTGTTGAAGTCCCCCATTATTAATGTGTGGGGATCAACGTGTGGTTTAGGCTTTATTAATATTTCTTTTATAAATGTGGGTGCCCTTATATTTAGGGCATAGATATTCAGAATTGAGATGTCATCTTGATGGAATTTTTCTTTGATGAGTATGAAGTGTCCTTCCTTATCTCTTTTGATTAATTTTCATTGAAAGTCTATTTTATTAGATATTAGAATGGCTATTCCAACTAGCTTCTTGGGTCTATTTGCTTGAAAAACCTTTTTCTAGCCCTTTACTCTCAGGTGATGTCTATCTTTGCGGCTGAGGTGTGTTTCTTTTATGCAACAAAATGATGGGTCCTGTTTATGCATCCATTCTGTTAGTCTGTGTCTTTTATTGGAGAGTTGAGTCCATTTATGTTAAGAGGTATTAATGACCAGTGATTGTTAGTTTCTTTTATTTTGATATTGGTTGTGGTAGTGTGTTTGTGTTCTTGTCTACTTTTGGTTTTGCTTTAGAAAAGTTATTTATATCCTGTGTTTTTTAGGGATGTAGTTAACTTACTCAGGTGAAAGTTTTCCTTCTAGTATCTTCTGTAGGGCTGGGTTTGTGCATAGATATTGTTTAAATTTGGTTCTGTCATGGAATATCTTGTTTTTTCCATCTATAGTGATTGAAAGTTTTGTTGGGTATAGTAGTCTGGACTGACATCTGTGGTCTCTTAAGGTTTGCAAGATGTCTTCCCAGGCTCTCCTGGGTTTTTTTATTTCTACTGAGAAATCAGGTGTGATTCTGATAGGTTTGCCATTATATGTTACTTGGCCTTTTTCCCTTGTGGCTTTATTTTTTCTTTATTCTGTACATTTAGTGTTTTGATTATTATATGGGGAGAGGATTTTCTTTTCTGGTTTAATCTATTTGGTGTTCTGAAGGCCCCTTTTTGCTTATAGGTATCTCTTTCTTACAGTTGGGGAACTTTTCTTCTATGATTTTGTTGAAAGTATTTTCTGGTTCTTGGTCCCTGGAATCTTCTCTTTCTTCTATTCCTACTGTGCTTAGGTTTTATTCTTTCATAGTGTCCTTTGTTTCTTGGATGTTTTGTGTCAGGAATTTTTTGGATTTAACATTTTCTTTAATGGATGCATTGATTTCTTTGTGTTTTCTGCACCTGAGATTCTGTCCTTCACCTCTTTTATTCCATTGGTGATGCTTACCTCTGTAGTTCCTGTTTTCTTTCCTAAGTTCTCCCTCTCCAGGATTTCTTATGTTTGTGTTTTCTTTAACACAAGATAGTGAACCATTTTGTTGGTTTCCTTCACTTGTTTGTATTTTCCTGCCTTTCACTAAATGATTTGTTTCATTTCTTCACCTGTTTGTTTGTGCTTTCCTGTATTTATTTCAGTGATTTACTTATTTCCTTTCTTTTTAAACATTTATTTATTTATTTATTTATTTACTTACTTACTTACTTACTTACTTACTTACTTATTTTCATGCATATGAGTACTCTAGCTGCATGTACACCTGCATGCCAGAAGAGGGCATCAGGTCATATTACAGGAGGTTCTGGGCCACCATATGTTTGCTGGGAATTGCACTCAGGACGTCCGTAAGAGCAGACAGTGCTCCAAAACACTAAGCCATCTCTCCAGCCCCATTTATTTTCTCTCTAAAGGCCTCAATCTATTTGATTGTATCTTCCGGTATTTCTTTACAGATTTTATTAGTATCCTCTATTATCATCTTCATAAGCATAGATTTAAAGTAATTTTCTTGTGTTTCAGTTGTGTTAGGGTATCCAGGGCTGCTTGCCTTGAGATAACGGTTCTGGAAATGCCATATTGTTCTGGCTTTTGTTGATTGTGTTTTTATGCTGTCCTTTAGCCATTTGGTGTCTCTGGCATTGACTCTTAGATCCTGTTGCCTACTGGAGTTCTTGGAGCTGTGGGAAGAGCTCTGAGCAGGAAGCTGCATGTTCCTGCAGGAGCTCTTCTCATATTGGTGGGAATGATCTCTGAATGATGGGTAGATCTCAGAGACTTGACCAAGGCTGTCCTAAGATGTATGACCCTAGGGACCAAGGGGAATTCTCAGCAGCTCAGGGATCCTTCTTTGGCCAAGGGAGTCATCTGCCCCACCACTGGCTTTCTTTCTCCAAGGTTAGTGAGGCCAGGCATTGTGCTCAGACACTGTGCTTTCTGGGTGCAGCCTTTTTAGAGAACCTATGAGCTCAGAATTCCTGCTGGTCTTCTTATGGAGACAGGTTGAGCCTTGGAGCAGTGTCTAGGGTTGCTTCATTGGGTCCCAAGGGTCATACATATAGGAGGCCTATAACCCAGGATGGTGAGAGTTTGGATCTGTGAGCTGCTGATACCCAGGTGATGGGTGCATGCCTTTGGAGCCTCATCCCCAGTATTGGAAGGTATATACTCTGCTGATTATCAGAGTGGACACCCGAGGTTGGAGCCTCGAGCCGCCAGTAGCAGGAAGGTTTCCACAGACGGTGTGATTGGGTGGGTGGGCTAGGGTTGAGGCCGTGCAGGACAGGAGCCCAGGACCTTTTCCCCGGGTTAGCTGGGTGGCCTGAACTTGGACCCTCACATTTCCCCAGGGGCTCCCCTTTCACCTGAGAAACACAGATTTCGGGGTCTTTAGGGTCCACAGTATAGCCTGTTGGTCACTCTGCTCTCACTGCTAAGCTGCTGTTCAGACACCATGCACTAGTGGTGTTGCCATCTCCACCACCCCAAATCCCTTTAAATGTATTCAGACATTTTGTATTTTGTAGCTTAGAATTTGGCTTATTTGGATTAATAAATAGCCTGTGTACTTTACAAGAACACGGGTTTCGCTCATGTTGCCTCTTTAAAATTTCCCAGTTTGGTTGTAAGCATGTGTTGCCTACAAGGCATCCAATCTAAACATAAAGACACACAGTGGTTAAAAAGTAGTAGATTAGCTGGGAGTGGCAGCACTGGCATGAAACTTCCAGAACTCGGGAAGGGAGGCAAAAGGATCAGGTATTCAAATTCATCCTTGGCTACATAGGGAGCTCATCGTCAGAATGAGTTACTGAAGACCCAGCCTAAAAAAATAAAAAATAAAAAATAAATAGAAAAAGCATTTGAATGGTAAAAGATATGTTTACTACAAACAAGGGAAAGCCGGATTAGCTCTGTCAGTATTCAAATAAAGCTCAAATTTCCTATTTTCTTGACAATCACTAAAGGTGAATGCTGAGATTTCTAACAGTTGTGAATTTGTCTCTTTTTCCTTCCATTTCTATCAGGTTTGCTCCACACATTTCAAAGCATCTTTGCAGGGGGCCAAACACGTTTAGGACTGTTGTGTTGTCTTGATCATTATGAAATGGTGATTTCAAAATCTCTGATCTCTTTTGCTATTGTATCTCCTTAATCTTCAGATACAGGATACTTGGGCCAATGTGTGTTCCACTATTTTCCATGTCTCCCCATTTTGTGCCTGCTCAAGAATCCCCACTGTATACATTTTAAACCACTGTGAGTTTTCCTGTAACTCACTGGGTCCTCTGTTTTCTAGTCCTTTTCTCTCTTTGGAGAAACACCCATTCCTGTCTTCAGTGCTCTATTCTGAAGTGCTCTACTGCTCTACTCTGCAGTAACTACTCATGCCATCCCACAGCAGGTAGCACAGCATGAGAAAGATGGACCCTTGCAAATGGTCTGGAGGGGTTGGCCATCACTGGGCAGGCTGAGCTCCCAATGGTGGGGAGCTGAGAGAGGCTGATATGTTGGTGACAGGTGAGGGCCAGAGAAATAGCAGAGAAAGCAGGCAGTTTTGATCTTGAATGTTCCCATGTCTCAATCCTGTAAAGACTTGGTCTTTATTGGGAATGGCTGGGACCTGTGAGTGTAGACTGGTGGGAGGCCTTTGATTCATTAGGGCATGCCCTCGAAGGAGCCAATTTATGCTAAGGCTTCTTTTTCTCTCATTTTGTACTCTACTAGAAGATGGACAGAATTTTACTTGCTTAATATTCCTTCATACCAAGATAGTCTACCCCAACTACAAGCCTCAAAACTATGGGTACAACAGGCCTTGCCCTGTGACCTCCAAAACCAATGGTGAGAATGAGTTTTTCTTCTTCTTACATTGAGCCTGTCAGGCATTTATAACAGCTGTGAAGAGCTAACACAGGGATGAAAATGGAATCACAGAAAATCAGGAGACTCTCCCCGGCTTAGGGAACAGCTATCTTGTGCTAAATCTTTACTGATTGATTTACCCTGAGCCTCTCTCTTTGCCCAGGTTTATCCACAAAGACAGAGACAAGTGTTTGACCCATTCACAAAGAACTTGTAACAGAGAAACTGCTCGGTAAATAATTTTCAACAATTGACAAAAGGAGGTCATTGGACTGCGAATGCCTGAGAGCTCCATCCAGGGAAAGGTCTTGGTACTGGCTTCTGGGTCTGATATTTGGTGACCTTGAAGCAACAGAGCAGGAGAAATGGGTGCCCTCAATCCGCATACCCCTCCAAGAACTTCCCCTACTATAGATTTTTGGCAGTTGATATGTTTTCAAAGGGCAAGGAGGACATGACTACAGGATGATGGTAATGGTATCCATATTGCATAATAGACTGATTCAGTATAAACAGATTATGTTTATAATTGTAGCAAACTTTAGGTAAAGTGAAAACTGAGGTTATACAACACATCTCAATATATATATACATATACATATATATATATATATAATTACTAGAAAGAAATTTTGCATAAAAATTCCCCAATCTATTAGTCAACACAAGCACATTTGTAAAACAACTACTATCTGATCACTGTTACTTTGACATTAGACTTTGAATGCAAAGGCCATTCAAAGTGTCTCAGGACAGTTCTCTAAGAACAGGCTAGACCTGAGAAGGCATGGTTCACACTCAGAATCTCAGAGCTTGGGAGGTTTCAGATTGGCATTCGTTATGGCCAGCTGACTTCAACAAAACAAAGCAAGAAATGTTGTGTGGTATCCACCAGAGAAGACTGCTTGGGCATGGCTTTTTGTTCAACAGAAAGTCTTTATTAGCTGGCTGATGACTACATTGGGTGTTTAGGATCCTGGTGTAGCCCCAAGCCTTTCTCAGTGTGAGCTTTTAAGCACAAAAACCATATCCTGGGTTGACATACTTCAGTTAACAAGACCAGTTAGGCAGAAGCAGAACTATAGAAGCAAGAAAGCAAGGTTAGTATATTTAGAAACTCCTCCAGAACTATGGACTTTGATGGATTACGTCTTTGCTTTTGTTTTGAGAGGTGGTGCTTTGTACATGCTGAGTTTTAAGGCCTGAATGGCACTTTCATTATGGAGTCAGTTGTGCTAAAAAGTCTGTGAGCCTACTAAGGTCTGGGGACCTGTTACACAACAACAACAACAACAAATGTAAGTTGGAAGGCTGGCAAATGAAGCCAATATAATGTGGAGACCTTGAAACTGTCAAGGTCATCAATAGTAAATCTGAGAAACCACCAAGAAACCAAGAAAAACTAGAGAAACGCTAATCTAATATGGGACTCACAATAGGATACTGGAACCGAAAAAGGATGTTAGGTGAACACCAAGGCCATAGGAGTAAAATACAAATGTCAGCTGCTAATGCATTACTGTTGATCTTGTTACAAAACATGTCATCTCTTTAGGGTGTAAATTACAGAAGAAACTAGAGGTGAGCGAAGGGTGTGAAATTTCTTTGTCCTAGCTTCCCAATTTCTCCTGTAAATGTAAAAGTAATATAAAAAGAAAGTGATTTTTTAAAAAAATAATTAGAAATTTAATTATGAACTGAAAACTAAACGGAGCTGATCCAAAGTAATTTCACTCACTACTTGAGTTGTTTCGTTGTCTTTAGATCTGCAATTGTGCTTTCTCAGAGCACAGCAGTTGTATAAGCTTGCATGAGCTAAATCGGCCTTGATTTCTTTTGTTTGCTATCTCAGATGTGTGTCCGATCACATTCACAAGCATGAAATCCACACGCATGACTGAAATGCATAATGATTGCCCAAGTGCCCTGAAACATCCCATTTCAACTGCAAAGCCTCCCTACACCCTGGTCAAAGTTAAGCCGTGTCCTAAGAACAGTGAGAAGCCCAGAGTGTTCTGGGGAACAGATGATTCTTGAGGCATCCTCGCCATGTGCACATCAATCATGCCGTGTTTATGGTGAGTTATGGTCACACTGTAAAATGTTTCACGTTTAAGAACAGTAAATTCTGACAAGACGGCAGTGTGACAGCAGGGGTGGGAGGCACAGCAGCACCTTCACACAACATTTGCATATCTTGAAAAATTTAAAGCAAATGATCATCCCACTGAGGTCCTGGACACCTGATCTAAATATTAACAATAGACTCCCCGCTTCCTGGTCTAATTCAAGGGGTCATTACAATACATCAGCAGAGCGGGAAGAGAATATTTTCCACACAGAGAGCAGAGGAGTCATAATTCAGTCCTCGTTGGAGAATCTGGTGTCAACAGAGCCATGGGGAGGATGTTCTGAAACTGAAATGTGCATCATGGATGCTGAGCAGAAAGCGGAACAGCACTCAAAACCAAAGGAGCTAAAAATTCATCATAGCAATAGCACAGAAATAACAATCGTGGCAATGCAGGAGCCTCCATCTCTGTAGCTCCCACCTTACCCGTTTTACATGTGGATTCTCCCATTTGACCTTCCCGGTCATCCTGAGATGACTGGATGGTCTTACTGTATTGATTAGAAGGATGCAGAAACCAAGGCTTTGACGGCCTCTGTTCCTTGTCTGTCTGACAGCTCAGGGTGATGGCTGGGGATTCTTGCTGTTAGGGCAATAGCCCTGGACCAGAATCCTCAAATAGTGGTCATAGATACCAATTGTCTATGAATTCATTTTTCACAGTTGTTACTGTGAGGACTTACAAACTCAAGAAGTAGTATTGATCCATGCTAATGAAAAATTAAGATAAAGAATAAACAAATGGCAAAAATACCAGATTGAGTTTTTAAATTTGAATGTTGAGTCAAACTATGTCAAATTATAAATTATTGGTGCTGGGAACAAGTATTTATTATACTTCTCTTTGTTTTGACTACTTGAAATATAGAAGCAAACTGGTTTTTGGTTTCTTCTGTATTTATTTATATAGGTTCTTGTTATGTAACCCAAGCTTGTTTTGAACACAGTCTTTCTGCCCAAGTCTCTTAAGTGGCAGGATTACAAACCTCTTAAGGTGACATAAAGTATTTATCAAAATCACTCTAAATACTAAAACCTGAAAACCATTCATTAAAATCAAGAATAATGGGAAAAACACAATAAAACTTTATCCTGTCCTCAGGTCTGACATCTGAACATTTGTATTCTTTCTCCTTAGGTTTTATGTATGAACATCTACCTCTATTTTCTCCTCCTAGATCTGAAAGTCTAAACATCTTCACATTCTTTCTCCATATCTGACTTCCAGTATATTCTTTCCCCCAAACGTGCGAAGATATGTGCCTATCTCATTTTTACAGCTGTGATTTTGTCATACAATTTGAGAGTGCTCTACAGCTGCCATGGGTCTGCTCTCAAAAGTCCGTGTGCTCCTTCTCAGAATGAGAACCTCCAATGGAGGCTATTCTGATGCAACCTTTGCCGATAGGCTGGGCCCAGCAGAAGCATGGAGGACTCACTGCTCTGGGGAGGACTGTAGTCTTCGGAGCCTGAGCCTGAGGCTCTCTACGTGAGGGGATACAGAAATGAAGTTTCTTCCCCACCTAGAGTTGCATCTTCCTTTTTCCTCTCATTCCCTGAGGACACCAGCAACTCTGTTGCCCCACCCCACCCAAACCCTGCCTTCCTTTCAAGGCCTTGCTGGTGATGGTTCTCCATGGAGCCTTTCCTGCCTCTGCCTTTGGGGGCTCCTTCACCCTCCCGTTCCATGACAGTCTGAACAGTGCACTTTTAGTTAGCAGAGTTGTTTCCCACTTGAGCCTCTCAGTGGATAGAACACTCCTCACCTCACCCCAGAATCCTCCCTTCCACATTATGCAAAGAATGGCACATAGTAGACCCTTAAAGGTGCTCACTGAGTTAGATTGTTGAAGACAACTACACGCTGCTCTGCAATCACTTCCAAGTTGAGATCCTAGAAACCATTCTTTGTGATTATCGGAAAGAAAACTAGCCTAATTCCCAGGTATGGCAGAGAGCATCTACAACACTGGGGTAGCATCTGTATATCAGCCAGACACTTAAAAGATGCCAGTTTTCATTTTTCTTAAATAGCATCGGAATGAAAGAGCTTATATAGAACAGAGTCATGAAACTCTTTCGTATCAGCAGGTCGAGGGTTCCTGTCCATTTCTACTGCACATCCTAAACCATAAGAGAGAAAAGAAGAGGCTGCTACAAAGGAATTTGTGACAGACTAGGCTAGGGAAAGGGGGGCCACATGTGTCAAAGTGGCCACAGCCTGAAAACTCAGGAAAAAGGAGGCTGCTGTCAACAGAGAGTTCAACAGTCATGTTATTTATACCCAGCTACCAAAGCTATGGGGGAAATGCAATAAATGAAGTAGTTGAGACTAGCAGAGCCATTTAGAACAAGTACACCTTCTTTCTAAATTCCTGTAACTGTAGCAAGAGCTGGTTCAAATTTCAGTTTTGTTGTTTGTGTATATGGCTTTAGGGCTAACCACATGTGTGCACTTGCACACACATACACACATATGTAAATATATGTGTGTATATATATATATATGTAGATATATTAATATAGTCAGGAAAAAAGAAGCACCAATAGTAAAAGTATAAGGGACGTGGGAACGGTTGAAGGGGAGGAAGGAACACGGGAGGGATTAGTGGAGGAAAGGCAAGGAAGGAAATTATGTAATTGCATTTTAATTAAAATGTAAAAATAAACAAAATGTAGACAACGTAGATGATCATGAGTAAATTACTAATATTTTTACCATAAAACCTTACAGCTTTGGATCCTGTTCCCTTTTGCTGTCCTGGCAAAGGCACTTAGTGGCTGCATCAAGGCTGTCTTCCCAGTGCGGTGACAGCTGTTTGTGAAGTATCTGCAATGTGTATATTTTGGGTTGGTAAGCATGACACACAGCCTCTTCGGTAACTGTGGGACAAGTTAAGGTCAGGCTTAACTGGCACTCCCTGGAGAAACTAAGTGAGATGAGACTGTAGGCCCATGCAGCCATTTGTATATGGCTTCCAAGCCTGACTTTATGTATGCTAGGCAAGCCTTCAACCAACTGGACAACACTTCCAGGCCACAGACCATCATATCTACCAAGTATAAATGTTTATACTTGTTTAACAAGTATAAATTCCGGTTAGTAAGTGCTGGTTAGTTTTTGTCAGTTTGACACAAACAAGAGTTGATCTGCTGAGGGACTGCCACTATCAGTTTGCCCTGTGGGAATACCTGTAGATCATTTTCTTGATTGAGGACGACTCGAGGAGGTCCCAGGCCACTGTGGGTGGCGCTGCCCCTAAGTTGGTGGCCAAGGGTTGTATAAGAAAGGTATAGGAAGCAAACTGATTGGCAGTGATCTATGGCCTCTGCTTCAGTTTCTGCCTCCAGGTGCCTGCCTGGAGTCTCTGACTTGTTTCTCTCTGAGAGAAACTGTAATGTGTAAGCTAAATAAAACTTTTCCTCATCAAGTTGACTTTGGTGACAGAGTTTATCAGAGCAACAAAAGCAAACAGAGACAAAAATGGTCTGCCTAGCCTTTTCACCATCTAACATTATAGTGAAAGCTTTTTTATTTATTTTCCATTTGCTCTTCCAGGCAAAGTAAAAACTGAAAGGGTTTTGCAGTGAAAGAGAATCTCAGCTACTGGGGGCCAAGGAACACCACATAAATCACACCATGCAATGGACCTGACACAAAAGATTTATTGGGGGGGGAGAGCAAGACAAAATGGCTGCCTTTGAGCAGGGATAAAGACAACAGGCCAGGCTGTGATGGCAGGCTCTATCAGAGCTGTGGGTGGGTGTGGAGCATGTGCAGACATAAATACAGTGGCTATGGAAATGTGTTGCATTGGCTGTTAGTGACAGCATTGAAGGCGGGGAGGAACCTGGTTCCAGAATGTGGGCAAAAGACTTTTGGTGGTTCTCAATATGCCCAAAAGAAACTCTGTAAAATTCAGGATGCGTTTTACATAGCATATTCCATTAACCTGACAAAACTATTGTTGAATGAGTTTGTTAGTTATTAGATGCAACTTAAAAAACCATTTATTTTTATTTTCTGAGATTGTAATATAATTATACAACACCATTTTCCTCTTTCCTTTCCTCTCTCCAAACCCTCCTATATTGCTCTCCTTGATTCATATTGTTTTGTTTTTTTGTTTTGTCATTAATTATATACTCAGTCTGTGTTATGTTGCTTGTTTGTGTATTTTCAGGGCTGACCATTTGGTGTGGAATAACTAATGGTTGTGCTCTTTCACAGGGAATACTATTTCTCGTGCTCTCAACACTCCTTAGTTGCCTGTAGCTCTTTGTCTAGGGTTGAGGCCTCCTGGCCTTTCCTCCATTTACTTTAACATGTCTGTTGTTGTTCCTGTCCTTCTTCAGCTCATGGTTAGGCAGTCATGTTCCTAGGAGACACAACCTCACAAAAGCTCTGAATTTTGATTGGTTGTGTTTTTCTTCTATGGTCTTTGTCTCAAAGAAAAGTGTTCCCAATGTGGGATAAGGCCAACAATTCTTATTTAGGTAACCACCAGACTGGTGTTAAGCCTGCTCTCAAGTGTGCCCAGCCAAAGGACAAATTGTAAAATAAGTAAAGGCAGAATTACAGAAGTTCCAAGACAAGAAATCTTTCAGGAGTGGCAGAGACTTCCAGAACATCCAGGATGGGTCAGAGATCTGCGCTCTAGGCTGTGGAGACTCAGGAGCTCAGACCGCTGAGACAGCTGGGAAAGACACAGAAAGGCTGTAAAATAACCCTCAATTACAGAAAAATTGAGTGAATATTTTACTGAAATTAATAAACATAGGTTAAATACAATATAACCTAAATGACCTTTTGAGAGGTTCCCTCAAATATCCTTTGCTATCCTTTTCTGTACTGTGTATAATGTGTTAAGTTCAAGTCTAAGGGGAAAACAAACTCATTTTTCTGCTGACAAAGCCATTGGCAGCAGCTTGGCAAAGAGAGATACACAGAGTGTGAAACTGGAGAGCCTGTAGGGTGCCAGGGGAACATTGAACCAACTCTTTTCTTTAAGAAGCCTTGAAGTACATAGTCTAAAGGCAAGATATGGGAAGGCCTCATTAATTCAGGTATTCCTAGTCTCAGTTTGTGGCCACTTGAATTTTATCTGGGTAATGAAAAATTTGCAAAGCAAATTAAGAATGTAAATAAGATTAGACAGGGAATGCTTAAGCTACTCAGGAGAACAAAGTGTTTTCATGCATTCATTTACATGCAGAATTGATAGGCTAATTAAAATATATCCTCATTATTAAAGTCACCTTCTGCATATTAGCCTGATAAAGTAAGTTTACTTGAAAACAAGTAAATTCTATTTCTCACAAAATAGTGAGTCTGGCATAAGTTAAAGTGTGTTGGCATTGCCTACCCAGTCAATATTAGAATTAATTTCCAAAGCACTCTAATGTTTTCTAGTCGATATTTTTATTATGCTTTCTTGAACTAATTTGCAATGAAGTGCTTGGTGGCTTTACTTTTAGGTCAGCTTGTTACCTTCAGACTACTGAGCTTTGGTTCTGTGATGGGTGAACTGTGGCCAGGCTTTCCATTAGCAGCCTTGGGGAATCTTCTGATTTCATTTCCCATTAAACACATGCCTAAAAACAAACAAACAAACAAACAAAACCATCAAACTCTTTTCTAAAGTCTTTGCAGTACATCATACCTTTTGAGCAAAGCATTGCTTTCCAGTTGCTCTTCACCCTCACAAACACTTTTGTGACTTCAGGCTTATAAAACTGAAGTTTTCATTTAGGCATGTGATCTCATCGCAGTCTGACTAGAGTTTGCATTCTCAAGTAATTAATGATGCTGGGGTTTTTTGGTTGGTTGGTTGTTTTTTTATTTTGTTTTGTTTTGTTTTGTTTTGTTTTGTTTTGTTTTGTTTTGTTTTTCTTGTACTAACCCACCTTTGGATACCTTTCTTGCTGGTGTCCAGATTTTTGTGGGTGTTTGTTTACCTTCCTCCACAATAGACCCTGGAATCTGGAAGTGAAAGCCAAAATAATC
The DNA here is from genome assembly GCF_030254825.1 of Meriones unguiculatus. Lineage (NCBI taxonomy): Eukaryota > Metazoa > Chordata > Mammalia > Rodentia > Muridae > Meriones > Meriones unguiculatus. The sequence continues at coordinate 12,805,535 of NC_083349.1, forward strand.
TTTCTCCCTTGAGCTGTTTTTGTCAGGGCATATTTTCTCAGAGCAACAGAAAAGAAACCAATGTTGCATATTTTGTCATATTCACCCCTGACCATTTCTTATAGTATTTGTATGTTATAGTAAATGAGATTTTATTTCAATTTAAAAACTCTAGTTATACAATGCTAACACAGAAAATGCAGTTGCTTTTGTATACCGACCCTGAACTAGCTAATCTGATCAGTTATGGCAGGGTATTTTGCAGTTTAGGATGTTCTCAAAAAAAAAATCACATTTTTTTCTAGACCACATATTTCTACCTTTGTAATATGTAACTGTAAGATAGTTATTGCTTGTTTGTTCATAGTTTATTTTTGTCCTATTGAACTGGTGAATACACCAGTGAGGTAGAGGAGATGAGAGTGGACATCCTTGACTTATGATTTTAGGTGGGAGGTGATTCAGTTTCAATTTTGTTGTTTAATACTTGTCTGTCAATAGACTGAGAGAGTCCCATCGTCTTCTTAGTTTCATGAGTTTTTAAATCATAAATTTATGTTAAAATTTTCAAATTGTTTTGTTCCTGTTGAGATTGTCCTATGATGTATGTGTATTTAATCTTTTAACATGTTGTTTCATTTAAACTTGAATTTTAGATGTTTTAAAACTTTCAGATAGACTCGTATTTGTAATGCTGTGTTGTTATTTTAGTATGATGCTGCATTCAATCCGACATTTCATTAAGTGTGTATGTGTATGACGGCTAATCTTGGTTGTCAACTTGACTGGGAAGAGGGAACCTCAACTGAAGAACAGCCTCAATCAGATTGGCCTGTGGGCTTGTCTCTAGGGTATTTTTTTGATTATTTATTGATGTAAAAGGTCCAGCCCACTGGAGGAGTTGCCTTCTCTGGGCAGGTGGTCCAGGGCTGTATGAGAAAGCTAGCTGAACAATCCAGAAGAAACAAGCCAGAAAGCTCCTTTGATGATGAGCTGTGGGCTGTAAGCCAAGCAAACCTTTTCTCCGTCAGTTTGCTTTTGGTAACAGTGTTAATTATCTGTTGTGTGTGGCATCATTTTGAAATAAATACTAACACCTACCTTATGTTGTAAAGTCTGTAACAACTGTAGACATGTCCCCTCATTTCTGGCAAAAACTCTGTCTTTTTTCATTTTTTTTCTGTGCTCAGTATGAGCAGACTTTCACTGAGCTTTCTAAGCAACTGTTTTATTTTCCATGTTGTTGATCTCTGCTCCTGTATTTATTATTTCCTTCCCATTGATTATTTGTGTTCATTTCTTTATTTTAATCTGTAAGACTAGGCAAGCACTTCCTGTTTTCCAGTGTGGAGTTCTGTGTTCTGTGATTATTAGTTTGAAAGTATTTTCAAGTTTTTCCATGTTCTGATTTTTAAATCTAACTCATTCAATTGATTATTGCTGAGTTCTCCAGCTGTAAATGTATATGTTTTTCTACCCCTTCTCTTGGTCTGGTACTGTTTAATTTCAATCTTAGTTATTAAGTTTGTATACTGTTCAAATTATTCTGCTTCCTAAATGCTGCTATTTAAAGCTAGCTGCAAACAGATCAAATTAGCTTCATGCAAATTAACAGCAACCCCAAAATGATACCTAAAGATACTTAAAAGGAATACAACAAAACAGCCTCCAATATCGCAAACTTCTTAATGACTGGCATCTAAGCAAACATTGCCACACATGCAAAGATGAAAGAAAATGCAATCCATAAACTAAAAATAAAACTCAATGAATGGCAACAAAGACGGAATGACAGAGCTGATGGAATTAGCAAACACAGATGCTAGTGTCTCTTAAAACCATGCTCTAATTGTTCAAAACGTGAGGAGAACGTGTACATGATGAGAATAGAAGAAAATAGGAAAAACAAACAAACAAACAAAAGAACAGAAAAAAGGCCCAAACTAAACTTCAGAGATTAAGCAACAACAAACCTATGGATTGAACAACGCACTGAGTGATATCATTGGCTTGGGTGGCACTGGAGAAGAAAAAAAATGAGTGCATAGACTTGAAGGTCAGTCAGGAAACCTGGCTCCCAATTAGACAGTCTACCCTCTAATCCTTCACCAGATGGATGTCTGTCCATCCAGCCTTCTAGGCTCCAGTGCAGGTAGGGCTCACCACAATTTTATTGGCTAGTTAGTCTTTTGTCTTAATTCTTATTTTTATATTTAATTATAGGCAGGTGTAGAGTCGGGGCGAGGGTTCCCATGTTAAGTGCAGGTGCCTTTAGGGTCCAGAGAGGATGGATGAAATGGAGTGGAGTTAGAGGTGGTTATGGGCCACCCATTGTGGGTGTTTAGAACTGAACTCTGGTCCTCTGCAAGAGCAATATGTACTTGGTCACTGAGCTATCTCTCCAGGCTCCAGTTAGGCTATATAAAGTTTATTATTTGTTTTAAAAAGTATCATCCAATGTAACAGCTTTCACTGAATGTTTTCATATGAACTTTGTTGTTGGGCCTCTTCTCCTACCTCCAGTACCACAGACCTGTGATTCCTTCATGCTGCTCTTTCTTGTTCCTAGTACCCCTTTCTCCTTTCATCACATGGGTATTCTAATACCCTTTTCCCTCTGTTTCCTTCTTAATACTCTGCTTTGTAGTTTTATGACCTATACCCCCCATGCATACACATAAAAAAATAAAGACTAGAAGCTGCTACTGTTATACCCATTTCGCGAGCCCCCAAAAGATCTCCAGGAATCGACTCCGTTGCAAAACACAAGGGTCTTTTTTTTATTGTAAATTACAAGCTGCAGCTCGGGCCTACACAGCCCCACCGCTGAAGCGGTGGGAGCTGAGCGCACCACGCCCAGGTTAGTTGGGTGATATATAGATTCTGGTTCCTCCCAGCATGCCCAAGGCAGGGGCAATTCCTGCCTGGCAAGCATCCATTAGTCAAGGTGCTACATTTTGAATTGATTGGCTATAGGAAGGTCCCCAGACCATAATGACCTGGTGTCCCTCCCTAGGGGGATGGGCCAGTTTCCTAGCAACTGTTATCTCTAGTAGGTGGGGAAAGAATGCAGTAAGGCAGTCCTTCCCCTCAGGGCATCAACAGACTTCTCCACCCACATAGTTCAGCCCTTAATAATAGCTGCTAATTTTTAATCTTTTTGGTCTCTCACTACCATCCATTTCCCTTCAAATATTGTGATTTCATTTTTATTTACAGCTTGTGAAAATATACATTTTCTTTACAATTTATCTGTTGGCATGAACCTAAGCCATCTCCTTCTTAGCTGTGTGAACAGATTGCTCATTTCAGAGCCACCTGGATAAGCACCTCTCATAGTCCCCTTCAATGATAATCATCACATGTTTCCAAGAACTAGGTGCTATGGATGGATTCTGCATCATGACCTAGGATCTCCTGCCTGCCTCACTGGTGATTTCCAGATGCTCATACATTGTGCTATAAAATCCTATGGCTTTTGACAAGCATATTATGTCATGACGAAAGCTCCATGCTTCAGAGAAGCTCCACTGCCCTAATAAGAAAATAAACTCTCATTTTTATTCACATGCTGTCCCATCTCCCCGCTAAGCCACTGGTCCTATTTATTATTGCCATCTTTTTCCTCTTATACACTGTCCTATAATCTAAACCACACTATTAGTCTTTGCAGACTGACTTCTTTCACTAAGTAAAATGCATTGTAGGATCCAAGCATGATGGCACAGTCCTGTTATTCCAGCAATCAGAAGGAGGAGACTGAGTCTAAGGCCAGCCTGAGATACTGTGTGAGACTGTCTCAAAGCAACAGAAAGAAAGTTAAATGATGCTGAGGAGACTCCACCTTTTCTGGTCTGCATAGCTAGCTAGATGGTGGTGCTGTTTGTGAGGTCATAAGTTCAAAACCAGACTGAAGTACAGCATAAGACTGTCCCAAAACAATGAATGGAAAACAAAAAGTACAAGAAAAAATAGAAGGGAAGGAGAAAAGGGAGGGAGGGAGAGAAGGAAGAAAGGAAGAAAGGAGGGAGGGAGGGAGAGAGGAAAAGAAATGGGGGACCATTTCATAGGGTCTGGAGAGGTAGCTCAGTGGTTAAGCATGCTTGCTGCTTTGGCAGAGGACGTGAGTTTGGTTCACAGCACCCACATGGGTGGCTCACAACAACTTACCCATGTATGTGCACATGAGAACACTCACGTACACACATGGACACACCCACAAATAAAGAAAATCTCTTTTTCAAAGAGCCATCCAACTTATTCTGCTCTTTGTCACCTCATTTGTTTTTCTGCTGTCTACTCCTCTTGGGTTGTTTGCTTCCTTTTGTTCTAGAGCTTTCAGATGTCCTGTAAAGTTGCTAGGATGAGCTCTCCAATTTTTTTATGCAGGTGCTTAGTGTTGTGAACCTTCCTCTTAGCTCTGCTTTCATTGTGTCCCATAAGTTTGGGTATGTCGGATATGTCGTGCCTTCATTTTCATTGAATTCTAGAAAGTCTTTAATTTCTTTTTTTTTTTTTTTTTTTTTTTTAGTCCCTGACTCAGTGGTCACTGAGTAGAGAGTTGTTCAGTTTCCATGAGTTTGTAGGTTTTCTGTTGTTGATAAATTCCAGCTTTAATCCATGGTGGTATAATAAGATACGGGGGTTTATTTAAATCTTGTATCTGTTGAGGCTTGCTTTGTGACTGAGTATATGGTCAACTTTGGAGAAGTCCCATGTGGTGCTGAGAAGAAAGTATATTCTTTTATTTGGGTGAAATGTTCTGTAGATATCTGTTAAGTCCATTTGATTCATAACATCAGTTAGTTTTACTATTCCTCTGTTTAGTTTCTGTCTCATTGACCTGTCCATTGGTGAGAGTGGGGTGTTGAAATCTCCTGCTATTACTGTGGGGAGGGGGTCAATGTATGATTTAAGCTTTAATAATATTTCTTTTACTAATGTTGGTGCCCTTGCATTTGGGGCATAGATGTTCAGAACTGAGATGCCATCTTGGTGGATTTTTCCTTTGATAAGTATGAAGTGTCCTTCCTCATCTCTTTTGATTAATTTTAGTTGAAAGTATATTTCATTAGATACTAGAATAGCTAGCCCTGCTTGTTTCTTGGGCCCATTTTGCTTGGAAAACCTTTCTCCAGCCCTTTACTCTGAGGTAATGCCTCGGAGTATTGTTGTTGAGGTATATTTCTTGTATACAAATATCAAGCAAAATGATGGATCCTGTTTTCACATCCATTCTGTGTCTTTTTATTGAGGAATTGAGTCCACTGATATTGAAAAATATTAATGACCAATGATTGTTGATTCCTGTGATTTTGATTTTGGTGGCAATAGTGTTAGTGTGTGTGCTTCCCTTCATTTGTTTTTCCTGGTGTGAAATAATTTATTTACTGTGTCTTCTTGGCTGAGTTACCCTTATTGTGTTGGAGTTTTTTCCTAGTATTTTCTGTAGGGTTGGGTTAGTGGAAAGATGTTGCTTAAATTTGGTTTTGTCATGTAATATCGTTTTCTCCATCTATTGATTGAAAGTTTTGCTGGGAATAGTAGTCTGGGCTGGCATCTATACTTTCTTAGGGTCTGAAAGGTATCTGCCCAGGCTCTTTTGGCTTTTAAAGTTTCTCTTGAGAAGTCTGGTGTAATTATAATAGGTCTGCCTTTATATATTACTTGGCTCTTATCCCTTGTGGCTTTTAATATTCTTTCTTTGTTCTCTACAGTTAATGTTTTGATTATTATGTGGTGGGAGGATTTTCTTTTTTGGTCCTAATCTGTTTGGTGTTCTGTAGGCTTCTTGTACCTCCTTTTTTAGGTTAGGGAAATTTTCTTCTATGATTTTGTTGAAGATGTTTCTGGGTCTTTGAGCTGGGATTCTTCTTCTATTCCTATTATTCTTAGATTTGGTCTTTTCATGGTATCTCAAACTTCCTGGATATTTTGTGTTAAAACTTTTTAGAGTTAGTATTTTCTTTGACTGATGTATTGATTTCTTCCATCATATCTTCTACACCTGAGTGTCTCTCTTCTGTCTCTTGTAGTTTGTTGGTGATGCTTCTGTCTATAGTTCCTGTTCACTTTCTTATGTTTTCCATCTCCAGGATTGCCTCAATTTGTGTTTTTTTTTATTGCTTATATTTCCCTTTTCAAGTCTTGAACAGTTTTATTCATTTCCTTCTCCTGTTTGCTTGTATTTTCCTGTATTTCTTTAAGGGGTTGATTTATTTCCTTCTCCTGTTTGCTTGTATTTTCCTGTATTTCTTTGAGGGATTTATTCATTTCCTGTTTAAAGTCTTCTATCATCTTCATAAGATTAGAATTAAGGTTGTTTTCCTATGCTTTAGCTGTGTTAGGATGACCAGGGCTTGCTGTAGAAGGATAGGTGGGTTCTGGTGCTGCCATATTGCCTGTATTTTGTTGAATGTGTTCTTTCACTGTCCTCTAGCTATCTGATTGTCCCTGGTGTTGGCCAACATGGAGGTCCCTGGTCATCCTTGATGACTGCCACTTTTGTGATGGCTGGCAGAGCCTGGCCCATGGAACTGGCCCCTGAAGGTCACAGGGCAGACCTCACCACTGCTGGTAGTCCCAATGACTGCCACCTTGGAACTGCAGGCAGAGCTGGGGCCCAGGAAGTCTCTCACAGAGGTCACAGGGCAGACTTTACTGCTAGCTGCTGGTAGTCCCCAGTGGGTGCTGTCCCCGAGACTGCAGGCAGAGCTGGGACCCAGAATCTGGCTCCTGGAGGTCATGGGACAGACCTCACAGCTGCTAGTAGTCTCCAGTGGCTGTTGCCTCTCTGTTTTCCTTTGGTATCTTAAAAGTGCCAAGTAATGGTTCTTAATTTATAAAACCATACCACCCCTTCATCTAACTGCGTAGAGCAGACAGTGAAGAGTTTCCCACGTCACAGTGAGCACACAGCTTCTTGCCATGGGTTTCCTTTCCCACACTCATCCTGGAGGCCTTTAAGTCCCTCCATTCTCCTGCCACAGCCCCTTATAGCCACTGCCTCACTACATTAGAGAGGCTCCGACCATCCTCCCCTTTTCCTTCCAGCCATTTCTCTAGGCAGCAGTCCAAGGCGTAAATTAGATGATGTTAAACCCTTGATCAATATTCTTTGAGATCCTCCTAATTGCTTGAAATAAAATCCAAGCAAGCTAATATAGTTTGAGGCCCTCTCAAGCCTTGTTCCATCTGTGCTCAGGTCCGTTTCCCTCCCTCTTGCCCACAAACACCCAGTGAGGTGACTATTGAGTTACTGGAAAAATTGACTCAGAGGTTTCCACACAGGCTGCCTCTTAAAGTATGCTCCTTCCCTCAGTCTCCCAGCATGCTGGCTCCTCGCTCATCCCCAGATCTGGCAGGGCAGCCATGGAATTCTTTCTGCTTTTCGTCTTCTCACAAATCATACTGTGTGTACATGGATATGTATGCATATACATGTATCTATACATGTATCTATGTATATGCATAAGTATGTATCATATACACACACACACTGTTGTCTTCCTCATTGTTCTCTGTGGGCTTACTTAGCCAGTCCAGGTTAGTTCTGTTTCCACAGCCTCACAGCATCTAGAACTGTTGCTAGCTCTTACATATGTGGAAGAAGTATAGTTTGAACAAACAAAGACAAGCTACAGTAGCTAAAAAAAATAAAGCCTGGGACAGCTCTGCCAGCTTTGAGTTCTTTACCTTATATAAGATTCGAAGCACTCATACACAATGACATTTCTTTTTTTGGCTCTTTTTTTGTTTTTTGTTTTTTTGAGACAGGGTTTCTCTGTGTAGCCTTGGCTGTTCTGGACTCACTCTGTAGACCAGGCTGGCCTTGAACTCACAGAGATCCACCTGCCTCTGCCTCCCTGAGTGCTGGGATTACAGGAGTTTGCCACTGCACCCAGCTACAATGACGTTTATTTACTGACTGTAATAATATTGTTTATCTGAAAAGCCTACAGCAGGACAGGTGGAAAAACCAAACGCAATGTAGATACCTTAACTCCTGGCTACTGTACCAAAAGTTAGGAGGTGCTGACACCAGGTGTCTTTCTGGTAACTTCTCTTCTAGTGGAAAATGATGATGTAAGCTTTAATTTTTACTTCTAAGACTTTATTGAACTTATTCATCTTACTATACACTACCTCTTTCTAACATTTGTTAAGCTTTCCTAGATTGTGATACAAAGAATGATGAGGAGAGGAAGAAGGAAAGAGAGAAAAAAGTTAGGAGTGCTTATCAAAATCATCAGTAATTTCTTTAATGTTTTTGTACATATTAATATGGTTTATATATTTTCCTTGTAGATAAAGCGTTTGTCAATATTGAATTGCCCCTTCCCCTTAACAGTTTCTATAGCATTGTAGATCAATATGACACCCCCCCCTTTAATGGCACACATATTTTTCCACCCTAGATTTTTAGCAACTCATTGCAGTTGTTGATGGGTTATGCCATAGGGCAGCATGCCACAGGATTCTCTTACATGAAAACCCAGAGTTTGGAGATATATATAACAAGGTCTCAGACAGATATCAGAGGGGAATTAAAGCTACAACATATTCTTATTCTACTCTTGAAGCTCCTTCCTCGTCACAGCCAGCACGGAGCCCAAGACTCAAGGGCTCATGGAACACTGGCATTGTTTATAGATCTGGCTCTTTGCCATGACTGGTAAATTCTATTTTCTGTCTCTCATCTTGCCTTACACATAGGCCTCTCTTTACGTCTGTTTACTTTGCTTTCCTTTTACTACATGGGCTATGTGGTTGATTACCTTTTCTCTGCCAGTTTTAGTCCCACTGGTGTATGCCCTGAAACATTCTAAAACTTGCAAATTTTTAATTATAAAATCAAAAAGGGGGTTGTTTCTTTTCTTTTCGTATTGCCCCAGCTATAGGAAGAATTTAGCATATTCTTGGTTTGAGACTGTTAATTTTGTCAGCATAGAAACTTTTTACAGTGTAGCTTTCTGGCCTCAAGAACATCTGCCTGTATTTGCAATCTGCTTCTTGTGTCTAGGAGGCAGACTCTCTTGTTTATTTAGCTTACCCTACACGCTGTCTGTAATGCCCTCCCTACTGGGAGCATTCAATGAATGCTCCCATTCAATGAAGTCACAGCTACAAAATAGCATGTGGGTCTCTCTGTCTGTCTGTCTCTGCAGGGGAGGCATGTACACACATATTTATGTGTGCACGTCTTGCGGAGGCTAGAGGATCACTTTCCACTTTTTTTTTTTTTAGATAGATCAGTCATTCTCAACCTGTGGGTCATGACCCCATGGCCCTTTCACAGGGGTCACATATCAGATACCCTGCATATCAAATATTCACATTATGATTCATAACAGTAGCAAAGTTACGGTTATGAAGTAACAGCAAAAATGATTTTATGGTTGGATGTTCCACAACATGAGGAAACATATTACAGGGTGAAAGCATTAGGTAGGCTGAGAACCACTGAGACCCAAGCTCCTCTGAAGCTGATGTTAACCAGTTCACCTCTCCTGCCTGGCCAGGAAGGCTCAAGTAGGCTTCTGTCTCTGCCTCCAGCATTGGGGCCACAGGCATTTGCCTCCACTCCTAGAGTTTTCGTGGGTGTTGGGAATCTGAACTTAGCCCCTCATGCTTGCACAGAGAGACAGAAAGTGTTTTCCCTGCTGAGTTCCACTAATGTGCCCTAGCAGGTGGAGGACTTCTAATGAAGATTCCTCAGTCCTGAGGTGTCCAATGCAACATTTCCACATGGTCAGGACTTGACTGGGTATAAAATCGGGCCTTATCTCCCCATACACACTTTCCCTTAAGAATCTGTGAGATCACATTCTTTTTCCTGGACAGTAGCTCAAAGGAGTCTGAGATCCACTGAGGTTTCTGTCATTCTTGGCAATCTGGTCTCTATATAGGTAATATATAGGATTTTTCAAAAATAAATATTGTCTTCAAAACTTGAAGCCAGGTGCAGTGGTGTCCCCTATAATCGCAGCCCTTCGTAGACCAGGGCAAGGAGGACTGTGGGTTTGAGGCCAGGCTGGGCTACATAGCGATAACCTGTTCCAAAGGAAAAGAACTCTGATCATCTTTTGTAATCATTTCATTTGAAGTATGGAAGGCATTTCCCACTTACAAATACTTGGATTATTTTTGCTGTGTTTCTCCCAATATGCTTGCCTTTAACCAGAATTATTTCCCAAGCATTGTGTCTCCATCGATAGATACTTTTCTAAACCCTAGGACTGTTCCCTTCCTGCTCACTACACATAAAGGTTTTCTGTTGAGCAACTATATGGAACTTCTAGTCACATGTCCTGAGTCCCCCACACTTTCACCGGTACCACAGAAGAAACCCACCCACATTTTCTCAAAGCCTGCCAGTTCCAATTACAAAGAACAAGGAGGAAAATCCCCTTGTTATCAGGAGAGTTAGAATTATGGAAGATAACTCTGATAATAAACAGAAAATCCACTCCAAACTGAGAGAATTCAGATAATGTTAGATGAAAGCAAAACCCTCCAATGACAGAAATAAGGGTCATTTGGGGAAAGTAATACATTTTCTAACTCAATAACTGTGTAAGAATGGGCTCAATTAGTCAATCTTGGAACAATGAGCACAGGCATTTGGCCAAACCAGCTGCCCAGGACAGCTAGGAACAATGGCCAATTGACAGACTGAAGCTCCTGCAAGGACTTTGAAAGACAGATACCTTCTTTGTACATTTTGAGCTGCCTTCTAATTCAAAGAAAAAAAAAAAGAAAATTTGTTTACATACTTGGAAAGAAAATAACTTCTCAAGCACCACAAATAGTAGCACTAAAAATGTCTCCTCCAGGAACAGGACCTCCACAAAGAGACCAACAAAGCCAACAAATTTGGGCCCAGGGGGCCTACAGAAACTGATGCACCAACCAAGGACCATGCATGGAGAAGACCCAGACCCCTGCTGAGATATAGCCTATAGTTATCTCAGTCTCCAGCTGGGTTCCCTAGTAAGGGGAGCAGGGGCTGTCTCTGACATGGACTCTGTTACATATTCTTTGACCATTTCTCTTAGTGGGGAGGTCTTGCCAGGCCACAGTGAAAGAGGGTGCAGGCAGTCCTGATGAGACTTGACAGGCTAAGGCCAGATGGTAGGAGAGAAGGACTCCCCCTTTTAGTGGACTAGGGGAGGGGGAGTAGGAGAGGGAGGGAGGGTTGGAGCAGGAGGAGATAAGGGAGGGGCTACAAAGTGAACAAATTGTAAATAGATGGATAGATAGATAGATAGATAGATAGATAAAATACCTCCTCTATTCACATGTCTCTCAATGGACCCAAATGCTGTGATGCCTTTGGAAGACCATCATTCACTTGAAAATATTTCCATAGTTTGACTCTAACATTAGAACTGTCCACTCTTCTTTGAATTGTTATTGCTTTTCCCTTTTTATCCAAACATACTCTTATGAATGGAAAACTGTTGTCACCTCATTATTTACAGCAAAAAAATATTCACATTGAATTTTTTTTTCTGAAACCATGGGATCCAGAGTTTTCTTCTATCTCCATGGACAGTCACACAAGCAGCTTTGACACCTATATTTCCAAAAGCTTGTGCATGCTAAAAATTAGGTTTAAATTTGATACAAACAATTACTAAAGGGAAAGATGGTTTTGTTGGAAAAGTGTGTCCCTATAAGATCATGGCCACTTCATCAAATTGTTTCATATGTGAGTGGCTTGAAACCAGAAGAAGACAGAAACCATGTCAAGTCTTTGTGTTTGTGGATCCCAAGGGACATTATGAATAGATATTTATCCTAAACAGATGTGAAGTGTGAGTGATAACTTATTAGTTATATGCCACAAATCACAGTGCGTCATCATAAAACCTACTTTTAATTATAAATTGGTTATCACGTTCTTGAGAGTTTCTAAGTTTTGTGGAAAACAAAGAAAGCATTTTGGTGGTCATGATTTGCAAAAAGATTGACTACCTTTTGAAACCTTGGAGAAAATAGCCAAAATATGTAATAATATACCTACTCACTGTTGAATGTCCTTTTCATCCATTCGAGGAGCAGCAGCTTGCTTAACAAGATACATGGGAAGACAAGGAAAATTAAAACTCATTAATATGCCTTTGCAGTATTACATTTCAGATAAAACATTACATTCCCTTTCCCATGTGTAAAGTATCCATAATCTAAAATGTGAGCTGCTGATTAAGCTCATTAAAGTTTATGGATGCAGACCTCAAATCAGCCAGAGCAGCAAAGTCAACACTTACTCTCAAATAACTTGGTCAACTCAGGTTTACTTCCCATCACAAATAACTTACTTCAGGCTTTATTATTTACATAACTAGGATATTTCACACATGCCACACTGGGTCATTTTGAAAACATTGTTTATCCAGATTTTTATTACATTACATTTAATTGTCTCTGTGTTACATGTCTACACACATGACACACATGTGGAGGTCAGAAGATAACCTGTGGAATCAGGTTCTCTCCTTCCACCATGTGGCTCCAGGGAAGTGAACTCAGGGCATCAGTATTACTGTCATGTTAAACCATCATGCCAGCCTCCCAAATTATTCTTTAAAGCTGTAGAATTTACTGTTCTAAGTTTTGGGGGCAGCACGCTTACAGGTTGGGACCAGGCTCCTTCTAAACTCTGTAATGCATTTTTGACTCATGCCAGTTTGGGATGGTTGGCCAGAGGTCCTCGGGATTCCATAGCACTCAGCTGCACAGCCAATCTCAGTCCTCACAGAGTTGCCTGTCTTCCTGTAAGGATGCTGGTCCTCTCACTCAGGGCCACATTTCTCTCTAGTGAACACTCACCTTGGGTAATTAATCTGAAAGGACCATGGTTTAAAACACCACAATGGTCTGAAGCAACAAGGAGCTAACCTTTAACACATCACAATTCAACTCCAAAGTATGTGTTAATAATACTGTTTTATTTTTGTGCATGAGTATTTGTCTGCATGTATGTATGCATATCCTGTGTATGAAGTGCCCTCAGAAGTCAGAAGAGAGCACAGCCATCCCTGGAACTGGAGTTACAGTCAGTTTAGGTGCTGGGAACTGAACCTTAGTTTTCTGCAAGAGCACTTAAATGGTTCTTTTGTTTGGTTGGTTTTGGTTTTTTCAAGACAGGGTTTCTCTGTGTGGCCTTTGTTGTCCTGGAACTAGCTCTGTAGACCAGGGTATCCTCGGACTCCTGCCTCTGCCTCTGAGTGCTGGGATTAAAGGCATGCACCACCACTGCCCACCAGAGTGAGTGCTTTTAATCTCTGCAACATCTCTTTATCCCAGTGTTAGAAGTGTTTTTAACATCAGCACAAAACAAACTACAAATTGTGTCTTACAGAATAGACAACCCCTGTTAAGTTTAAATGACACAGATCTGAAGAAATTAACCGATGTATTAATTTTTAAATAAAACAAGTCAGCATGTCATGTCTTATCACTTAATTTTTATTAACACAGTGATGTGCGGCTAAAATGATAAGTAATTATAGTAATGATCAACTAGCATGTAACTGTAATTGCACGTCAGATACAGTTGAAGAGTAAAAGGCATGGCAACCTTCAGCAAATGTTTACAGGATATGTTAGAGGCCTTTCTTGTTGCTGAGATCAATGCCCTGACTAAAGCAGATGCGGGAGGAAGGGTCTCTTTTAGCTCACAATTCCAAGTTCCCACCTGTCCTTGCCGGATAATTGATGCGGTGGGAACATGAAGCAACTCGTCACATTCATAGCCAAGAGAAGGCAGAGAGAAAATCTCTATGCATTTAGCTTGCTTTCTCCTTTTCATGCGGGCCAGGACCCTTCTCAGGAGATGGGTCTAGAGCCCTATCTAGAGGTAAGTCTTCCCACTTCAAGTAATCCAATAAAGAGAACCCCTCACATTGGGGGAATGATGACTCCACAGTTAAAAGGCTTACTGCTCTCACAGAAGACTCAACTTTCATTCCCAGCATCCTAATTATCTGCAACTCCAGGTCAGGGGGCTCTGACACCCTCTTCTGGCCTCTGTGAGCACTAAGTGGGCATGTGGCACATGTGCCGACACACGTGTAAAACACTCATATACACGATATAAAATAAATAAATCTTAAAAAAAGAAGGAAGAGGAAGAAACTTTTCAAAGGCATGTCCCAAGTGTACCTGACCTACACAATCCTTCATTGAGATTCTCTTTCCATGTGATTCCAGACTGTGTCGACAATCAAATCTAACCATCACAGATGCTTCTGTGTTCAGTGTTTGCATTCAGCTTTGGAATATGATTAACTAAAAGTTATATACAAAATTAGCAATAGCACCACTAAATTTCGGCATTACTTATAATTAAACATTTCTTAACATATTCGCAGTGAAGGTCATGAATTGCCAGTATCTAATCTGCTCAGTAGCTAGCTTACTGTGTTATATTGTTGTTGCCAAGAGGTTTTCATTACAAAATATTGGAGGGTCATAATGAAAATGCTTGTTTGTTTGTTTGTTTGTTTTACAGCATATAATTTGGATATTTGAAGAGAGTGGGTCTTACCTATCTACTATCTGTCATCCAAAACTCAAGCTGGAATGGAGGCTAGATGTGGGCTTTTCATGGGTGATTAAAGAAATTGCAGCTTTGCAAAAGGGCTCAAGGCTGGAGTCAGTGTTCTCTGGCTCTTTAAGGATAGTCTTCCTTCCCTCTGGAGGGCACAGAGATAAGAAAGTGTCTTGGAGCTGCAACTGGATCCCTGTCCTCTTAGCCCTCAGTGGTCCCACTCTCCAGAGCCATGAAACCTAAATCTACTACTTAGAAGTCATCCAGCCTCGGGTATTTTATTAAAGCAGCATATATGGTCTAGGACACTGACTTACTGACTAGAACCTACCAGCAAGTGAACTGTAGTCTGTGTACTGAAAAACTTCAGCAGTCTAGGGGAATATTCTAGGTGTATCCAGAAGAATCACTATCCATATCAGGCTATCACTGGTTCACATGGTTCTGATGTCGTACAGTTGTAGAAAGCCTGTTAACAAAGGCATTGGGCAATATCTTATAAAATCAGATATGTAAATACACATTTTTTTTTTTTTTTTTGCACCAGCAATTCCTCTTCTGGGAGTTTACCTTGAAGAGTTACATGTGTTACTATGAGACAACATACAGGAAGGTTATAATCCTGGCTTGGTTTGTAATAATGACAGACCTACAATGACTCAGGCATGCCTCAGCAAAAACCCATCACAGCGCACACACCAAGGGAGTACTATACACACATACACACAGGAGAATGTTGCCTAAGTATTTGTATAAAGCAATCTCCATGATCTGTGATGGAAGTGAGAACCAGAGTGGTGTGTTTTGTGCTAAACTTGTAAAAGAAAGGAGAGAGCTGAAAAAAATCTATAATGACAAAAAGAAAACCCTTGAGAAAGATAAAGTAAAAGCTAATAAAACCATCGCTAAATGGGAGTTGATGCAGGCCAAGAAGAAGCAAGAAGCTTTTTAATTCCTGTGGTTTGGGCTTGCTTTCGAGGTCAGGTAATATCTTGCATTCAAATGCTAGAATTAAATCAATAGAAGCAAAACCTAAAGTTAGATGCAAATGAAAGCATGTAAAACCAGCTGTGTATTAAATGAGTGACAATGAAGACAGAACGTATTCTTTCAACTGATTTTATAATTACATCACTAGTTAAATATGTTTCAAAGACAAAAATACTGTTCTTTGTAAAGAAAAGCTAGTGAATGGATTGGAGAGGGATCCTTTCAGAACAGAGCAGGGGAATACAACCTGTCACTGTTTCATAAAGCGAGCCAACACTTAAACAGTATTGGGGGGGGTATACTGAAAACACAGAATAGAAAAGAAAAAAAAAGATTTAAACACTATTTATGGTGCCAGTAGTATCTGTCTTATCAATCTTAGTATTGCTGTGATGAAATACCACAACCAAAAAGCAACCTGGGGAGGAAAGGTTTTATTTGACCTAAATATCCCAAGTCACAGTCTATTAGAGGAACCTGGGGGCAGGAGCTGATGGAGAGGCCATGGAGAGTGCTACTTACTGGCTTGCTCCTCATGGCCTGCTCAGCCTGCTTTCTTATAGAACCCAGGACCACCACTCCAGAGATGGCACCACCCACAATGGGCTGGACTCTTCCCCATCAATCACTAATTCAAACAATGCCCTTCAGGCTTGCCTGCAGCCTGATCTCATGGAGGCATTTTCTCAGTTGAGGCTCCCTCCTCTCAGATGACTCCCTTGTGTCCAGTTGACATGAAACTAGCCAGCACAGTATCAATTGATTTAGTAGTCAATTAAGCAAAACAAGTGCAAGTCTATATGTTAGAATCTGCACAACTGTTGCCGAGAAACAGGAATGAATGAAGGCATGTGCCTTTCCAGATGGGTAGATATAGAATTGGACAAAAAGAGAGAGGGGAGAGGAGAAAGGGAAGGAAGAAAAGAAAGAGGAAAAACAAACAAACAAAAATATCCTTAGAATTATAAAAGGAAAAGATTATATAAATTACCATTTGTAAAAAAATTTTAAATGTTAACATTCAAAAAAAATGTTTGTAAGAAAATAATCAGGCAAATCCACTGTGGAGAGAGACAAAGGCAAGGATATGACCCCTTTGGCACAGATGCATTATTAGATGCATTATGTGTGCTCATGAAACACAAGCAACTCAAATAAAACAAAAATGCTTTGAACAGATGTGTCACTGAAGAAGAGAAGCCGTTGAAATGATGCTCAGCTGATGCGGTCACAGGGGAGGCCACGCCAGCGCACACTCTTCAGATGGTTGAAAGCAAATGACTGACAGCCAAGGTCTGCCAGGATGCTGCTTGTGAAAATGTGAAACAGCGCAGCCACTTTGAAAAATTTCTGGGCAGTTTCTTTCCAAGCTGAACATATACTTACTGTATAACATAGCCATTTGAGAAATGGTCATCAACCCAAGAGAAATGAAAACGAAAAAGAGATAGACACAGACAGACAGACAAATAAATTATCAACAGATTAGTGAGAATTAAAAGAGAACTAACCTATT
The DNA here is from genome assembly GCF_030254825.1 of Meriones unguiculatus. Classification (NCBI taxonomy): domain Eukaryota; kingdom Metazoa; phylum Chordata; class Mammalia; order Rodentia; family Muridae; genus Meriones; species Meriones unguiculatus. The sequence goes on from NC_083349.1 coordinate 12,822,577, forward strand.
GATTTCTATGCACTGACATATGTGGGTACATATATACATACAGGGACAGAAAGTGCGTGGTGTATGCATGTGTTTGAGCACCTTTGTGTGCATGTGTAGCAGCCAGAAGCTGCCACTGAGTATCTTTGTGTAATGCGCCCCAGCTTATTCTTGGGACAAGTTCTCTCTCAGAATCTGGAGCTTGAAGTTTTGGCCAGGCTGGCTTCCCAGAGAAGCTCCAGGATTGGCTTGTCTCTGTTCCCCAGAAATGGGGTTACTGGTGTGTGTTGGCTGAGTCCATCTTTTTATGTGACCGCTGGGAATTCAAACTCTTGTCCTCATGCTTGCATAGTAAGCACTTTACCAACTGAGCCATCTCTCCAGCTCCTGTTAACCCTGATTTTAAAAGAAGATACTTAAAATATGTGGCGTGAAGGATGGCTCAGTAGTTAACAGCACTGGCTGCTTTTCCAAAGGATCCAGGTTTGGTTCCCAGAACAGACATTGGTGGCCCACAACTGTCTGTAATGCCAGTCCCAGGGAATGAGACGCCCTCTTCTGACCTCTGAGGGTGCACACACATGGTGCACAAGCAAGACACATACACATGAAATAAAATGAAGATCTCTTATCTTAAACTAATTTCAACAATGCAGAAATTCAAAGTGGCCATTTGATCTTAAGGATGTGCTGCTAGTTTTTAGTGTATGTTTATCTTTTAGAGATAGGTGCTGTCTTGGTCACTTTTCTCTTGACGTGGTGTGATAGCCTGACAAAAACAACTCAAATGAGAACGGGTTTATTTCAGCTCACAGCTCAGCGGTCCACCACCATGACAGGGAAGTCAGGCTGACAGGATCCTGGAGCAGCTGGCCTGGAGCAGTCTACAGTCTGGAAGCAGAGAGCCGTGGATGCTTGTCAATGCTCACTCCCCTTTCTCCGTCTAAACAGTGCATGATCCCAGTCCTGGAAATGATACCACCTGCAACTAATCTCCCTCATTCAACACAATCATGTCAGGAGGTCCAGCCCTCACGTGATTCCACATTCTATAAAGTTGACAGCACTGACCAGCATGTGCACCAAAATATTTATGGATAGGATTTGTCTAGGATTTGTTTCATGTGGCTGTGTGTGTGTGTGTGGTGTTGTGGTATATGCTGAACAGATATCTGACTTCATTAATTCTTCACAGCAGCTTGTGAGGTGAGCATGATGGCTACACCTTCTTACAGATGAGAAGCCTGTACAAAGAGGTTAAGGAATTGCACTGTGATCACACAAAGCCGCTGCTGACTCCAGTGATCATGGCATGGGGATTCTGACACAGTATGGTGTGCCCAATATGGTGATACACTCCTCTTGAACTGGAGAAACAGATGCAGGACACTTTGAAGATCCATTGTCCTAAAAGACAGGCCTGCACAACCACTTGACATCCATAGCCCTGCTGTGATGGATTGTCATTACATTGCATGTCTGCTGAGACAAACAGCATTTCACAGTCCCTTTTAGAAATCCCTAAGAAGTCTCTCCTTCCGGTTCCCCACTGCACAGCTGTCTTGGTGGAATTCTGTAGGTCCCTTTGAAGACTCTGCAATGAAGATAAGTACAGTAGATATGTGGCAACAGTAGTTGGTTCCCTTTCAAAATACCCAGCCTCTTCTTCATTCAAGGATTATGGAACTCCTCATCGGGACCCAAGATCCTCTTAATTTAAGAGTTGTGGGTCCCATCCAAAGAGAACCTAGCTTTCTCTTCATTCACAAGTTATAACCCCATCTCACAGAGACCTCGTCTTTTCTTCATCCAAAGTTTACGTGTGTCCTCTGGGTCAAGTCTTGGAGTGATGGAGGAAGCTGACTTTGTTTGAGGGATTCAGATCAGACTATTTTCACTTTACCTAGAGCTTTTATGCTTTATATCAGAGGAAGTAAGAATGTGGCTTGTTCCTATTTCACTCCTAGAGATACCACAAGCTGTTGGATGATACCAGTGGTCTGTGCAGGCCAGAAAACTCCCATTGGACCTTTAGTTCTGCAGTCCATTCTGGTGACGATGGGCTCCACTACTTCCACCCAGGACTCCTTTGCATGTAGGGGAAGATTGGATCCCCCTTTCCTGAAGAGAAATCACAGACCCCTTTGAAAAAAATGAGGAGACCTTCACTTAATTTCTTTTCTTTACGCTTGTGGTTAAAAAGGTGTGTCCTCTGGAACTTCCCAGTGTACGTGAGGTCTTCAAAGACAAACTCACATCCCAAGCCTCTTACTCCTTTCTCTGTAATAAACTTGGATAGGCCTCATCATTTTGCTCCATACAGCAGCTATCCAACTTAAGAAACAAGCCCTTCTACCTCATCAAACATCAGCACTAAGTGGGGAATCTATGTTTATTAGGATTAAATTGAATTTATATTATCAGGCTGAGTTTTCAGCCTGACCGGCTTCAACTTCCTCCCATGTTTGTGCAGCTTTCTTTGATCAAGTAGACTATGGGAAAATCTAGATCAAAGAGCAAACTCTCTCCTAGGACCACGAGACTAGAGGATGGAAACAGGTTGCTTCTACTTGTGTCTTCCTGAAGTTTCACTCAAGCACAGCTTGGAAGGCCCTGCATCTGCTCATGGGTAGGCTTCATGTGTCTAGGCAGCTGCACTGTGGAAAACCCTTGACGCCTTTTAAAAATATGTATGTATATGGGAGTGCCTGCATCTATGTATGTGCACCACATGCATACTGGGGACCCGTGGAAGCTGAAGAGGGCATCAGATCCTCTGGAACTGAATTCACAGCTGGTTGTGAGCAGCTATGTTGGTGCTAGGAACTAAACCCAGGTCTTCTGCAAGAGCAGCAAGTGCTCTTAACCTCTGAGACAACTCTCCAGCGTTCCCCCAACACATTCTCTTTTACCATCAGTGTGGGTATGTTTTTCCCTCCTATGTTAGCAGTTTTGGAGCAGGGGGAGCATTGAGAAGGAGCTGGGGGAGGTATTCGACGGACTGTTTCAGGAAGAAGAGCGGATGAATGTCAGGCGAAAGGCCCAGTACTCCAGAGACTTCCTGTCTCTACCACCAGCTAGGAAGTCGCTCAAGAACCGTGGGTCTTTATCACTATCTCTAGCAGGCAGTGAATAATAACATGTACTGAATAAATGGCCCCATTAAAATAAGAGGCCATTTTAATTTTACTCTTCTGGGGAGTGAGAGATGCCATGGGCAGATGACACTTGGTAGGTTGCAGTGTATAAGGGTGTCCTTGGAAGCAGGGGTCACTGCCTTGGCAAGCAGCTTGGCAGTGTATTAAGACTCTATTCTGGGATTGGAGAGATGGATCAGCAGTTAGGAGCACTGGCTGCTCTTCCAGAGGACCCAGGTTCAATTCTCAAGACCCACAAGGTAGCTCACAACTGTGTGCAACTCCTGTTTCAGGGGATCTGACACCCTCACATAGAAAGGCAAAACACCCATGCACCTAAAATAAATTAATTAATTAAAAAAAGACTCTAACCTGGTCATATTCTTTGATTTAACAATTACCCCTTGGAGCCAGGCAAGGTGGTGTACGCCTGTAATCCCAACAGATTACAGAGCAGAGTCAGGCAGATCTCTGTGAATTTGAGACTAATTTGGGCTACAAAGTGAGTTCAGGACAGCCAGAGCGACACAGAAAAACCCTGTTTCAAAAAACCAAAACCCCAAAACCAAACCATAAACAAAACAAAACAAAAGAATAAAATAAATAAATAAATAAAACAATTCCCTCTTGGAAATTAGCCCAAGGTAGCAATTCTAAATATGTATAAGAGCACGAGGAAGACCTGTATTCATAAAGATTCACAATACAGTGTTATTTATAACTTAGGAAAACTAAAATTAAATTAAATGTTGACTAGATTTGAAAAGGTTGAATGAATGAATGCTTATCCTATCTCAGAACTTAAAATTGTGCACTCTTGCATGTCTCTGTCTCTCTCTCTCTCTCTCTCTCTCTCTCTCTCTCTCTCTCTCTCTCTCGTGCACGTGCGCGCGCGCGCGCGTGCGCGCGCGTGTGTGTGTGTGTGTGTGTGTGTGTGTGTGTGTGTGTGTGTGATTGAGAGAGAGCGAGAAAGAGAGAGAGACAGAGACAGAGACAGAGAGAACAAGAAGAAAAAATATTCCAAAGGGGATTGAGGGTTAGGATTTCTATATGGGTAATTCTTACTATTGTTCATTTACTACTTTAATTGTCGTTGGGGTGCAGAGATGGCTCAGTGGTAAAAAAAAAAAAAAAAAAAAAAAAAAATTCCTCCAGAAGACCCAAATTCGATTCCCAGTATCCACATGAGAGCATCTTACAGCAACCTATAATTTCAGTTTCTGAGGACCTAATGCCTTCTTCTGGCCTCCACAGGCACTAGGGGAACACATAGTGAACAAACATACATCAAGGCAAAACACGCATACATGTAAAATAAAAGTACATTTTCAAAAAATTAAAATGTATATAGTGTGTTTAGGAATGTTCGTGAAAGAAGCAAGGGAGGGGAGGAGGGGGGAGGCTCACAGCAAGCCTAAATCCATCACGTACTGTGATATTTCACAACATTCCAGGACACGCCATCAAATAAGAGGCAGGGGGCCAGGTGCATGGTCTGCGTGTCACACACTTAGAGGCGCTTGCTACACAACCTCTCCTCAGGGCCGGGAAATACTCACCCTGTCAGAAACTGTCCTGCTTCTTCCAGACCGTCTTATTTATTGCCCACTGCTCTGTGCCCGGCATTAAATGTTTATGGGACTGTAGTTTAGGACCCACTTAAAGGGCTTTAAATAATCCTGTGTTTATTTCTCTTCCTTTTCATGAGTGCTTTTGTCTAATGTGTTTGAACTATGCGGTTGGGGGCTTTGGACGTGAGAAACAATTGTGACAGGCTGGAAATTCTTGGGTGGGAAACGGGGGCTGTAGTTGGCCTCTCACTGGGCACCTCGATTTGAGCCCTGGGTCCCCAAAGAGATAGTCCTCAATGCTCTTCCCACTCAAGGCTCAGAAACTGGAGGCTGAGACTTCATGCTCTTGACACAAATATCCACGGAGGAGACCAACAATCCAGTGTGTCCTTACACAATGATGCTCTTGGCGCGAGCGTCCATTCGACACAGACATCCATGGGTGTGACTAACGATCCGATGTGCCCTTACACAGCGGTTGCTAGAAGTAATTGGCACTGTGTGCCATCTACATGTAGAAAATAAGCAGGTTTACAATTTGCTAGGTAAAACGTAATGTATGGTCAGCTGTCAGAGTTAAATTTGACAAGCTGTGATTCATCTGAATTTTTACATACCTCGACGGTGAAGCTTAAATACAAAATTCATCACAGCTCCCCAGCCTTCCTACTGTGGCCGCTTCCCTTTCTCTGCTCATTGGTGGTAAAGTGCAGGACTTCAATCATCTTGATGTGTTTCTCCAGCTGGCTTAGTTTGCTATCGTTGTCATTGGAGTAGTTTGTCTTCCCTTTGTGTTGTCCTGCAGGGACGTTACTGGGGCCAGTAAGATGGTTCAGCGGCTACACGTGCCTGTTGCTACCAAGCCTGACTACCTGGTTTTGATCCCTGGTACCCACATGAGTAGTAGCATGCATCCGTCCATTATTCTCTGCTTCCTGATTGTGCACATCATGCAGGCAGCTGCTCCAAGCTCCTGCCACCTTGATTTCCCCGCCATGATGGCGGACTGTGGGCTGAAATACACCCTTTCTTGCTTGACTTGCTTTTGTCAGGGTGTTCTACCACACCAACAGAAGAGTGATAGTACCTATATATAAAATCTAAAGTATGTTTTTTTTTTAAAACAACATGAGCGCGTGGCATACATGCACACACTATAATATGCATAATAATAATAAAATAATTTAAAATTAAACTTTATGAGTAAACCATAAATGAATTAATTTATAAAATATTCATCAACACTGTCAATATAACCAGTTACCTTCTCAGCAGACAATGGAACTTTTCCTAAAATATATTAGGCTGTAAAACATGTCTTAAAAAAATACAAATCAAAGCAACTTATTTTATCTTATTAGTTCATAGTGAACTAAAGCTAGAAATCAATAGCAAGAGAAACTTCAGAAACTATACCACCACATAGAGTATATTGAATAATATACTCTTGAATGGCCAGTGATTCATTGAAAAAAAAAATCAAAGAGGACATTTTTAAATTCCTAGAATTCTCAGTTTATGCATGATTAGCACCAACGTCTACACAGTGAGTTCCACTCAGGATAGCCAGAGCTACATAGCAGTGAGACCCTGTTAAAAAACAAAACAAACAAACAAAAACAGAAATCGAAAAAAAGCCAAGAAGAGTTCACAGCCCGTTTCTTCCCCTGGCCTTGGTTACATCACACTGGTGCACAGTCAAGCAACACAGGAAGAGAAGCCCATAGATAGAGCATCAGCAAGTACCAAACCCTTGATCTACTTGTGACATGCTTCATGACAAGGTTAGACTAGGACTTGAGTGAAAAAACAAAAGGTACAAGTTGGGGTGATATAGAGGGGAGTATATTTGGGAGGAGTTGGGGGAGAGGTGAATATGACACATTATACAACATTCTCAAAGAACTTGTTTGTTTGTTTATTTATTTATTTATTTATTTATGTATTATCATTTATTACAATTTATTCAATTTGTATCCCGGCTGTGGTCCCCTCTCTTATCTCCTCCCAATCCCACCCTCTTTCCCTCTTCTCCTCCTATGCTCCTCCCCTAGTCCCCTGATAGGTGAGGTCTTCCTCTCCTTCTATCTGACCCTAGCCTATCAGGTCTCATCAGGGCCTGTTGCACTGTCTTCCTCTGTAGCCTGGAAAGGCTGCACCCCCCCAGGGGTTGGTGATCAGAGAGCCTGTCACTGAGTTCATGCCAGAGAAAGCCCCTGCTCCCCTTATTAGGGAACTTACTTGGAGACTGAATCTATGGGCTACATCTGAGACGGGGTTTTAGGTCCTCTCCATGCATTGTCCTTGGTTGGGGTATCAGTCTCTGCAGAGTCCCCAGGGCTCAGTTTTTTTGTTCGGGTTTTGTTGTTGTTGTTTTTGTTTTTTGGCTCTGTTGGTCTCCTTTTGTAGCTCCTGTCCCCTCCAGGTCTTTTTTTTTTTTTTTTCAATGCAGTTTATTCAGGAACCTTGAACAATCATCTGACCCTGGGGAAAGCCAGCCCACAGCTTAAATAGCCTCTGGGTAGCCAACCCCAGCATGCCACGTGGGCAATGCAGATAGGTCCACATACATGGAAGCAAGCCAGATCCTCAGCCTTAGCCAAATGTGGAGTTGTTTGTGACAGAGAGCACTCACCATCGGGAAGGTGGAAAGCGGAAACCAGCTCCATCTTTAAGGCGCGGCATTACGCAGCTCTCTACAGTTCCCCCTTTTTGTTTTAGACGCATCAGGCAAGAGTATAGGTCTGATCTCTGATATTAGAAATAAATTGGGACTTTGTACCGATGTTCATTTAGGTGTCATCCACCCAAAGAGCATCAGACCCAGCCAATACCTTTTTCTCAGAGGTGGGACCTGGGGCATCAACCCGCATGCAATCAGACATGCTCTTCTCTGGGTCCAAAGCGGCTGACCCTGAGTGCAGTGCTTAGCCTCGCATCCTGAGCATAACATTTTAGCTTTTTATGGTAGCCAACCATGCTTGGGGAGACTGTCCTGCTTCAATGGCTGTAAAGGCCTGAATGATCATGGCTGCATTACGCTGTTGTGAGACTCTAATCTTGCATATACACCACAGGCAAACCAAGGAGACCAACACCAGAAGGCCTGCTAACGCTCCCATGCCCGCCCATTTCTTCAGATGATTCATGGCTGCAGCAATCCATGGTGATAATCCTGTGGCTAGTCCTGCGTCCACTCTAGTAGAATTTACTGTGATAATGGCCACTCTCAGCTGCTCCATTGTAGTATCGAATTCTCCAGTCCAATTACCTAAAATATAGCTAGACAATTGTTCAGATAGATTTGCAGCACAGGAAAAATTCTCATGTTGTATGCTAGTGAGGAGGGAGGGGCTTATAGGGGGATGCAGAATGAATAAAGTGTAATTGAGGAAAAATTAAAAAAAAAGGGGGGGGGAATAATTTAAGAACCTTAAATGACTTTCAAAAGTGGAGCAAAACATGGAGTTAGTCAATTTACATGGAGCATGTCTCGCCCCTGGGGGCAATGGTCTCCTGAACCTACTCAGACCTCAGACACCACCACTGCTAGTTCTAGAACTGATGCAAAATGTTCCAACGAGGGGGTTAAGGCTTCTCATAATATTTCCTATAAGCCCACACCTGTTTGTTTATATCCTCCATTTTTATTCATTATTAGCCAGATAGAACCAAGTAATTGTGGTGATGATACTTGCTTTTTTTGCCCAATGCTGGAATGCTAGTGAATTTAGGTATGCCCTGGTTACTCGCATGCCTCGCTGGGTGCCTGTGCCTGTTGATGCCCCTCAAGCTATGACTCTCTTCAGACAGAAAAGGGATCTTGGAACTACAGCCACCATTGTTACTGCCATCTCATTGGCGGCTGTTGGAGCTACCGCCGGGGCATTAGCCATGAGTCATACTGTGCAGACTGCTCAGACCCTGAATAATCTTTTAGCCAATGTAGCTCATGCCTTAGATGTACAAAAAGGAATTAATGCTCAACTAAAAAGAGGCTTGATGGTGTTCAATCAGAGGATTGACCTCATGCAGGAGCAAATTGATACCCTATGGCAAATGGCTCAACCCTCCAGGTCTTTTTATCTTCCCCCTTCTTTCATAAGATTACCTGCATTCTGCCCAAAGTTCAGCTCAGCCTCTGCTTCGATACCCCCATCATTAGAGTCTTTTAGAGGCCGTCTGTGGTAGGCTCCTGTCCTGTTCCCTGTCTTCTCCTGCTTCTAATGTCTATCGCATTTGTTCTTCTGAATGAGGATTGAGTTTCTTCCCTAGGGTCTTCCCTAGCATCTTCCTTGTTGCTTAGGTTCTTTAGGAGTATAGATTGTAGTATGCTTATCCTATATTATATGACTAACCTCCACTTATCCGTGAGTATATACAATGTGTATCTCTCTGCTTCTCGGTTACCTCACTGAAGATGATCTTTTCTAGTTCCCATCAGAAATAATATTTTAAAAGAACTTTAAAAAGAAGATTAGACTGGGATTAAGAGCAAGAATACATTATTTTGTGTGGATGAGTCTGGAAACAAATAATCAGACAATTATGTATACTAATTCTGAAATCAAGACTCAACTCCGTTGAAGTAGTTTTTAAGTTTTTTGTATTTTGGATATTTAGTTCATACAGGTTTGAATATTCTCTCCTCACCCTCCTTTTCTCTGTCTCAGCTTTCTTTGGTGCTTCTCAGTTTGGGGGACTCCACCAATTTTAATTAAGTGGCTTACCTATCTGGTAACCCCCCTTTGCTTGAGTTAGTATTTGTCAGTTTTTAATCCCCTTGGAGTATATCCTCAATTGGGGTTTTCAGAGACACACAGTATATACTCACTCATATAAACATACAACATAGGATAAACTCACTAAAATCTAAACAAACTAAGCAAAAGAGAGGACCCTAACTAAAACTCTCAATCCCCATCCTGAAAGGCAAAGAGGATGAGCATCAGAAGAAGAAGAAAACAGGAAACAACCTAGGAACCTGCTACAGAGGGCCTCTGAAAGCCAGAAGAAGAAAATAGGAAACAACCTAGGAACCTGCCACAGAGGACATCTGAAAGCCTCTGTCCTGTAGACTATCAAAGCAGATGCTGAGCCTGATGGCCAACTGTTGGGCAGAGTGAATGGAATTTTATGTAAGAAGTGGGAAATAGCAAGAGCTGGAGAGGACAGGAACTCCACAAGGAGAGCAACAGAACAAGAAAATTTGAACACAGGGAACTTCCCAGAGACTCATATTCCAACCAAGGACTATTCATGGAGATAACCTAGAACCCCTGCACAGATGTAGCCCATGGCAGTTCAGTGTCCAAGTGGCTTACATAGTGATGGGAAGAGGGATTGCCTCTGACATAAACTGATTGGCCTGCTCTTTGATCACCTCCCCCTGAGGGGGGAGCAGCCTTACCAGGCCACAGAAGAAGACAATGCAGCCATTCCTGATGTGATCTGATAGACTAAGATCAGAAAGAAGGAGAGGAAGACCTCCCCTATCAGTGGACATGGGGAGGAGCATGCATGCAGAAAGGGGAGGTAGGGTGGGATCGGGAGGGGAGGAGGGAGGGGCTTATGGGGGGATACAAAATGAATAAAGTGTAATTAATAATAATAATAATAATAATAATAATAATAATAAAAAGATGATAAGAAAAAAAAAAGAAACGAGATTTCTGAGTGTTAAGTCTGCACTGGCCGCTGTTGCCTCCACAGTGGTCTCTGCTAATGCTGAATCATGTTCTAATTCCCAGACTGTGGAACACACTGATCCTCATTACCCTGCAAATGATCAGTTCTTCCTATTCCAGAGCCCTTGGCATTCTATCTTTGTCTTTGAGTTAAATTACAGATAGTGGAGTTTTTTTTTCTTATTCGTGTAATTAGGATCCTATGAGGTTTTATAATCAGATGCTTTTTGGAAATTCCTTCTCTTTTTAAAATTTGAAAATGTGTTTTCTGTTTTTGGAACACACACTGCCCTTTACCTGTATTCGTTCTTGCTCATTCCTCTGCCCTGGCATGCTTGCACACATATTATCCTTTATGTCTCAACCTTCCTATTATGGTTTTTATCTTTTTTAATCCCTTGCCACAGCCTTTGAAGAGTTACCAAACCTGAATTTCTGGGTCACTGATGTATTTTTGGCCGTACCTGCTCTCTATTTTATTCCTCTGCTCTGCCATTTGTTTTAAAGCTTAAGTGTTTTGCACAAAACATTTCCACTTGGCCCTGCTTGCTCCTGTTTGCATCACATCCTCCCTGAGACTCCTCTGTTTGTCTCATTCTTGCTCATTCTGTCCCATTTCTTCTCGTTGGTCCAGAACGCAGTGTTCTGCTCTTCTTCCCCCTCTTCTTATCTCTTTCCTTTCCTTTTATATCAATGTTCTTTTCTGGTCAGCAGCTGGCTAATATTTCTTTTGGAGACAATTTTCCCTCTGGAAATGTTGCCTTCTCTGAAGGTCAATTTTATTGTGGAGTCATTGGGCCAAGGTCATAGCTTGCCTGTTCTGGGTGGACTAGAGAAGGGACAGGACTTCCAAGAAGGGAGCCCAGGGAGACATGACCCAGACTGGCAGTCCCACTTGCTGTCCCTTGGAGGTGTCATGAACACTCACTCCTCACATGTACTTCCACTTACTACCACTTTCCTTAGGAAGGCATTCCCTTTCTTTTAAACACTCAGCCCTCAAGAGGTCTTTACCCCTGCCTGTAACAGGCTCTCTTTCTCCTTGGCTTTGTCGCACCGACGTTACCCAGCCTAGGCCAGCACTGCAAAGGGAAACTCACACAGTTAAGCAGCCAGAAGCTTAAGGCCAGCAAAGGCTGCATGGTGAAACACTGAAAAACAGGGGAAGATGGGTGATGGCTCGGTGGGTAAAATTCTTGATACTTAAGCATGAGGGCTAGAATTCATATCCCCAGCACCCCAGTAAATGCTGGTTGAGTATGACAGCCTGTAATCCCAGGCCTTGGGAGAAAAAGACGGGAATCTCTGAAACAAACTGGCTAGCCTCAAAATATAGGATGGAAAACAATTGAGGAAGATGTTCAGCATCAACTTCTTGCGTGTGTGTGTGTGTGTGTGTGTGTGTGTGTGTGTATTTGCATGCACATAGGCACATGTTTGTGTGTGTGTGTGAGACCCATCATCATATGCCTGTCCAATCTGCTGTTTTCTCCGGAAGCTAGGTCACACCATCACTTGCCTACCTGCAGCTCCTGTGGTCTCATTTGCTGTCTCTACAGCCATGCAGCCTTCCTCCTTCCTCAGCATCTTCAGTTTTAGACTGGGAAGGGAACCAGCAGCCTATGGTCTCTCTGTGTGTGTCTGTCCCTGCTAGAAAATAGTCATAAAATGATATTGGCAGAGTTTCTCTTTAAACTTTTATTCTTAAGACACGCCATTAATTCAGGCGAAGCCTCCTCCATCGATTGTGCTTCAAGCCACTCAAAATCCTAATGTGCTTATTGGAAGTCAGCACTGCTATCCTTCACTAAGGAATGGGCAGAACCATTCACAGTTGATTTGCTCAATCAGCAAATATTTATTGAATGCCTACTGAGCGTCTAGGACTGCTTTCTTTTCTGGGATATGTCAACAAACCCCAAATTCAAAGTCTCCTGGACTTGTGGAGCTTAAAATGAACTGTTACTGTAAACACAAATGAACTGGAATATTTAAAGAAGAAGGCTACTCTGGAGTGGGGGGAGGTCAGAATTGAAATTTAATTGGGAAAAAGAGTCAGTGTTGTTCTCAGTGAGGTGACCCTTGGGCTAAGAATAGAAGTTTTTAGCAATTAGGTCCAGTGGTACACTTCAGTAGTGGAGTCCTTGCCTAAGATGCATGAGATCCCAGGTTCTGTAAAAAACAAAGGAGGAAGGGTTCAAGGGAAGGAAAAAGAAAGGGAGGGAAAGGCAAGGAAGAAGAGGGAGGAAAGAGGGAGAGAGAGGCAGGGGGGAGGGAAGAAAAGAGGAAGGGAGGAGAAGGAAGAAAGGACAGAAAGGAAAGAGATAAGGAAATAGAAATACTGACCTTCACTTAGGCCTCAAAATTAAAACCTCTTCCAGTATCTGGGGTTGTGTGGATCGCTTTCAGGATTTTAAAAATCCACAGACATTCAACTCTCATATATAAAATGGCATACTATTGCAAGTGACCTACCTTATCTCCTGTACACTTCAAACCATCTCTAGATGATCACAGTAGCTGAACCAACGTAAATACATGGGGCACTGCTGTGCTGGATTGTTTGGGGGATTACAGGAGAACACACACATGTGTCCAAGCATGGCCATGGTAGTGCTGGGTACAGTTTTCCCCCAAACTTTTCTCATCTGGGTTTGGTGGAATCTACAAGCACAGACCAAGGGTCTGTATAATTCGGAGAAGGGGAGAGAAAGGATAAACAAGTGCAGAATGACCTGCAGTGAAGAAGAGGTGACAGTGACTATGAGATCCTCATATTGCTCCTGCTTTGTCAAGAGAGGCTCTTCAGAGTGAGAAAAGTAGATGCGAATTGTCCCACAGAGACCACAAGTCATGAGGGAAATAGAGTCTTTTAAAAAGCGAACACTGCACAGCCACAGAAATGGACACACATATCAACCAGACAGACTAGAGGACCCAGATGTGAGTCCCTGTAGCTACAGAAGCCTGATCTTTGACAAAAGACACCAACAATACACGTTGGAGAAAGACACTTTCTTCAGTGAGTGTGACGCTCAATGTTCACAGGCAGAGGATGAAGTGACAACTCTTTCACCCTGTACAAAAATCAGTTCCTATGAAAAACAAGGATCTGAAACTCTGGAACAGTGAGAGGAAAGAGTGGGAGAGTTCAAAACATAGGCACAGGCAAGGATCTCAACTGCTCAGGAAATAATGCCAGCTGATAGACAGGATTCCGTGAAATCAAAAGCCTTCTGCACAACAGAAGAAAAACTAGGACAAGACTAACAGAGAAAGATCTTAGCTACCATCAGACATGGACTAATAGCTGAAATATATAGAATATTTATATATTGTGTAGATTACATATATAAAACACTTAAAAACCAAATACCAGGAAATCAAGCAACCCAGTCCACACATGAGCTAATGAGATAAACTGCTAGTCCATTTTTGTTTGTTTGTGTGTTTGTTTGTTTGTTTTGTAAACTTGACTTGAGCCAGAGTCATTTGGAAAGAAGGAGCCTCAGCTGAGAGAATGTCTCCATCAGACTGGCATAAAGTAATTTCTGTGAGGCATTTTCTTGACTGATTAGCAATATGGGAGATGCTGTGCAAGCAGTGACAAGCGATCTCTCTCTTTCTCTCTCTCTCTCTCTCTCTCTCTCTCTCAACTAAAATCAGGATCAGGTCCAATTATACCACCATGGAACTGCTTTGTTATGCCAACAAGCTATTTTTTAGCACTTCACTATGTTTTGGAATGTACTTCACCACAGTTTACCTGTGTCATATCCATCCATAGTTGTGCATGGGTGTATAAACAATTCAAAAACACTCATCCATTTTCTAAAAGATTTCTCCTCGATAAAATTTTATCTGAATTTAAGAATTACTAATTGAAATGTATTACTTTAAGTCCATATAATGCTGTGTATTAGCCATACTTTTTAAAAATAGCCTCAACAAGCATAAACCTAACAGAGCCTTATGGTCACAATAATTTGAAAACTCTTTCAAATGGTGGAGGTGTAAGGCAGATCCATACCCCTAATAACAGAATAAAAGAAGCTTGGAGAAAATTCTACATAGAAGTGAAAACACAAGTTCTGCTGAGAAAAAAACAGTACATGTAATGATTCAAGAATAGCTTTGTGCTTCCTTCCTCTTGTCTTGTTGGAGTGTTGAGTGCATGTTTGTTTGCTTGCGACGAGGTCTCACTCTGTGGCTCAGGTTAACCTTGAACTACATAGTCGCTCAAGATAGCAACCAACTTCCAGTTCTCCAGTCTCAGCCCCCGACATCCTGGGATTGCTGGTGTGTGCCAGCACATCTGGCTCTGCTTTGTGGAGTCTTTAAATGGATGATGGAAGCTCTCAAATCTCTGCAGGATCGGTTCCCGTTAGATGTAGCCCCAGCATATTGTTAAAATTGTGTTAGTCTAGGATGTAACTATGCATAATATCTCAAGGTTTAAGGCTTGTACCTGTTTTTATTTTTCACACTTATAATAAAAACATCTGGGTGTTTAATTTAAAAATGTTGGAGGGTTGACTGCTTTTCTAATAATTATTAATATTATTAATATTCAGGGTAAACAAATCAAACCAGTAGAAGGTCAGTGCCCGGACACAGAGCATCCACGGGCTGTGGAACTCAGATTGTTCCACATGCCGCTAGGATGGCATATTAGGCTGCTGAAGCTGGAGGTTTAACACGTACTCAAGGAACCTGAAGGCAAGTCTCTGAGTGTTAAGAAGACAGATTTTTTTTTGCTTGGAATTCAGATGTCTAACTTGTGCTGGATGATGAATTCAGGAAGGGTAAAAAAATGATCCCAGAAAAAAAAAAAAAGAAGAAGTTTGAAGTCCTCAACTTAGAGGGCAGAGACAGAAACCAAGCTACATCAAACACAAAAATTCAAAGTTGGTATTATCGCAACAGAATTATGATAGTGCGGAAAGGAGACCAAGGAAGAGGGTGGGCAGGTACAACTTGCATCAAAGACAGAAACAAAACAGCACAGTACCATGCCTCATTGAAATTAGGCACGCACCTTCTCATCAAATTGTAGAAAAGATTTCCATTAGACCAAAGGACAACAAAGAGTACTTCCTCCCACTTTGCTCTCCCGGCCGTTCCAGCTTATCTTTTCTACCAGAATGCCAAGGGCCAGATCCCAGGAAATGAGTTTTCTTGATTAGAAGAAATTGTTACCAGAATTCCAAAACTTCAGTGATTTGTTTTTAGCTAGAGTAGCCATCGAGAATGCTGGGGGGGAGGAGGGGAGCATTTTATGACCTGTATATAAATTGAAAGTGTCACCATTCTGGCAAAGTACTCTTAATGCATTTCAAACAGCAGTTATGGAGCAGGTAAGATGGGCAAACTGCATGGAGAGGGTGACCGTGTCTCTGCAGCTGGATCACCTTTACTCTTAGACCAGCAAAGGGAACATGGTTTACCTACTTACAAACACAGACCGCAGATGATTACAAAGCATCTGAGAGGGACATGTTTAAAAGCATTAATTACACCTGCCATCACAATATAGCTAACATTTCTGTTAGCTCTTTTGCCATTTCTCAAAATGCATCAAGTGGATTCCAATCAATCAGTGCTTATAGGAGGCATCAAAGACCTGTCTAAAAAATATTCCTACCAGTAAGCTATGAATCCAGAAATTGGACATTAACTTCCAGTGCACAGTTCCCAAGATGCCATAAAAGCAGTAATACCTAATAACTCTCCCTGTCTGAATGTTATCTCTGAAATTCTAGTGCTAGAGTCCAATAACAGTTTAAGTCAGCATAAAAATGTACAAGGACTGATGAATCTATCATATGCTCTAAAAATCTTTGATTTCTCCTGGTTGTATTATGTGCACATGTGCATATGAGTGCACATGTATGTGTATATTGGTGTGTGTACATGCATGCATGCCTGTGTGCATATAAATGTGTGTGTGCATGTGGGTACATCTATGTATAGGTGTTGTGCACACGTGTGTGCATGTATGTCTGTGTGTGCATGCAGGCATGCTTATTTTGTGTATTTCCATGTATTTGTATGTCTATACCATCACGCCCGTGTGTGGTGGGTTTCTGAGCAGACCTGTAAGCATTGACCTTACTCCACGAAACCTCACTAGGGATTTGAGATTCATAAAGTTCTTATCACTGAGCCTTCCTTGGCAGGAATCAAATCTGACTCTTCTGTACGTGAAATACTAAGTCTCTATTACACATGACAAAGAAATAATACGGCTTTCTGTGTGCACTATTTTGACTCAGGAAAATACACTTTGCTCCTATTTTAAAGATAGATTTTTTTTCCCCATAGCAGAAAAAAAATGATTTAGATGAAGGTGTCAGAAAGTGTGAGCACTGGGCTCATATTGATCTGATCAAGACTTATGAGCAGAGGTGAAATTCGGTCCAGAAAATAGTTTGGAAAGAAATGCTCTCAGTGATTTCAGTCTTCCTTGAAAATCGCAGTCTCTGTTGACTGAAAAATGCTCAGGCATCATTTCAGAGGCTCGAAATTTCAAGGACTTTTGCTTTTTTGATGGAGCATCCAGATCTGGATTGCATCAGAAATCGGAGTGAACTCCCACCAGCCCGGCTGGATTTGGGCAAAGATGAAGAGTCCTGTCCACCACTGGGTATCAATCGCTGGTTCCATTTCTTCACTGTCCAATTTCTTCTCTTGAACTGTTTCCCAAATCTGTCTGTGAAGTACAGGCAATCTAGACTGAGTCCATAAGCTTTGTGTGGCTGTGAGACTTCAGTTCAGGTGTCCTGAGCACATTGTAAGTAGACAGTGCTGTGTGGGTTTGCAACTGCTGAAGTCAAAGGAATCAGAGGAGAGATGGGCCAGGGAGACAGAAGCTGTATTAGTCAGACTCTCATTCTTGTAGCAAATACATGAGAGAAGCTGCTTGGTTTTATGTGAGCTGAACATTTCAGTCCATGGCTGGGCCTGAGAGAAGGCTGATGATCACAGAGGAGAAGACGGTGGGGAAGAAAGGGGGAGAAGGAAGCCTGAAAGGAACCAATGACAAGATAACTACTGTGGCTATTTGAATGAGAATATCCCCCACAGACATTTGAGCACTTGGTCCTCAGCTGGTGGCACTGTTTGGGGAGGTTCAGAAGATGTGGTGGTGCGTTGGAAGATGTCACTGGGGCATACTTCTCATGACCTTTCTAGTCACCCTCTCTTTTTCACAATGGCTGTTCAAGATGTGCGATCTCAACTTCCTTTTCCTGGTGCCATGCCTGCCACCTGCTGCCATGCTGTCACTGTCATTATGGACTCTCCATCTGGAACCATAAGCTAAAATAAATTCTTCTCTAAGTTGCTTTAGTCGTGGTGCTTCGTCTCACCAACAGAGAAGTAACTAATACATTTTTCCCCCAAAGGCTGTCATCCAGTTGTCTCCAGCTGAGCCCTTCCTCTAAAAGTTTCCATCACCTGCCCTAAAAGTTCCACCAGCTAAGGGACCAAACAATCAACACACGACCCTGTCCAGGACATCTCACATACAAACTACTCTGAAAGCTTGGCCCCATGTTCTTAACAAGGTGCTTTAACCTCACGTCCCAACTTCTTAAACAGGGGTGTTAACCCCTATTCTGCATAAGTCAAAAGAGTCAGGTGCTTCATTTGAGGGTGTACATAAGTCCATGTGTGTGTATGTGTGTTGTATGTATATGTAATATGGGCATGCACACATTTGCATGTGGATGATTTCAGTTGCCTTTCTTGATTGCTCTCCAACTTATGTTTTTAAGGCAAGGTTTCATCAAACTTGGAGCTCACTGATTCAGCTAGATTATAGCTATTGGACTTTGAATGCAAGGATATTGAAAGCAAGGATACTCCTGGCTTTGCCCTCCCCCAAAACGATGGGGTTATAGGAGTACACTACCAGTACTAAGGCTCTAGACTCGGGTCCTCAGGCCTGCAGAGTAAACACTGTACGAGCTGAGCCATCTCCCCTCACCCATAAAGGAACTTCTAAAAACAGAAAACAGGCTGAAGAGGTAGATCAGCAGTTAAAAGCATTTGCTGCTTTTGCAGAGAACCTGGATTCAGTTCCCAGCAGCCATGTGGTAGTTTACAATTCCTGTAATGGCATTCCGGGAATCCAACATTCCCTTCTACGCTCTCTGAGCATGGCATGCATGTGGTGTACATACAGAAACAGAGGCAAAACACTCATACACATAAACACAGGTAAAATATTAAAAAACAACAACAACAACTCTAAAACATCACTGAAATGGCAGCTATTACACCTTTCCCTTCTGCCTGTCTGTTTGTACATTTCCATGTAAGAGAAGGTATGATTTAACATCAGGCAAATCGATCCTCTTGCCAGGCCCTGCCTTTCATGGTTAGAGAATAAATGCTCTACCCTGACTGTACCTCTCCGTCAATAAGTTGAACCTTCCTCCTCAGGTGGCATCAAACTAATTGGAATCATGCATTTCATGAGGGATTGAAAATTCCAGGAGGGATGTGTTTAATCAAGACTTCTCTGTGGCTGGAAACACTTCAGGAACCTGCAGGCTACTAGGTGTTGCTCAAAATCCTTTTCATCTGAATTCCTTCCAAGCTCAAAGACTCACACAAAAAATATCACCCAGACTTTCAGTTGTCCATTTTACATGCACAAGGACTCCTCCAGGTTTGTCTTTCCTGATTCATACAGTAAAACACACACATATACATACACACAAACGGCACAATTATTTTATAAGACTTATTTATTTATTTATTTATTTATTTATTTATTTATTTATTTGTTATTTAATGTGTATGAGTGTTTTGCCTGTATGTATATGTGTGCCATGTGCATGCAGTGCCCAAGAGGTCAGAAAAGGGCACTGGATTCCCTGGAACTGGAGTTACAGATGGTTATGGGCTGCCAGATGGGTGCTGGGAACTAAACTCAGATCCTTTGCAAGAGCAGGCAGTACTCTTAACTGCTAAGCCATCTTTCTTCATTTATACTTTCAGCATACAGCCAGGAAATAACCTATTGCACTGGTAGAAGTGTGTCTATCTCCTTGAATGTCCGTCTTTCTACTATGTTCTGTCAAGGCCGGTATCTCTCTCCTTGAAAGGATCCTGCTTGTGTGCAAATGCCTGCATGTGGGAGGGGCGGGGAAGAATGAGTGTGTGCTTAAAACAAATGTTATGCTGTAGGAAGAAGACGGGGGGAGATTAATAGGGTATAAAATTTCTAATAACAATAGGATATTAGAAGAAAATAAGAGAATAATTACTTGAGTACATAAATAATATGCTTCACACTTATTATTTCACATTGGTTGGATTCATAATTTATTCCTTTAATAAACTTCAGCATTTTCTACAAGTGTGTCCCAGTTGTCTTTATTATCTGCATAATGGGGAGACTCATTATGAGATGTAATTTTATCATACGAACACGTTTCTAATCACTGTTAAAAAAATTATTTATGAGCATGGAACACTGAGTAGTTCTTATCAAGGTTAAGACCTGCAGATTATACGGCCTCATCCCTTATTCAGCCCTCTTTATTTCCATTGCTCTATGTAGCTCTGAAAAACAGAATGAATACAATGTTTTTTTAATATATTATTGAAATTTTGATAAATCACAACAAAGAGGATTTACCTTTTGTCCAAAATTCCAAATCCATAGACCATAGACATTTTAACTAAGCATGTGATTATGGTATTGTCTGACAGTCTTGTCTTATTGGAAGTTGAACAGATTTCTGTTCATAAAGGTTTATTAAACATGTTTTGGATCTTACTGTCAAGTATTTTCAGTTTCACCCAAATCAGATTTTGTACTTGCATCTCCTCTTACTCTACAGACATAAGCTACTGGGGAAATGTGAACAGACAAAAGCTAATGGAGAAGTGTGTATGGACAGAAACCACAGAAGGAGGGCTCTGAGCAAGGAAAAAAGTAGAAATGTCTTAAAGGCAAATCTCTCCAGACACCTTCCACAAACTTCCCCACACAAGAGGAAGGGAAAACAGACCCACTAGGCCCCAGACACCTCTGAGTTAGCATGAGGAGTAAATGTCAAGATCCCATAGACCTACTGTTTACATCTCTCCCACCCAGCCTTTCCTTGAAGGACAAGCAGAAGCTCTGGAAGGAACAGAAGGAACAGAGCCCTGATGAGACCTAATAGACTAGGATCAGAAGGAAGGAGAGGAAGACCTCCCCTATCAGTGGACTTGGGGAGGGGCATGCATGGAGAAGGGGGAGGGAGGGTGGGATTAGGAGGGGAGGAGGGAGGGGTTTATGGGGGGATACAAAGTGAATAAAGTATAATTAATAAAAATTAGAATAAAAAAATAAAAAAAGAAGGAACAGAGGTAGGAAACAGGAAGTCACCATGAGGAGAGTGACAAAGACTCCTTGTAGACAAGGGGCATGATCAGAGGGAAGAAAGTGAAGACCAAGCCTGACCTGGAGAAAGATGGTGAGGTGCAAAGAGGCCAGCAAGGTGGAGCAAGGAAGGAAGAAACACAGGGATCTGTAAGGACAAAAAAGGTAGGGAGGTGGACACCCTCTGCCTACCCATTGAAAGGAAAAGCCTATGTTGATAGGTCATCCCAAATCAGCATGGGTACAGGAAGCACAGGGGCATGGGCAATCCTCGTCCATTAAATTCCTGTGAGAAAAACGCAGCCTCAAGGTTAGAGCAAGAAAGTCTCTCTCTGCCCCAAATAACCCCAAAACGTGTAAGAAAAGTCCTAGCCTATCAAGTCTCATCAGGACTATCTGTGCTTGGCTAAGGTCAGATAGTACTGGAGGAGGACTATCAGTGGACTAGGGAGAGGACATGGAGGGGGGAGGAGAAGATGAGGGAGGACAGCTGGGATACAAAGTGGATAAACTGTAATAAATAATAACAACTTAAAAAAGAAAAAGTTCTAAATGCTGGAAAGGTGGCTCAGCAGTAAGAGCAATTACTGCTCTTTTAGAAGACCAGAGTTCGGTTCCCAGCACCAATATCATGTGGCTCACGACCACCTGCCACTCTAGCTCCAGGAGATCTCTTGTCCTCCAAAGGTACCTGGATACACACACACATACACACACATGCACACAAAATCAATCTTTAAGAAAGAGAAAAAAATTTTGAGCTAAATTAAGTATCACTGAATATTTGGGAGCAAATAAACAAACAAACCCTAAATTCAGTTTTTTTTAATCAAAGGAACAAATAAAGCAATGGTTGCAATGTTTTGTTTATTTATTTATTCATGGCTGCAATTAGAAAAGCAAAAACAATTAATAGAAAAATGTCGTAACAGAAACAACTAGTAGTGGTCAGATGTGGTGCTCAGACCTGTAATCCCAGGCTGAGAGAAGGCTTGCCAGGAGTTCAAGGCCAGCAAGCTCTGGATCCACCTGGACTGCACTCTATACCCTGTTTGAAAAAAATAAATTAAAAAAAAAAAGAAATCATAGTGTCCAAGGGGAAAAATGGTGAAAAATTAACAGGGCCATACAGGAAAATAAACGTAGAAAATCCAAAGGGGGAAATGAGACATGAAGAGAGGAAAGAGAGTGAGGAGAGAGGCTTACAAGGAAAGTGGTTGGCAGACAGACCAAAAGGGCCCGACACAGATATAAATGGAATCCCAGGAAATCAAATACTGAAAGCAAACTACAATGCATACTTCGAATCCAGTTAAACTTTTAGAAAGACTTGACTCAGCACAGCAGAAGCACCTCCTCACCCCAGCTACCTGAGAAAACAGACCCAGAGTGAGTAACTCTGAGACATATATAAGAAAAGGAATTATACCATAAGGATGGATAAAGACAGCCAAAGATCGTTAAAATATAAAGATCTAATTATTTATAAGGAGGACAGAGTCCCGCTGATGCCAGTTTTCTAAGCGTGTCATAGAAAACACAACAGTGAAAAAGAATGACATTGTGGGGTAAGCTGGGAGTACAGACAGTGGCAGGGCTCCTGGCTGGGGTGGGTAATTCCCTGGATTTGAGTTTCAGCAACACGGAAATAATTAATTAATTGTCAATGATTAATCAAGATTGAGCTGAAAGAAAAATCAACTCACAGAAAACAATGAGCCCAACACTTGATTTTTTTCAATCCAGCTCACCTTTGAATACTAACTCACAGAAAAACAGTTAAAATACCTAAGAACTCAGAAAATTCTGTACCCAGCGTTCTTAGGAAAATTTACCAGAAAATGAGTCCTTTCCTTGTATGGCTGATCTTGTCCTCAACAGGATTGGACTGAGAAACTCCCAAACAATTGGTGCAGCTTACCTATGGACAGATGGACACACACACACACACACACACACACACACACACACACACTATTTCTTGAGACAGATCACAAGAGCTCTGACTTCAACTGTGGCTGAATCTGTGGATGGATCAAATTTTTAATAGACTATTGAGAGGTAATAGAACTGGAGGATGTGAACCCTGATCAAAGGGTGTGTGAGAGTGTTTGTCTGTGTGTGTGCCTGTCTGTCTGTCTGTCTGTTTGTCCCCCATGATAGACTGAAAGCTTTGAAAAATTGTGAGTGAAGAGACTCTAATGCAGTCCTAGATAGTAAATATTGGGAAAACAACAGTAGAAAATAATTGTATTTAGCTGTAGATGTAAGATTAAACCAGAGAGAGAAAAATCACCACCCAGATGGTATCTCTTCTGATGAAGTAGGAATTACCCCCACTGAAATAAAGGCTCTGGGACAAGGGAAAGAGAAGAGGGTTAGCTCAACTGACTGTACAGATACGAAGCAGAAGTCAGGAACACCAAAGGGAATATCAAATGACAAACAGATGATCGAGTACAGAATCAAGTCTAAAACACAAGTACTCAACCCAAAGGCTAGGCTGTCTTAAGTACCAAGAACATACCCCATACAGATGGAAACAGACAGATGTTTACATATATCACAACATGGACGGATGGAAGTCTCACATAACACACTAGAGACCAAAGGTGTCAGTTATGTTGTTGAATGTGGATGGGTTGAGCCCACTGCCCCAAACAAAAAGTCTTCTAATTGTATTCACAAAGCAAGTCCCAGCTAGACTGTGTGATAAAGGACCTATGTATGAGCACACACAGGGTCCTGTGATTTAAAAAGGCTAACATGAAGGGACTAGCAGAAAAGCACAACAAGAAAACGGGAAGCAAATGAAAGAAATGAGGAATTGGGGCTTTCGTTACTAATTATAGAAAAAAGCCCAGAGCTAAAGTAAAAATTCATGTGGCAAACAAAAATAGCATTAAAACCCACAATTAATAATCAAAACATTGAAACATCAACACTTAAGCAAGAATCACTTTATCTTTTAAAACATGGAAATTGTGAGAGGTAAGAGATACCAGGAGAAACATAACGATGACTGGGAAACTCAAAATATTATTCACAGTGTAAGTCAGACCAAGGGGACAAAGTTAAACAAATAATTATGTAATAGAGAAGCAACATGATAATGTGAGGTGCACCCTACTTAATGTGTGTGTGGTACATTTTACGTAACGAATAAAAATACCTCTATGGGTAGCCTGTGTACCGTAGACTGAATGTTTGAACCTTCCACTACCACACAGACCTGCTTGCCCCATAAGCTCCAAGTGACTGTCTGTCTTGGGAGACAGATGTTGCACCTCAGGGTGTAACATGATATCTTAAGGCTGAGTTCCTTCCCATATATTTAGTGTTCTCATATGAAGTGATGCTGAGGGTGAAGCTCAGTGGTGGAACCATTATCTAGCATGCTCAAGACACCGGGTTGTATTCTGAGCACTATAGACAGACAGACAGGCAGGCAGGCAGACAGACAGATAGACAGACTAGTACTAAGGGCAACCATGAGGATACAAGACTATGGGTGGCTGAGGGCAGAGTCAGAAGACCTGAAAGCCTTAACAGCTTGACCCAACTGACATTCACAGAATCTGGAAGACAAGTTATTACCGCAAGAGAATCTGACCAAATACCGACCACAGAAACAGCCACAGAAGCCTCCAGAACTGGAAAGTCCACAGTGGCCTTCTTTGTTACGTATTGCATTATGGGTAGGTCACCAGAATAATTAAGAATATTTCTTGCTTCATTATACCAAAACCACAACAGACTGAAAGTGGAAAGACGAAGCCGAAACTATTGAGTGAAAATAGATAACTATGGCAGTTATAAATTCACAAGATGGAAAAGGAAAAGATGAAAGACCAAGCAGGCCGGCATTCTTCTTAAGGAGCTGAACGAAGTGCAGTGGGCAAAGCACAAGTGAAGTGATGGGAAGGAGATTAGGAAATAAATCAATGAAATGGAGATCAAATACAGGCAGGGATCATTGACAGAACTGAGAGCCGGTTTTTAAAAGATTAATAAAATGTATTAATCAAGGTCAAAAAAGAGAAAACTTCATTTTTCAGTATCAGAATTGAAAAAGATGTCACAGAAGATGCCAAACACATTTAAGTGATAATAAGAGGATGTTATAAATAATCTCATGCCACCAATTTTGTGGGTTTTATGAAATATGCTAATTTCATTTAAAATATATTAAAACTGACAAAATCAAACTCAGCTACAACCATCTATATTCTATCTATAATAAAGAAACTGGATTCATATTTTGAAATCATCCCACAAGAAAGCTTTGGGCCTGGATAGCTTATATCCACACACTTATGAAGCAAAAAGATTTAACGCTTTTAACATACCATAGGTGCAAACTCTCACACGGCATCCGAGGGTCATGTTGGTGCAAGGACTGACTGTGCAGAGTCAGGTGAACTGCACGCCTGTGCTTCCATGTCCAACACAAGGAAAGTCTCGGTAATTCATCAGGGACACCGGTCCTCTTAATAATGGTATTCTGTCAACTGGGTAGCCATTGCTTTAGTTCATCTGTGCCCCCAAAACAAAATGCTTGAGACAGTGTAATTCATAAAAGGAGTATTTATTCCTTCATAGTTGTAGACGCAGAGAAGTCTAAAATCAAGGGGCAAGCGTTGGAGTCTGCCGAGGGCTGCTTTCTGCTGCTGGAATGGCCACCCTTGCTGGGGGAAGCCTCTTTGATAAAGGCACTGACCTCATTCCGGAGAACTCTGTCTCCATGACATCATCACATCCTATTGGCCCAGCCTCTTAATACTGTCTATCACACTGGCAACTGTGAACATATGGATTCTGGAAGGGACATAAGCAGTAAGGCCATAGTGGTCTCACTGAAAATGAGACACGTATCAAGCTACATACATACACGCTACCAGAATTGAAGGTGAGTCACAGGGCTGCAGGTGTAGCTGGAGTAGAGCATTCAGCACACAGCATGCGCTAGGCCCTGGGTTCAGTCCCCAGTCCTGTCAGTACACTGTGCCATGAACATGGACACACGTGTCTTTCCACACAGAATTTACTGAATAACAACCAATTCCCAAGCCATATGGCTTCCCGTGGCTGTCTCTTAGCAAGGCTTTCAATTTCCTTTGATGTCTGCCTTGGGCAAGCATGAGTTCTTTTATTTCTATCTTAACTACAGACCACACATTTCACGTCACACAGCAATTACGCCCATGTGTATGTGTGTAAGTTACAGAATGGCTGGCTGCAAAGGGTTAAAGGGGCTTCAGGGTTTGGAAGCAGTACTAGAGGCAGAGGGAGTTAACATCAGTGTTAAGAGAGTCACTGCAGGTGGCCGTTTGGGATACCTAGCTGGAGAGCAGCTGGAAGCACAGGGCTGAGCCTTGGGGTCCCAAAGTCTCACTGAACTGCAGAGGCATGGGTTTGCGGCTGTGAGGCACAGAACATACAAGCAAGGTGCAGGCCCCGGTCCAGATGAACAAATGCAGTAGGAGGACAGATGGGTAGTTCAGAAGTGCCCCCTCTAGCAGTGGGAGCTGTGCTGAGCTCTGGGGACAGCTGACAGTTCTCTCAGTGCCCTCCTCTTTATGGGTTCCAGGTGAGAGTGTTGCACCCTGCCTTGTACTGGTGTGTTTGGCAATTTCTCAGGTCTGTTTTTGCAGATGTGACTTCAATATGATGTACCTGTTGGTTCCAAATCTACTTTGCTGTTACCAGTCTGTGCCTCCCAGGAGCTGGGCAGGTGCTGATTTCTAGTGCACAAGAAACAAAGATACGAAAACACAAAATACAAAGTCATTCTTCCTTTCTGCATTAATTCTCAGCACAAAGCCAAACTGGGTTTTGTTAAATAGTCACCTGTAGGTGTAGTTTTTAAAGAATTCTTTTATTTACATTTCTTATATTTTTTCTCTCTACTCCACCCCAACCACTTCCATCACCCCAACACGGGAGAAGAGGGAGAAAGGGTTAGTGGGAGAGGGGGTGCAGTTCTCTTAGCTGCTTTCTGCTGGTTAGGGTCGTTGGGTTCCTTAGAGCCAATCTAATCCAATCTATTATTTCAAGAGATCTCCAACTTCTTGTCTCACAGCGGCAACCAGGAGCAGAAAGGGGGAAGCAGGAGCAGCCTTCTTTCTCTGAGCTCTACTCTCTGGGCTCTGGCATTTATTCTTTCTCCAGAGTCTTCAGATTTAAACTATCTGCAGCTGGCAAAGAGCTCCTCTCAGAGCCCACTCGAGGCAAATAATCTGCTGCTTTGGACCATCTGAATCAGTCCCACATTTCATACCTGGAACCAAAAGAAAAACATGTTTATATCCAAAACAATCACCCTTTGCTCCTGGAATTCCTGAAACTTGACAAGGTGATGTTATTATATTTTCCACTATTGACAGGAAAGGAATGGCCAGGTCTCCCACACCTGGATAGCCCTTGCTTCTGTTTAATTCTACATATGTTAAGGGAAGATTGGTATTTCTCTTGGGCAGCTTCTATGGGCCTGATCTTGCATGGAGCCTCATTCTCTTGCACATCCAAGTATGTAGGTCATGCTAGTGCATGCCAGCATGCATGGGAATTACCACCCATGGATAGTGAGAGTCCTCCCTACCCCAGACCCCCCAAATATGACTGTGTAATATCACTCCTAAGTGTCCCAAATTTGATAAGAGGGTAGACAAGATGGAGCCTGTGCCTGATTGTCTCTCCTGTATCCCTGCTTTTAGACACAGTGGTCAGTTATGCGTAAGCCAGACACCTCATGATTCTTAGTTGGGACCTGGTAGAGAAAGCTGTATTGATAGGAGAAATGGGAAACGACTAATATGAGTGCCTTACCAGTACTTAGGAGACTGTGAAATTCGGGGAAAGAGTCAGTCTTAAAGAGCTGGCCCAGGTGTTGGAGAGATTACCCAACAGTTAAGAGCACTGGCTGTTCTTGTTAGAGGACCTACATTTAGTTCCCAGCACCCAGATGTTGGTTTACAGCTGTCCTCTATTACTCCAGTTCCAGGGAATCCCATTCCTGCTTCTGAGCTCCTCGGGTTATGCATATCTGTGGTGCAAAGAAATACATGCAAGCAAAACACACATACATATAAAATAGAAAGAAATTATTTTTTTAACAAGGTGACCCAGTCCTGTGGCTCATACAATTAGAAACAACATGGCTTTAAAATAACCTGTGTTCCACAAGGCTGAGGGGTTTGGCAGCATATGGCCACTCAGGTGCTCCCTTTCCCATCCTTCACTTTAGAAGTGTCTGTTTTGGCTGTGATAACCCCAAAAACTCCAGCCAAACACCTGTAGACATGGCACTTCACAGGCTGCTGCTGGCTTTCCTGGGGACCTGTCCTGGGATGTTTAGGATTCCAGGGATTCTGGAATGATTCTTGGGGTGGGGTAACAGGTTCATGGTAGTAAAAATATGTGATCTGTCACCACCTGGCACAGGTATGTATCTTCTCTTGGCCTGCTCCTAAGGGGCTTGGACAAAGCCCTCAGCTGTTCCTGTGTTAGGGTGCTTTTCTGTAAAGGATGATATGACACACACCCAATTTATGCTATGAGTTCATGTGAGGAGAGCTATGGAAATGACGTAATGAAACGACTACTCTTTGTAAAACTTGAAACATTCTAGTAAGATGACATTGATCATTTTAATGGCAATGCCATCAATCACTTCAGTGCTGATTCAAATTGAGTAAGACGATTTATTGAAAATATTTCATCCTATATATATCCTCTAAAATGGTTTTAAGATTAAAGCTACATAGCAACATCCAACATGGGTATCAAAGAATAACATGGCAATTTAGTTTAATGATATTAAGTAACACATCACCATTTCTGAACTGAGGGGGCTCTGCCTGGCACCCACAGCAAGCAGAAAGTTCTGAGTTGCCCTAAGTTGGTTTTCTACAGCTACCAGGGAGAACAAAGGCTTAGTTGGTGAAGTGTGCTTGCTCTGCAAGTATGAGGACCTGTGTACGATCCCCGGTGCCTACATTGAAAAAGGAGCAGTAGTATCTACCTGTTACCCTGGCAATGGAGAAGCTACCCTGCTTGTAGAGTTTCAGGTCAGTGAGAGACTCCATCCTAAAACAAAAGTGAATGGTACTACAGAGATAATACCCAACACTGTCCTCTATTTTTCCTATAAGTTCTCTCTCTGTGTCTCTGTCTGTCTGTCTGTCTCTCTCTCTCTTTCTCTCTCTCTCTCTCTCTCTCTCTCTCTCTCTCTCTCTCTCTCACACACACATATACACACACTCCACTTTGGAAATGAGAATAAGAGCTACCAAGATTAATGCTTTTATCGGGACTCGAAGCAGCTGCAGCCCCTGGCTGAGGCACCTCTGGAAGGGGACACTCCTTCTAAATATTCAGTTTGGCTCTTCCAAGATCCTGGCTCTTATTTTATTTTTAAACTTAATTTGTTTATTTTTTTAGACAGAGTCCAACTAGGTATTCCATGCTGGCCTGGAATTCAAGAGTCTCAGGGTTCAACCCCTAGTTGCTAGGATTACAGGTGTGCACCGCTACCCAGGCCTGACCTTGGCTTTTAAGGATCTTTCTAACTGCAGACTTTGTAAGTTTTGTTCTTTTATCACCTGGCAGTCAGAATACACTAGAATAAACCGCAAGGAATCTCAAGAGTAAAAAGCTCTATTTGTGCTTTAAGTAAAGGAGACCACAGTTTTCCCTTCCCTTCACTCTGGGGTCACCACAGGGCAGTTCAATAAGCAGGCATCAGAGCCAGGGGTAGTCTACTCCTGAGTGAATGACACCTCCCAGCTCCATCACACCATCCATCACCAAAGCAAGTTGTTCCCCTAATGATACATTAGTGCGATAATCTCACAGGACACACCATTGATGTATTGCTCAAAGGATGGCCCCACTTACTGAAGCAGGATTCCAGGAAGCTCTTGGGTACCTCTGGAGGGAGCTGGAAGGCTTCCACAGACTCTGAAGTCAGCCAGCAGGCATTGCAAAACGGAAGCCACTTTCTTAGCAACAGAGAAGGATTCTGGATGTACATTAAATATCCTGTCATCTTTGTAATATATCTGCAGCCTGTTTTGACCTTGGTGTCTTGGATAATTCTAATTTAAGGTTCCATCTTGGTAAGCAAAGAAGAATATGGAGTCTTGTTCTGGGCTACCCCTTGATCAGAAACCATGCAAGACCTCTTCTGTGTGTCTGTTTCTTAGGGTACTTGCAGTGCAGAATACCTTACAGATTTTCAATTATTTGAAATAATTGAAATCACCTATAATTATAATCTCATTGAAGGCATACTTGTCCTTTTCATAGCGATTTCATTGCTTCCCCAGATCTATAAAAAATAGATTTATTTCCTTCCCTGTCCCTTTTTCCTCGCAATGTTTTATGTTATTAAAAACAGAAGATTGCTTGTCAAATGTTTTATTCGCCACATGTGTGGGACCATCCATCATTCCTCTCCTTCTGCCTGTGCATGTGTGCCTCCTTCTTAGCCGAGCTCGCTTCATCAAGCTCTGTAGAAAAGCTGCTAATTGGATGGCTACCCCCATAAAAACTAATTAGAATGTAGCATTTACATCATAGTAACTGCACTTGCTAAGGAATAATGAAAGCATCGGGGTAAGTGTAAGAGTCCACTCTACTAATTGTTCTCTGTGGATATAATTGCTTTGTGGCAAAGGTGGGTTCCTCAGGGCAGCAGTAACAAGGGTGAAGACATTTGCCATTGCTTGACAATGAGTTAGATCTTCTGTGAAGGAAGCCTAATGCAAGTGGTTGAGATATAAAGGAGGCCAGCATGTTGATCCAACATTCCCCCAAGCTTTCATGGACTAGGCTGGTTTGCATGCATCCCTCCATCCAAGCCATGGCATCCTCCACTAAGAACATATGGAGCAGACTTTTCTGAACATGGACAGACCCAGAGGGCCAGGATGAGGTCTACCTGACATATAGGCTTTGTACTGCATTCTTTTTTTGTCCTTTATTTTTTAATTATTATTATCATTTATTACAATTTATCTAATTTGTATCCCGGCTGTGGCCCCTTCCCTCATCTCCTCCCAGTCTTCCCTCCCTCCCTCTTCTCTCCCTATGCCCTTCCCCTAGTCCACTTATAGGACTTCTCCCCTTCTATTTGGCCCTAGCCTATCAGGCCTCATTAGGACTGGTTGCATTGTCTTCCTCTGTGGCCTGGAAAGGCTGCATGCCGCCCCCCCAGGGGGAGGTGATCAGAGAGCCTGTCACTGAGTTCATGCCAGAGAAAGCCCCTGCTCCCCTTACTAGGGATCTCACTTGGATACTGAGTCTATGGGCTATGTCTGAGCCAGGATTTTAGGTCCTCTCCATGCATTGTCCTTGGTTGGGGTATCAGTCCCTGCAGGGCCCCCAGGGCTCAGTTGTTTGTTTGTTTGTTTGTTTGTTTGTGTGTTTGTTGGCTCTGTTGGTCTCCTTTTGGAGCTCCTGTCCCTTCCAGGTCTTTCTATCTCCCCCTTATTTAATAAGATTCCCTGCACTCTGCCCAAAGTTTGACTATCATGAAATTTGCAGGCAAATGTGGGAACTAGAAAAGATCATCTTGAGTGAGGTAATCCAGAAGCAGAAAGACACACATGGTATATACTCACTCATAAGTGGATATTATCCATATTAATATAGGATAAACATACTAAAATTTATACTCCTAAAGAAGCTAAACAACAAGGAAGACCCTAGGGAAGATGCTCAATCCTCATTCAGAAGGACAAACGCAATAGACATTGGAAGCAGGATAAGACAAGGAACAGGACAGGAGCCTACCTCAGAGGGCCTCTGAAAGACTCTAATGATCAAGGTATTGAAGCAGAGGCTGAGACTCATAGCCAAACTATGTACTGCATTCTTAGGAAAGTAGTCCAGGACAGCAGAGCTGAAGGATAGAGCTTTAGGCTAGGGCTTTGGTTTGGATGCCTGAGTCCCAATAAAATTCACATAGGCAATAAGAAGAAGGGTCTTTGGGATGTGATTAAGTCATTTATTCCCACAGATATATTAGTGTCCTAATAAAGAGGCTATATGGGCACTAGACATGTCCCTTCCTCTGGCCTTTCTATTCCTTCCAGCAAGGCACCATTGCAAAAACAGTCTTCATTCAGGATCCACTCTGTGGCCCTGAGCTTAGACTTCCAACCTCCTGAGTCATAGAAAATATATCTCCATTATTTATAAATGACCCTGTCTTCGGTATTTTGATGTATCAGTACAAACAAAATGAGACCAGCTGGTAATCCCAGATAACATGTGAGCATGAACTCACGGAATGACCAGGTCATGCTTCCGTTGGCTTGGAGGGAGCACCCTACTGAACAGAAGCACGGCATTGGGGAAGCCATACCCATCGGGGAAGCTTCATCCTCTAGCCTGGCTTCTTTTCCTTGGCTGTTTCTATTCCCTTGTCTTCTCTGCTTGCAACAGATATCATAGGTCCCTGTGTGGACAGCCTATCCCCGAGCTCCTAGTCACACTGAACCATTGGATAAGCCAGAGCCGGGGAAGAGACTCAACCCCAGAGCCTCAGAGCTCTCTTCTCCACCTGCCTCAGATGGAGCGTGTCTCAGCTCCCCAGGGAACAAGTGGTGGCGGCAACGAGACTGTGATGTTGAAGTGGTTATGGCTTAAATTACAAGAAGGGAGCCATGTACCACTGTGATAAAGGAAATTAAGCCATGCACGCAAAGACTAATTCATCTTGATGAAGCAAGATTTAACCCAGGAAACTGAAGACAGTTCAGAGCAGGAAACGCAAATAGATTTTAAAACTTAATAGGGAAAGATCCACTTACACGGTGCTACCACGTGCATAATAAATTGGCACAATCCTCAGGGAGAGTTACTTGTGATACATGTTAAGAAGCCTAAGAATATACACAGGCTGTACCCACTAATCTCACTTCCAAGAACTCTCCTTCGGGGACACACTCTAGGGGAGACACTGAACCCTCGTCTCTTGCCACATTCTCCCACCCAGTGCTGTCATCCGCATGGAGTAGCCCCAGTTCTAGCCTAAAGCTACTCAGCTATGGAACAGACACTTCCTGTCTGTGCCTGGAGGACCCATTTCAAACTTATAAGGCACTCAGAACTTTCCATAGAGATGGGTGCCCGGCCCTACACACATGCAAGTCAAGATTTCCAAAATGAAGCCCGAGCAACTTTTTCTTGTTGATCAGCCCCTTCCACTGCCTTTTCTCCAGCATCTTCAAGCCCATCAGCAAGGCTCCTGTCTTGCGGCCCACCCCACCTCCCTATATAGTGCCTTCCTCCCCTGCGTGGTCCGTAAAAGTTCCTCCCTTTCAGTCTCACACTCCTCCATGTAGTGGGTGTCTCCACGCCATTCTGAAGTACAATATGCACAGGTCCATTTCCTGCCTCATCCCCCAACTTCTAGTCAAGACCACAGAAAACATTCCAAGTCATGATATGATCCCAAGTTGCATCTTTCAATCACCTCCCTGTACTCGTTTGCCAGGGCAGCCATTAGCTCTGGTCTCATCATTGCAGAGCTTATACATCCAAGGTCAGGGTGTAAGCAGGGCTGGCCCGATCTGAAGGAAGGCTGGTCCTCTCTCCTTGGCCTACAGATGGCTTTCTTCAAGTTCGTCTTCATGTTCATGAGAATACCATTCTAGACAAAGAGCGCATTTTACTGCAGTATGGCCTTGTTCCAACTAATCTGCTCTAACCCTATTTCCAAATATAATCGTATTTCAAGGTAATAGACATTGAGATATTTGGGGGAGAAAACTTGTTCAATGTATGTATAAACCACCTTGCCAGGTCATTTTATTTTACAATCCTATGGAATCTGGGATTATACCTTTCAGTAGAGCACTTGTCAAGTTTCATCCCTAGCATCACATAAATAAATGAACAAATAAAAAACTACATAAAGTTTGAGCATATTGGTATGCACATACCTGTAATTCCAATCCTCAGGTATCTGAAGCTACATGACCATGATTTCAAAGCCAGTCTTTATTATAGAATGACACCTTGTCTTTAAAATAATAGTAAAAACAAATGCCAACAAATGACTTTAAAATGCCCTGTTAAATGGAACAACATCCACGAGTAGAATAAACTTTATTGCCTGAAAACATGTGCCCTTCTTGCCCTAACTGATAAAACCTGACTCGGTATATAAGTACATAAAGGAAGACCCCTTCCTCTGTGGAGTCTCTGGAATACAGCGCCATGTCATTGGAGGGACTTTGGAAGAAAAGATCTTGTCTCACAAATGAGAAGTCATCAATGCCCCATCCAAGGACCCTGTTAGAGAAGTGATCTAAGATTTCCATGAGCTAGAACATCCATGACGCTTCCCCAGAGCTCTCCAGATTAAGCTCCATCCTCTCCTTTGCCTTGGCAGCTCTCACCCAACCAGGGACCTGTGGTTTTCTAGTGGCACATGGCAGCTTTGAGTGAGAGCAGCACTACATTTTCAGATGCTTTGGTGGCCCCAAGTCACCCACATAGTATATGTAATGGACACCGAGTCTTATCAGAGAGAACTGGGATGTGAGCAACAGCCAAAAACCCATTAGCTGAGGAAACAAAGATTACACTGCTCTGTGTTGCCTCCTGACAACTCTCTTACCTAAAGAGAAAGGTGAGTGTGATTCTTGACTGTCACCATCAACTTGCCTGGGCATGGAATCACCTAGGAAATGGTGATTCCATTTCCTCCAGGCAAGTCCATGAGGGTGTTTTCAGAGAGACCTAACTGAGGAGGAAAAGCCCATGCCGAATATGGGTGGCACCATCCCATAGGGTTCTGGCCTGAATAAAAAGTAACAAAGGAAAAAAAAATAAGGAAGCTGGGCACCAGCATTTGTCTTTCTGCTTTCTGGCTGTGGGTGTTACACGGCCAGCTGCTCATGTTTGTGTCACCACGCTTTCCTGAACACGATAGACCACCCTTCAACTGTGACACAGAATGTACCCTTGCTTCCTGAGGTTGCTTTTGTCAGGCACTCCGTCACAGCTGTGAGCCAGGGACTAATGCTTCAGCCTTCTCCCCTCACACCGGTACAAAAACCTGCTGAAGTTTAAACTGTTTGAAGCTGGGATCTCCCCCTCCCTCCTATGTTTGGTGCTTGCTAAAATCTTTCAGTTACCGAGAGCTGGTCTGAGCTGTCAGCGACAGAACACTGCCCATGCTGAATATCAAGATCCTTCTCTGGGCTTCATCGCCAACCATTACACAGCAGGCTCCACGGGCACAGCAAATTTCCCTCGCCTGTCAGGGAGAGCTTCTACAGGCTGGCAGATCTTATAAAGAGGCCAGAGAGTCAGTGGGCTTGAAAATTAAGCTTCATTCTTTCTCTTGGAATTTATCTCCTGTGCTCAGGTCCAAGGCAGTGTGACACAGTAGACATGTGACACCCTTGCGTGCAGATCCCTGCATACAGCATTGCAGTCTCTCACTAAGGTGGCCAGTCCCCTGAGGACAGTCAAGAGCCACCCATCAACCAGGGCACTAGGGAAGGCAGGGAGAAGAGAGGAGTCACAGCTCTGACAGAAGTGATTCTGGGGAATTGCTGCCGAGAAGGAAGCTTCACAAATATGTTCTGCCTCACCTAAAAACATTATTTCTCGCAGGTAATGTCCTTGGCTCTTTTCCCTTAAAAAAAAAAAAAAAAGAAAGAAAAAAGAAAAGAAAAGAAAAGAATCCATCTTGGGGCTTCCTCTCAAGTGCTCAGCAGGTAGACCGTCCTCCTTTTGAGTGCGTTTATTTGCTCATTGCCCCCCTTGAGTCTGCTGTAAATGGCTGTACCCCACAGTTCTGACAAGGAATTGAACCTGAGCTGGGAGATGCAGCCCACTGAGCACTTCCCAGCCAATGAAGATTAGGTTTCTTTCTCTACCAAAAAAATCTAATGAGAAGAGTGGGTAAAGTAGCTTTGGACTTTTTGTACATTTGATTTTCTACCCAGATTACTACTGATCACCGAAATATAAACAGTAACAAACAAACTGCTTAATTTACGTATCTATCCCCAGGAATTACTCTGAGTAACGGTAGCCAAGGCGATTGTTTTTAAGTGAAAAAAAAAAAATTGAGTTTTAAAATATTGGCTTCAACTTCTGCAATATATTAGACTAGCATTTTTCCAAAGATATTTTTTTTTCCTTGGAGGGAAAAAAAAAGGTATCAACTATGCTGCAGCTTCATTGTAAATAAAAATGTTCATAGTATAACTTTTATCTACTGAAGTTATCAGTAACATTTGGGGCTACAAATGATTTATTTTCCTTTTGCCTCTTCAGATCTGCCAGCTCTGCTTTGGTTATATATCTGCCTTCAACACATTCTGGGTCTTGAGGATAAGAATTGCATAGTTGCTTCTAGGGATAAAAAAACATAACAACTTCCCCAAACGGTGCAAATATCTAACCTGACACTTTAGTCACATCATAAAAACACAAGTATCTGCAGGGCCTTAGTGTTGAAGGGAAAGAAGAGGGTTTGAACAATTGAACAAGGGATGTGAGCTGAGTGAAACGGAATCCTGGAGCCTCTCGGGTCTCACCGTCTCTAAGCCACTGTCACCTGATGCAAATGAGGATGGATTGCCTCCAGGCTGAAGAGCTCTGTGGGAGAGAGGTAGTAAGTGTGCTCCCGGGGAGTGGCAAAGACAGGTTGGACTATATCTTCTCTCTTGTCACACTCTCTGTGCTGACATTCCCCCAGACTCTCAGGCTGTTTTCTTAACATCCTTAAATGTGACAATCCCTCTACTCTCTTGACACTGACGTTTGTTTCGTAGGTAATTTCCCTAATTGCTCACAATAGCTAATGATGGAGATTCTCTCAGTCTGAGCTTAGGGGACACCTGCTCTTCACTTCAGCTGAGTTTCCTGGGGGAGATTATTAAATCCAACATCTAGAAGGATTTTTTAATGTTATGTAATTGGACTCCACTTTGAGAGGTGTCAGTCGCTGTTCTATTGCTGTGTAGAGATACCATGACCAAGGAAACTCTTATAAAAGAAACCGCTTCACTGGAGATTTGCCTACAGTCTCAGAAATTTAATCCATGGTAAGAAACATGGACTTGAAGTAGGTTTGTCTATTTGCTAATACTGTGGAAACTCAAGTCCAACAACAAAACTGCTTTGGAGAGAGCAGTTTCTGTACTATGCTTGCCTTTCAGCTTCAACCTCTAACTTTTGGAGTACCCCTGAAGGTCATCCTTACCTGTCAGCCGTTGTTGTCCACACCCTGTGAAGAGCAGTGGAGGAAGCACATGGTGAGTACTGACACTTGAGGGATCAGAGATCTCAGCACTAGATCCGAAGTCCTAAAACCTCTACATAGAGAGCATCGCTCTCATTCTCAGGTTCTGAGACAATAGTGCATAGCAAACTCCATTGTGAAACTCAATGACAGCGGCACCTGAGGGTCTGTGTGCGTTGTAATGTCAGAGGCCTTCCAAGACAGCTGTTTACTTGTCATGTTTTGGGGCTAATAATAACAGTAATAATTATTCATGGTGGATAGAGATAATCAGAAACAAGCTGATTGCCATGATATCAGGAAGGACTTATCAAGGCTGCGGCTCAGGGGTGTAGTCTCGGTGGAGAACTGACACAGAAACCACAGGACATGACAAGATCCCAAGAAGGGACAGACTGTGTGGAGTACACACTCCAGCTGTCCAGAGGGAGGTCTGGAGACTGTCCTGTTGCCGTGACAAAATACCATGTCCAAAGACAACTTGAGAGAGAGTTTATTTTGGCCTCTGGTTCGGCATGGTTAGATGTCCATAATGGCAGAGAAGGCATGGCAGCAGAGGCAGGAAGCTGAGAGATCACATCTCAACCATACACCAGAAGAAGAGAAAGAACTGGAAGTGGGTTGAGACTGTAAACTCTCAAAGTCCACCCTCAGCAAGGTTCTGCTTCTTAAAGGTTCTGTAACCTCCCCAAACCACAACATCAACTGGGGACCAAGCATTTAAATACATGAGCCTATGGGAGACATTACTCATTCAAACCCCTGCTCGTGCTACAGCTGCTCTGTGCGTTCTGACTCTAGGTCAGAATCTGAGTCCTGAGAGCTAACTCTCCTTCACTTTTTTTTCCTAAGTGTTTTTAGTGATTTATTTATTTGTTCAGCTATTCATTGGCTATCTTGACTGGCCCACAATGCTTGAAAATTATGTGAAAAACAGAACACATCTGGTCCCCAACTTAGCTGGGGGCTTAGAGTGTTCCCAAGGAGGCTGTGTCTAATAACCACACAAATAAGAATGCTGTTACGGGTTGCAAGAAAGTTTATCGAGGAAGGGACAAGAATTCTGGAGGGAGCAGAGAGACTGGATTCTGAATAAGGGTCAGGATTGCTTATTCTGGGGACTGACAGTTAAACTGAAGCCCGAAGAATGAATGTAAATAGGAGGAAACTCCAGGGGAGAATGTTCTGGAAAGTGACTTCAAGGTGAGAATCCAAAGGGTTTCTAAGAAGCTGGCACCCTGCCAGCACAGCTAGACCCCGAGAGGAACAGAAGCACCTGCTGTGAACATTACCAAGGTGACTAGTGCCCACCAGGGTAAATCAATGGATATGGCTGCGTCTGTGTTCTGAGAGGCAATTAAAAGTCTCAAGATGGTCTAGGGTGATAACTCAGTAGGCACAGTGCTTGCCGTGTAGGCATAAGGAGCTAAGTTTGGATCTCAGCATCCACGGACAAAGCTGGGCATGGTAGTGTGTGTCTAACTCCAGCTCAGGAGGGTTTGGTGGCAAATCAGTTTAGCTGAAATGATGAGCTTCTAGATCACTGGGAGACTGTCTCAAAAAGGTGGGGAGTGAAGACATCTAATGTTTACTTCTGGCCTCTGTGTGTGCAGCTACGGTTTGGGTGCCTGCGCACATGCAAGCACACAGAGTCTCAAGAGAAGACACTGTAGTATTGAAACTGCAGTGTAGCAAAAATCCTCCTGTAGATTAAGTCAAAGGCAGGAGGACCGCAACAGCCGAGCAGCGAGGGAGATGAGGTGACAAGGGTACCAGCCGGACCAGAAATCATCAGTTAATATTTAATTCCTTAGTCCAGCTTCAAAAGAGATTAGGAGAACTGCAGGAAGAACAGCAAAATTATCTACTACCCAGAAGAAGCCTGATCTAACCCTGCCCAGCTGAGAGACCAGCCCTTGCTTTCCCTCTGGACAGAAGACCCTGATGAATCCAGAGAGACCACACAACCTTTGGGATGCACCATCTCTCTTGATTCCCAGCGTCACACCCTGGGATTCCTCTGTGTTGACTAAGGAAGACATCTGTTTCTTTCCTAAAATGTGGGAAGTAGATGGAAGATTAAGATGAAAATAGAAGCCACGCTGCTACCCAGAAAGCTAGCGTTAGATGAAAGGGGAGGAGGACCTCCCCTATCAGTGAACTGGGCAAGGGGCAGGGAAGAAGACAGAGGGAGGGCAGGATGGGGAGTGAACGAGGGAAGAGGCTACAGCTGGGATACAAAGTGAATAAACTGTAATAAATTTTTAAAAATGTAAAAATGCTGGGAAAAAAAGAAAAAGAATTGTCATCTAGCTTCTATAGAAAGAAAAAGACATAGAGCAAAAACCATAGTACAGAGGGTGGAGGTCATAAGAAAATAATGGGAATCATTGAGATTTGAGAATTTGAAGGAAGGTGCTGGGACCTGGATCTTTAAGAAGGTTGCTTAGCTGGTGGGCCAGGTGACCCTGTGGGGACATAAGGAGTCCAACTCTCGTAATAACAGAAAACTGTGTCCCGTCTCCATACTCCAGCTTTTTAGGCTTCTGTTACCGCCCTGTATCAGTTGTTTCCAAACAGAAGAAGCTATAAAAGGGATCTGGGGCTTGCAGAGTCTCCGCTCAGGCAGGGGGGAAAAGGGTGGGTGTGGGCGGCAGACAAGAGGTCTGTTCCTGGCAGAGTCCCAAAGGATCATTGTGCAAATTGCGACCACCAAGTTCAAAACTGAAAAGGTTTTCCACTGTTTTGTAGAAAGATATGTGCACACCAAATAGCGCATATATTTTTAGACAGACAATACTCATATAGCATTACAGCTCCCATTATCTGGCTGATGATTTCTTCCTGCAGGAAAATATTGAGTAGATAAAGTACATAATGAATGCTCTTACGACTCAATAAAAAGGCAAATTACACAGCTACAAAGTTGGGCAAAGTTCTCCCACGAAGGTATACAAATGGCCAAAAGGACTTGTGAAAAGGAGATGATGTCAATCTTTAGGAAACCGTACGTCAAGGTCATTTCATTCGCTGCTGCGTGACAAGACCAAAACAGCAGTAACAGATGTTGAGGAGGTAATAGGAATATTAATAATAAAATGGTAGCACTGCTTCGGAAAAGTCTAGAGGCTCTTGTAATACGTAAGCATACATAGTTACCACCTGCCTCAGATATGCTAAACTAGTGGACAACACGAAAAATGAAAGCGTGCACACACACACACACACACACACACACACACACACACTTGTACACATATGCACTATCCATTTCTTGTGCATTATGTGGGTTCTACTTTAGTGGTATGAGGACACTGTGTAGCCCTGGCTGGCCTGCAGCTCACAGCCCCAAATGCTGGGGTCACAGGTTTGAAGCACCACGCCCAGCCTTCTGTTCCCTCTAGTCCTCTGTTCCTGCTTGTAATTTTTGTGTGATGTTTCTCTGTACTCTGTGGAACTTCCTCTTGCATTTGTTCATTGTAGTTCCGTGGATGAAAAGCTCTTTGTGTTTTCACACATTTGAGATGCTTTTATTCTGTCCTCTCTCTTTTAAACAACGTTTTCGTGAGGGTAGCGTTTTGTGCTGGAATGTTTTCTTTTGATGCTTTGAGAGCATCATCCCGTTATCTTTCATCCGCTTTGTAAGGTGGCAGCCCCTGTCAACGGCGCACTGGCTTGCCTGTGCACCGCCCACCTTTTTGCTCTGGATGTGTTCAAAGTCTTCTCTTTCTTTTGGGTTTTCTCATATCCGGCAGTCACCTACTTACATTAGTTTTTAATATGCCTTCTGCTGGACATTCTCTGATCTTGGAGATGTAAGTTTAAGAGTTGATCATGGGTGGTGACACACACAATGGCAGCAGGCTCAGTAGGAAAATTATGAGGGTGAGGCCAGCCTGGGCTACATAGCAAGTTCCAGACCAGATGGAACTACATAGTGAGATACTGGCTGCAAAGGAAGGGAAGGAGGCAGGGATGGAGGGAGGGATACAGAGATGCAGAGATAAAGGGAAGGAGGGAGGAAGGGAGGAAAAGGGAAAGGG
This sequence comes from Meriones unguiculatus, assembly GCF_030254825.1. Taxonomy (NCBI): domain Eukaryota; kingdom Metazoa; phylum Chordata; class Mammalia; order Rodentia; family Muridae; genus Meriones; species Meriones unguiculatus. The sequence continues at coordinate 12,863,654 of NC_083349.1, forward strand.
AGGGAAGGAGGGAGGAAAGATGTCAGTGTTAGAACATTTCAGCATTTATTCTCTGCTTCCTCAGAGAATTCTTTTATTTCCACTAATGGTCCATTATTATCATTATTACAAGTAGTAGTAGTAGTAATATTAGTAATAGTAATTATTCAGCTTGTATAATTTTGCAAGTTTATCAACTATGTTTCTGCGTTAAGCCCATCTCATTAATCTTACTTTATATGTTAGTTTGCCTCTGGAGTGATCATCTTGTCATTGCCCCCATTTTTTTCTGTTTCCATCTTCCCCCTAGGATTCCTATCACTTTATTCACAACACTACATTTTCTGCTATATCCAAAGCATGTTTACATCAATGGCCTTGAACTCCTTAGGCACTAATATTGAGGTCATTTGGAAGAGTTATTTTCTAGTGTCTTCCCTTCCTCCTCCCTCCAGGCTCTATTTTTCCATCCCATCCTTTGTCAGTTTCTTGTTGTATACTGAGCAACATGGGTGAACTATTGTAGAAACTCTATATTATGATTTTTTCTTTTAAAAAACTGTATATTTTTCTCTGCAACAAACTTAGCTGAATTAGTCTGTCTCTTTCTCCATTCATTCATTCATTCATTGCTTCCTTCTGTATGCTTCTTTCTTTCAGGTTACCTTAGTCTTTCCCTCTTTGTGAATTTCAAGGATAAGCCAGGAATGGAAAGTGTTCGTATTCAGATTTTAGGCCACCTCCCTGACAGGTCCCTCTCTTTTCAGGACACCTTCCTTTCCTTCCTCTCCAGCCACCCTGGCCTTTGACTATCATAGTCTGTGGAGGGTGGCTGTACTATCAGCTCACCCACACTATGACCTCTCAGTGTTCTCAAACAAAGGGCTGTCTGATTATGATCCTCACTCTGGTTTCCTCTATCGTCCTGGCCCCTATGTTTTGCCTTCTTTTAAGAAATAGCTATAGATTCTGAGAATGAAACTCAGTTGTAGAACTCTTACATAAGGTCTTGGGTTTGGTCCTCATTTAAGTAAATAAACAGATTAGGTAGATAAATAGATGGTAGGTAGGTAGATAGATAGATAGATAGATAGATAGATAGATAGATAGATAGATAGATGATAGATATCTGTATCGATGTGTCTCTTTTCAATTTATTATTATTATTTTTTTTTATTTTATAGAGAGATGTTTGGCCTGCATAGGCCTATGTACAATGTATATGCAACAGTGCTCACAGAGGCCAGAAGAGGGCGTTAGATTTCCTAGAACTGAGTTATAGATGGTTGTCATCTGCCATGCTGGGAATCAAAGGAGCCCCAGTCCTCAGAAGGAACAGCCCACGCTCTTAACCAGTGAGGCACCTTTCCAGCCCCCTCTGTATCTCTTTTGTATGGACGGATTTATCTGGAACAAACTCATGATTTTTTAAAATCTTAAGATAACAGAATGCAGCCTTCTAAAAATTGCCCTGGTTTTTGAAGAGCAGCGGGAACGATTTTGGGTTTCATAGATTATTAGGGTATTGTTTAATTTTTAACTATCAGGGAAACTAAGAAAATGATCTGCCTTTTTATTTCTTTTCATTTCTTTAATTATGCATAAGGTTTTCTTAAGTTAATTAGTTTGCTTTCTGTGCCAGGAAAGCTTCCCGCCCTTCCTGCTGCTTGCTTTCCTGCTGGCTGTTTGTCTTTCTTATTGGGTGTTTGTCTTTCCTTCTTTTCCTTTCTGAGGTTTCAGAAATGAAGGAAGTAGGCTTTTATCTTGCTGTTTTGGGTCAGACATTTCTTACACCTGTGCCTATTGCCTTGATATTGTGTGAATATTTTTTCTTACAGAAACTTTTAATTTTATAAGTAATAAAACCTCCCAGTTTTCTTTTATAAGTTCAGGGCTGTGATGAAGATTCTCAGACTAGAAATACATTCACAGCAGGTTGTTTTGCTGTTCTTTGAGGGGCATATTTCTTCTTCTTCTTTTATTCTGCTTCCTTCCAATCTATCTAGAATCATGACATAAGATGGCAACAGTGCCCTCTCCTACCCTCCTACTTTCTTCCCCTAAAGCCCCATCTAAAATGTTGCTATCTCTTTTAACAAACAGCTTTCCCTCTGCTGTTTGTTCGAAGTGTGTGTTTGATTTATTATAAATTGCCCTTTGAGTCTGACCCTTGCACTAACCTGATGCTCTTGTCCAATGTGCTGCTCTCATCACTGGCACCAAAGTGCCTTCAGGATTGGGGCTTTACCAGGCTGATGTCTGCTGGGACTCAACCCGGGGAGCAATTACTTTAAATGTATGAGATTAATGTAGAGACAAAAGGCCAAGTATAAAAGCTAAATGCTCACACTTCAGTGATCAGATCTGACCATCCAGCGCCAGATGCCAGCTGACCCATGGCAACTTACACAAATAGCCAGTTTCATGAAAAGCAACTGATGCTGTAAAGTTTATTACTCAACCACATAAAGATGTCTCCTGCCTACTCTGATACAAACCCACCCAGGAGTCTCACAGGAAGACCAAGCGCCTTCTCTCTGTCACCGTTAACACCCCACTCCCTGCTCTCGGTGCCCCTTCTCCCTGGAGATTCACTCACTGCTCTTTTTAAGTGGATGCCAATAACTTTTCTTTGATGTGTGTCTTCATGTAAGTTCTTCCACATGTCTTTTCACAAAGGAGTTGACAGTCTCTTTCTGTGAATGTTTTCTTCATGTTTTGTACTTAGTACAAACATGGTTACACGGTGGTTACAACAGGCCTGGTCAGTGCTACCCCTGGGCATATCTACTTCAATGGTTCTCAACCTTCTTACTGCTTCAACCCTTTAAGATAGTTCCTCATGTTTTGGTGACCTCCAAACATAAAGTTATTTTTGTTGCTACTTCATAACTGTAATTTTACTACTGTTGTGAATCATAATGTCAACATTTTGGGAGATAGAAGTTTGCCAAAGGGGTTGCAACCCACAGGTTAAGAATCACTGCTACTTGGAGACTGAGCTTCTGTGGACTACAGGGGCTGTCTCTGACCTGAACTCAGTGGCCGGCTCTTTGATAACCTCCCCCTGAGGGGGAAGCAGCCTTACCAGGCCACAGAGGAAGACAGTGCAGACAGTCCCAATGAGACCATCATGGTCAGATGGAAGGGGTGGAGGACCTCCCTTATCAGTGGATTGGGGAAGGAGCATGGGAGGAGATGAGGGAGAAAGGGTGGGATTGGGAGGGGATGAGAGAGGGAGCTACAGCTGGGATACAAAGTGAATAAATTGTAATTAATAAAAAAATTAAAAAATTAAAAATCCCAATTAAAAAAAAGAAAAAAGACTCACTGCTATATTGTTCCTATCTTCCCTCATGCCAAGGGCTTCAGACAGTCCTCAGAGCCAACTGCCTTGTGTGTGAATGTAGGGGGATATTTTTAGATAGAAGAGCACTTTTGTGGAGTGAGTGCTCAATCAATCACCACCTTCTCTCTTTCTTCAATCACATTTTAAGTCCATATTTCAAGAATAATGAAACAATTGTCATACAAAATAAACAAATTTGAGAGAAATATTTTAATTTTAATGAGTGTTCATTACCGAACCTCAATGGAAAATAATTTACAGCTGCAAATTACTAAGTAAATGGCAAATGTTCTGCCAACCTGCAAGTCACACTAAAACATGGGAGGGACTAGATTGCAGACACATACACAACGCTGAGTTGTGTGTGCTCTCAGGGAAGGGGGGAGTTGCGAGTCATCCACCGTAAGATGTTTGTTTACTGACATTTCCTGAGATGCAACAGTAATTACAGTAGACAGTTTGATGTTTAGTATTGATTGTCAACTTGACAGACTCTGGAATCACCTGGGAAATGGGTCTCTGGGAGGCCTCTGGGAATTACGTTGTTTATGTTAGCTGACTTAGGAAGAACCATCTCCATCGTTACTCTCACCATAATGTGTGCATGTATGCATGATGTTGGGGTTGTGAATGTCCCAGCATGTATGTATGGAAGCTAGGGGAGTCTGCTCTGCCCTTATACATTTAAAAGGATTCCAGGGATTGTACTTACACCACCAAGGCTTGCAAGGCAAACACCCTTACCCACTGAGCAATCTAGCCAGCCCCAGAAAGACTTACTTGTGGGAGCAACCACTCCCTGAGTAGGGGGTCCTGAACTGTCAAGATGGGGAAATGGAACTGAGAATGTATTTGTCATGCTCTGTTTCAAGACGTCTGGGGATGTGACCAGCTGTCCAAAGTTCCTGCTGTTGTAACTTCTCTTTTATGATGGACATGAGTGTGGAACTGTGAGTCAGAAAAAAAACAAACAAAACTTTCTCCATTAAGTTACTGTTATCTGAGCATTTTTAAAACACCAAGATAATTCAACCTGGATGTGGGAATCCAGCTCAATTAGAAACACTGAAACTCAGTTACAAATATTCACAAAAGTTTTATTTTTTGAATGAAATGAAATACACTTTGTGGCAGAATGAGTTAAGCCACAGAAGTCAGGAAAAGGAATTAGAAATCAAACAAAATAAATAGAAGTATATATTTAATCTATGGAGGATAGAAGCCATTTTTTCCTGTTGATACTTATATAACATTTTTTCATTTACTTTCAAATATCGCCTCAAAAGAAAATGAATCAGACTTTCAGCATGAGCAAACAGAAGGTAGCAAGCCAATCCTAGTGCAAAACAACAGATGTTTAAGATACTATGCAACTAAAAATGAAATGCCATATAAAGGGAAAATTTATAAAACAATGCATATGCGTGTGCTTATGCAGATATATGCATATGTGCGTGTGTTTACATGTTTAAACCAGTGTTCACAAATAGATGCATGCATTGTCTTACCAAATGGAATGAATATTTGTAAATGGCATTTCATATTTCACTTCATTTTACTCACCCTAGTGCTGGGATGGGTAGAGATGAAATCAGGAGAGGCTGGGGCTTGCTGGCCACCATCTTAGCCACAGTTTGAGAGATCCCTGCCTCAGGGTAAGGCGGAGCAAGATAAAGTAGAATATCCAGTGTCCTTCCTCTGGATCCCATGCATATGTAGGTATACCTGCACACACATACAACACTCAAAAGTACACCATCCCCACATTCACCACACTCACAGGCACACACACAAGAAGTCAGAAAGAGAATATAAAAATTAAGAAATAACATGCCAAAGCTTCTGAGGACTCCAGGTTGAACAAAAGGTAGATTAAGCTATGGGGTTATGTGTATCAAGAATGTGTGACCCCAGGGGCCAGTCATGGCAGAAAATGTAACAGTCCAAGGCTAAGTGGGAAGGAGAGAGAAAGAAAAGAGCAGATGAGCCCTGGGTGACGGGTGAGCAGATGTCAAGGGCAGCCTCCTGGTGGTCAGAATCACCCATCAAGAAGTTGGAGCTCTTCTGGCTGATGCCGGAAAGTGGAAGGAAGAGAGTCTGTTTGCATCACAAGTATGCACCCCCCCCCCCCCAGACCAGGCTTGACGAAACTCCCTCGGCGAGGTAGGAAGTTCTGCAACAGGCAGTATCCAGGGCGTGGCAAGACATCTCCCTGGATTCCCTTAGAAGTCAGCACACTCAGCTTTCGCTATTGTGTCCCTTCCTGGTACAGTCATCACTCACAAGACCTAATGGCACACTGGTGAGAACAAGTGGCATTTGTGTCACCCTCTGGGCCACATGACATTTTAATTCTTATTAGGGTTCTTGTCTGTCTTTGGGTTTGCCAACCATCCTAGAACTTAAACTGAGTTCCTGCATCTTCCACGCCTCTTCTATTTTCAAAGACCCAATAGAAAACAGTTTTCCCAAAGAACTAAGAACTGACACAGCTTCCTCCATGAACAGTTATAACCGAGACCCCCTTAAGCCTGCAGTACTCTGACTCTCGGGTAGAGGGGAGGGCATGAGTCTTCCAGCCTGCTGAGATCAAAGCTGCTTGCCAGAAATGTCTGTCCATGAGAAAGAGGTAGGTGTCAGTGTGATATCTTCAAGAAACAAAGTCCAGCCAGGTGGGATGGGCAGGAGTGAGGAGAAGAAGCTCTCAACGAAGCACAGTCACTTCCTGGAAACCATGTGATTAAACTGACCAAGGCCACCAGCAACGCAGTCAGCCCTGTTGCCCGTCTGCTGGGCTCCAACACTGGACCCCACTCTCTGTGACAAGCCCATGCTGTATATTTTAATTCTTGCCTGTGATTAAACATCGATCATCAGGCATCTCCTCATGATGGTCCATGAAATGAGAATTCTGCAGTTGTCGCTGAAAATTTTTATGGCTATCCTTTGCAGGGGAATTGATCACACAGTGGTTTACTAGCTGGGAAGATGGATGAATTGTGGTGCCCAGGCCTCGGCATCAGAAACTCAGGGAGGCTGTGATTTAATGCAATGCTGTTGGAAGACATCCAGCCTCCCACTGTCCCGCTCGATCCAGAAAGTAAAACATACTGCTTGCCTTGCTCCTTCCCTTCAATGTTGTCCATGAATACAAGTTGTCATCTCACACTTAGGATGTCTTCCAAAGCGCATGGTCAACTTTGACCTGGAAGTGAGAGCAATGACAGATACTCCTATTATTTAAATGTATAGTGGTCTTTAAATAAATAAACCAAAGGCCTGTTTCACCAGCAAAAAGGCGTAGAGGAAGATGTTAAACGGCTTCATTTATTTATCACCCATCATTTTCCCAGCACCACCCAAGTCACAGTGTTAAAGCAGCCCATTAGGGGAAAACTCCAACTAAACAGGGTCAACAGCCTGGCTAAGGGGCCACCAATAAGAAGGTAGGTTCACCTTAAGCCATGCTAAAGAAATGGGTGCAATAATTATTCCTTTAATGAGATACTACGCTATTCCTTCCCAGAACTCCTATCACCCCAACCTACCCACAGCACAGCCTCTAGGAGGTGAGCCACCCTGAGGTCCAGCTGGATCTGCCACCAACCCTCTGAGTTCTGAGTGAATACTCAAAAACTGCAACATTTTTCTTTCTTTTTCCTGTTGGTATAAAATTCTTGTGGAATGCATACAATTTACCCTTCTTCATTCAAATGCTGATTTCTCTACCCCCACTATCTGGTTTCAATCCGGATGCTTATTCTAAGCATCACCTGTCTCAAGTTTGTGTAAACATGCCACCATTTGTTCTCTGTGTTGTCAATAAAACAACCAGCCAGTGCTGTGCAATGGTGAGAATAGGGAGGGACATCCTAGTCCGGAGGGGAGGAGAAGAAAGCAAGTTGGGAGGAGGAGGAGTGGATCGGCAGGAGAGGTCTTGGAACCAGGAGGAGAGATGAAACAGACCTAAGATGTGACTAAAAGCAAGTATAATGGGTGAAATCTGAATGGTAAGAAACTATGTGGGCTTGGAGATTTAGGGTGGAATAATCATTGCCCAGCATTGTGCTCTAGGTTAATTAAATAAATCCTAGTCTCTGTGGTGATTTGGGAATACAGCTGGTTTAGGAATAGCCACTGCTTAACTAAAAGATAAATAATAATAAATATTAATATCCCACAACATTTTCCTGTCTCTTTCAGATGCTGACCAGGGTCTAAGTTGGCTTTTTCTACTGCTTTAGCCATCTTTACTCTTTCTATAGCCCCCATTCCCAAAATGTGGCTACCTACAGCCATGCTGTACACCTCTGTGCTGATAATTCAAATACCGTGGCTTTTTTTCCTACTCTACTCTTTTTTTCCTCCCCTAGGTAGCTGCTGAGAGTTACAGCTTGCCTACTCTGTTGTGTTTTTTTTTTTCTTTTAAACTCCAATAAAATCATCCTCAAGTTCATGCTTGAGTCCATTCATAAATTCTTTTATAAGAGAATAAGAAACTCAGGAAGGGACCCCGGTTTCCCAACAGGCCAGTTGCCCACAGGTGAGTCCAGGGATTTCTGTGTGTGAGTCATCCTCAGCTTCCCAAGCTAGACAGTTAAAAAAGTGCACACGGTTTATTGGGTTTACTCCGTCAAGATAGATGGTTTCGTTTTTCCGCTTTTATTAAAACTGTAGATTTCTAGAATCAGAGCATAATGAATGAATTACAAATCTGTGCACCTCTCAGGCAATTTTAGCAATGATCTGACTTCTAAATCTTGAGTTCTTTACTTCCCGTTCCCATATTTGCATATCTGTTCAATTCCAAGTGATTAAAAAGGAGCTGTCAAGGTTGATGGGACTAAAATTAGACATGACTACTCATCTTTAATGTACACATTAACATAGATGGCTCTTCCTAGTCCTCCCTGAACCCTCAGAGATAGAGACTGACACATAGCAAAAAAAGTGAGATATTTTATTCTTTAAAAAAAAGGGGGGGTGGGGGAGAAGAGGTGTCTTTGAAAAGAGATTAACAGTATGTAAATCAGTCTGCAATGGAAAACCTCTTTACTCCGAAGAGCAGGCAGGCAGCCATATTTGAATTCAGCAGCTAAACAACCAAACAAATTAAAAGTACAAGGATGGCTCCTCGGGGAGAAGAATTTCACAGGAAAGTGGTAAAAATTACCAAAATTCAGTGTATGAAATTACCGTCCTCTTATTTAAGAATTTTAAGTGAAGGTAAATTTGTACCAACTCAACTTAAATTGCCTTAATTCCAATAATTTCAGTACAGCAACCTATCACACCAATAAATGTTAGACTGGAAAGACAGCTCTGCAGGTAGAGGTTGCTACGAAGCCCAAAGATCAGAGCTTCACCCCAGGGTCTCATGTGGTTGAAAGAGAGAACTGACTCTTGAAAGTTGTCCTCTGACCTCCACAGACAAACCCAGCACCCATGTCCCACACCTCAAGATAAATGTAACAAAAAAAAATAATAAAGAAGTATTATAGAGAGGTTTTTAATCATTTTACTCACTAGGACTAATCTTGGAAATAATTAGCATATCCTTGGCCGTGTCTTTAAATATATGAAACATGTTCTGGTGGCTTTATCTTCAAACAATTTCACACACATTTAGTCACCAGAAAAATGGTCATGAAACATATGTTTAACGTCCTGTTATTATATTTGATAAAAAGTAACCCTGTACTTAAAGGAGTTACATGAAATTTATACGTTTCTCTTTTCAAAGTACTGTGCATAAATAAACTCTGTAAATTAAAACAAAACAAAACTAATGCTCTTGTACAGTGCCAGGGCAACAGAGATGCCAGGGGTGAGAGGGGCTGGGCTGCTGTACTGCCCAGCACACAGCTGGACAGTGCACTAACCCTGGCCACGTGTGAACTGTTCGATTCCGCCTCTGATAGAATCAAAGCCAAAAAGATCCATTCGGGGTTGTGACAGCTGTTTAATCCGTCTCTGTATGGAAAGCATGACCTGGCTTTTGACCTTCCCCAGAAAGCTGTGGTTTTTTTAAAAAAAGAGTCCAGTAAGGCATAGCCACCTTGCAGTGAGCAAAGGTTAAGCTGGTGACCTTCTCTCTGAGAACCGAGGCTGTTACTGGCTCAAGCATCCTGGCTGCTCTTTCAGAAGCTGGAGGTTCAGCAGCAGTGCCTACAGGCAGCAGGAAAACTCTCCACACTCCCAGTGACACAAGCCAGGGTTCAAAGCTATTTGGGTTGTTCGTTCTGAGCTGCTCAAATGTCCTTTTGTAATTAGTAATTAAATCACCTTTGGTCTCAAAAGAATGTTCCTGGGAAATAAAGCCAGCCTTCCCTCTAGTTGAATTCTGGACCCCAGAAAACTCTTAGAAGAAATTTAAAACTATCTTGCTATGATTCATGAGTCCTGGTTCCCCTTTTTCTTCTTTGGAGTGATAAATTGCTTAAAATAAGAGTCCTGATGTCAGGGACTCACCAGCCAAGTGAGAGTTTGGTTTCTTGGTGGGAGCAGTTAAACTGTGCTCAGGGCTTGGGCACTATCCATTAAGGTGTCTTGACAATTAAGTTATCTGTGGCCTTGCAGAAGGCTCTGTCCGTTAAAGACAGATGCTTCGAGGAGTCCCCACGGTCTCCATCCAGGCTGTTTGCACGGGAGGAGCTGTCCTTTGCTCCTCTGAGGCAAGCTGTCTATTCTCCCACAGGTAGGCAGAAGAACCAGACAGGGTCTCTCTTAAATGACAAAGAGATTGAGTCAGTCCAGTCTCTCCTCGGAGACACTTGATGTTTGGGTATTAAACTACCTCCTGATAGGAGGACACACACACTCACAGAACACAGCGAGGTTCCCCTGTGGGTCCCCCACAGCCCTCTCCTCCTGCTGGGTGACAAAATAGGGTGGTTACAAAGTCAGGTCCGACAGGCCTGGAGGGCATGTTTAGACTCACTGTTGGGCAGGACCACGGCTTCGGCGACTGCCTTCTAACACTCCAAGCTTAAATGCTTGGAAATAAAGGAGTGGGTGGAGAAGATGAGGGTGGAGATGCAGAAAATGCTGAGACTAGGGTCCCGAATGCTAAATATTCTTCATGTTGTGACACGTAGAAAACTTTGTTGGTCCTTAGAAGACTTTCTATGCATCATGTCCCTGAGGCATATTAGCATTAATACGTTCTGAAGACTGGAAGTCCCCAGTTCCACAGGAAAGGGGTGATTTGAGAAGAATCTTTAGACCAGTCTAGAAAGGAGCAGCCATGCCAATGCCCAACCCTGATTAATATTTTCAAATCAATACCCCACCCACAAAGCAACCGGGAAATAACTACTAGAGTAAAAACTCATTGAGTCTGGCTGATGAGCAAGAGGAAGGAAGGGGAGCAGCAGAAATGCTCTCTGTAAATAGAGAATTGTCTAACCTTGGATGTGAGCAGTGGGGCCTGGGTTTGCTTCTCTCTGTTCTAGTTGCCTGTGTGTTGCGGCAATAAAAAGCAATTTATAGAAGAAAAGGTCAATCTGGTTTACAACTACACATTAAAAATCCATTATTGTGGGGAAGTCAAGGCAGGAAATCAAAGCATCACCCCTAAAGACAAGAACAGAGAGAATAAACTCATGAATCCTTCCTTGTTTGATCCTCTCATCTATTTCTCAGGACCTCTTGCCTATGGAATGGTGCCGCCCACAATGGGATGGGTCTTCCGATATCAACTAAAAGTCAAGAAAACCCTTGTGTACAAGCCCACGGGTCAACCTAAACAAGATAATTCCTCAGCAAAACTCTCCTCTGGGGTGACTGTAGGTTGTGTTAACTTGACAATTAAAGTTTACTGTCACGCCCAAGCTCCCCCCTCCACCATGGAGTAAACAGGTTCTCCTTCCAAACAGAAAATTGAAACTTCCTTCTTTGAAACTTGCATGCGTATTTCTCTGAATCGAAATTCAGAGATCAACTCAAAAGGTACCCTGCATTCTACATATATGCACACACACAGACTCACACACATACATTCACAGTGCGTGTTCTCAGGCATGTTCACTTCAGCATAACTTAGGCTCATTAAAAAAAAAACTCCTAAATTTTGTACACAGTGTCTATTATTTTAATTATTTATTTCTGTTTATTGTTATTATTTTACAATACTATTATGTTAGTATAATACTAATTATGTTAGTGGAGGGGAGTTTGATCTGGGAAGCAAACATAAGTCATGAGGCTTCTTCTACTTGCTGAACCATCTTCCTGGCCCATGAATGGCTTTTATTATAGCAAGCTCTCTCCAAATAAGCCCAAGGCTTCTGTGTATTATTATTATTTAATGTGTATGGATGTTTTACCTGCATGAAGATCTGTGTACCACTCACAGAGGTCACAAGAGGGCATTGGGTTCCCTATAACTGGAGTCACGGATAGTTATAAACCACCATGTCGGTGCTGGGAATCAAACCCAGGTCCTCTGGAAGAGCAGCTACTGTTCTTAACCGCTGATCTGTTACTTCAGCCCCCAGGCTTCAGCCCAAAGCATCTAGTCTCTGCTGTGAACCAATAGAGTACCTTGCCCTCTGTCCTGCCTGGCAACGCTCTTAGATGCTTGCCTTAGATTTTCGCGTCCTTCCTGCCTTCCAGACAGCTGTCTGCCTTCCAGGCCTTACCCCAGAAGCTGATGTGAGCCAAGGTGGTTAGACTATTACATTGAAGTTGAACTAGCATGTTTTGGTATGTCAATCTGTGAGAACTGTGATGTGTGGCCATGAAGCTATCCCAAGAACCAGCCAGGCCCAAGCCACACATGGCTGCTCTGAAACTTGTTCCCCATCCTATGTAGTCAGGGTTGAAGGAGTCTGTCAAGAGCAAGAGAGAGAAGCTCCTTTCTCCTGAAAACTGCCTCTGGAGTTCACATGAGTAGAACTTATGAACTGACCACTTACCAGTGACTGATGTGGGGGAGGGGAGGTGTTTACAGCTTAGCAATTTACTGAGTCCTATGGTCTCCAGCTAAAGGTGACAGTAACATGGACCCTTCTGTGTGCAGAGTATGGGGAACCTCAACAGAAGCCACCATCAGGACAGGTGTGCAAATATTCCAAGCATATGTGGAAATGTGTGCTGTGCTTTTCGGTCCATAGTGATGATTTAGGGCCCAACCTTGAGGGCCATCAAGGTAACAGCAGTGAGCTAACCCACAGCTGACACCTGCTGGATTCCTGAGCACACCAGTTGGTGTAACGTTAGGAAAACTGCTTCAGAGGTCACAAGCCGGCAAGTTCTGACAGACATTGAAGTTATGAAATTACAGTAAAAACTGGAGGCACAAAGGCTGGTGATGATATTAGGCAATGCTAAGGCTCCAAGTCTGCTAGAACCAGCGGGCCCAGGACCTTGCAGCACACTGGGCAAAGCAGGCTGCCACCCATGCAAGAAGACATCCACTGTCACCTGCCGATGCTGCAGGAGTCTCCTGTTCCCACGTCCCCTCTGCTGCTTTGAGATGGAGCCCAGTTGCCCTGCCTGGCTGGAGCATCGCCAGAAACAAGAGTGCTTTTGCCATCTCCTGCCTGGCACAAGACTTTTAAGCTGCCAAGAGCTTTTACGGGACCCCAGCGTCTCCTGAAGGTTTCCACATGAGCAGAAAGGAACATGCAAAAGGACTTTGCCAGGGCAAGGGTGGAAGTGGGTACTGTGGACAGCACCTGACACAATAGTTGTCACCTGTTCTGAAGAGGTATCGAGCTCTGATCCACACGGCTGACCACACCAGGGTCTTCAGAGAAAAACACAAGAAGGTGAAGGTTGAGTTCTCAGCAGACAGAATTCTGGTGAGAAGAGTAGAAATTGAATTTTTTATTTTATTTTATTTTTTTTTAGTTTGTGTGAGGGGGTGGCTCAGTGTTTAGGAGCACCTGTTTTTCTTGCAGAGGACTGGGGTTTGGTTCCCAGCACCACACCCGGCAGCTCATAGCCACCTGAACCTCCATCTTCAGTAGACCTGATGCCCCTGGCTTCCTAGGGCTCCTGCATGTGTCCATGGCACACATAGAGACACATAAAGATAAATCCTTACAATGTTTTTGTTCTACAGAAACTAAATTGAATAATATTTACACGTTTCTCAAAGAACTCTTTCACGGAAGAAAACCCTTCATGCCCTTGCAAAACTCATAATATGCTACAGGAGAGTCCCATGGCATCCTCGTTATGCAGATGTGACTCCAAGGTGCGGTGCATTTTTCCGGTAGAAAAATAAAGCTTGAGAAAGATCAGGGCTGGGGTGTAGTTCGTGGCAGAGCTCTTCCCGACATGTGAAAGGCCTGAGGTTTCATTCCCAGGGCTGCAGGAAGCCCTGACTGTCTGGGGATGCTGGAACACAGCTATAATACCAGCAACTGGGCAAGAGGGTCTTACATTTAAGGCCAGCCTGGGCTTTAAGAAATGTGTGTGTCGGGGGTGTGTGTGGGTGTGGGTGGGTGTTCAGAGAGATGCACACATTTAAGATACCTGCCTAAAGGTGCACAAAAAAACGTGGCAATGTCAGAGCGTCAAGGTGGCTCCTGACCTCTGGTCATAGCTCGTACCTTTGTGATGTCTCTGAGGTCCCCAATGCTTCTCCAAGTAGAAGCATCAAGTGGGGAAGAATGTTGTATGCTGTGGCTGCGAGCCCTGCTTCTCAAGTGCTAAGAAGGGTGAAAGACCTCACGTTCCAACAGTGGCTGTGTGAGCTGGCCAACACTGAGCCCGATGATGAACTGCTGTGCCACACTGTGTTAAAAATATCAATATACATGTCATGAGAATTAATATTCAAGTTTTAAGGGAAAAAATACCGAAGAAGACTTCATAGAGAGTCTGTTCTCCTTGTGGGAAATTCTTTACTTTTTATTAACTAAGTCAAGGAAAGAAAGGTTATATCTATAAGATAAGCTTCACTCAAAGATATCTTTATTAATGACCAGGGATCCTTCATACACCTTTAATAAGAAGGGTATAATATTTGGCCCATCGATCACTTCCGTATCTCAGGAGACTCCTTGAGGAAACAAACTCCGTTACTCACCACTAGATGGCGCCACACCCACATAGTCACATTCAGGAGGCTCCCTGGAGGAAGGAGGCCCCCATCCTGGGTTAAACCACCTCTGACTCTGGAGGGTGAGGAATACAGTCTCTCTCCTTCCAGTAATAGGACTTGTTTTTTCATCGGTTGTTATGAACAAAGAATGTGCAACGTAACTTTTGAAAGCTCATGCGTCATTGCATTCTGATAACACTAGGCCCCCGGTCCAGCTCCAGGAAGCAAAATCACACAAATTAGTTCATTGAACCTGCCGGTAAGGTGGAGGTCTGTGAGATGACTCTTCTTGGCATGGTGAAGAAAAAGAAACTGATAGATCAAGTTAACTCATCCTAGATCACATAGGCAGTAGTTAACACAACCCAGATTCCACCGAGTGAACTGGCTCTCTTGACTACCATTCCCTATTTCCAATCTACTCAGACTTTGGGAAAGCCTGCCACCTGCAGAGAGCAAAGATGACCCTGGTCACCTGGAGCTGTCAGTGTCCTAGGCTTGTCACAGCTCTAAGCATCTAAGTAATTCCATCATACATAATTAGTAAACAGGCAGGAAATAGAAATCTGTACAGCCGTATCTTCTAACTTCTCAGCAAAATCAAGGCTCGGAACGTAAAAGAGATGAAACAAAGCAAACCTAACCATGAACCACCCTTAGAGTGAGTCATGCAGAAAAAATGAACCCACCCACAAGAGAAACTACAGTTTCTGGGCATGGTTTCGACTCTGCATGACTATTGGGGTATAGCTTAATGTATGTATGTATGTATGAATGAATGTGTATATGTATGTATATGTGTGTATGTATGTATACACTTACATACATACACATATATACATATATATACATATATGTATATATATGGCTACAAAAGGTTCCTAAGCATCATTTAATGTCCTGTTAATGTCAACATTAGTCTGGTTATTTGAAAAAATCAGAAGGAATTCTAGTGACTTTGTTAGGAACCAATATCTCCAGCTTCAAATATAGAGTAAAAGTTGGTTTTTATTTTAAATAAACTGTGAGCATTTGATTTAAACCGAAAAAAAAAATATATATATATTAACTTCGGGTTTTACAAAATGAATTCCTTAGCTCTGCCTGTGGAAAGGTCTAGAAGACTTGTCACTTCTTTCAAGGAAAAACAAGCCCTCTCCCCATCCCTATATTTTGGTTTTGTATTAATGCCTTAGTGGAAAAATAGCCAGGACCACTGGAGAAGAGATGGTCATATGGTCTAGCTCAGGAAAGCGTATAGCAAGGCTGGATGTATCCACAGCTGGCAGAACCCTACAAAAGGACACAGGACCAGTTTCGAACAATATGAGTGAGCGTCACATATCTGCAACATTTGAAACATTAACTATATAAAATTAGTCATGGTAAGGAGAGAAGGAGAGAGATGGAGCCAAGAAAATGAAATTTGCAATGAATTAAATGACTTTCATGAACACATTGCTCTTAAGAATTGGTCAGTTGACTGGGCGTGGTGGTGAACACCTTTAATCTCAGTCCTTGAGAGACAGGCAGTTGAACCTGTGTGTGTTGTAATCCAGTCTGTTCTACATAGGAACTTCCAGGCCAGCCAATACAATGAGACCTTGTCCAAATCACCACCACCACCACCATCATCATCAAAAAGAGTTGGACAATAAAAGCCAGGTGAAATGGCTCATGCTGTCATCCCAGTCCTTAGAAGTAATAGCAGGAAGACTGTCAAATTCAAAGCCAGCTTTGGGATATATAGTACATTTGAGGTCACGCTGGGCTGCTTAAAGCAATCCTACCTCAAAAAAAAATTATAATAAAACTAGTCAATAAAGGAAAGGAATAATGTGAATAGTAGTCTTTTAAATATATATAAGAACTGTTAATTTTGATGATCCAAGTGACCCCAGCTCACGACGAAGTCTGCAGATAATTGTCACATTTGCCTCGCTGGCTTTTTTTAATAGAGAAAATTGAGTGTTGAAGAAATGACAGAATTAAAACTTCCACTTTGCAACTCCCTGTTGGTTGTCTGACTCGGGAGGGACCACCACTCCAGTACAAAGCCAGCAGCAGTCCACGTGGGAAGACCTTCTGAGGACTGGGATTGTGCAAGCCCACGTACCATCTCAGGGATCAGCTGCAGCCACCCTTCAACTCCATGACCATGCTCCGTGTCAGGGGCAGTGGCCCAGCCTCCTCAGAAAAATGAGTTCAAACATTTAACCTTAATTCAAGAACTTTAGACCTGGTCCGAAAGATAAAATCAGGCCACAGGTTAGGTACACAACTGACCTTGACCCCTTAATTGAACCTACATGATTCTAATTTCCCTAAAACACTAATTCTCACCACAGGTGAAATATGAAATGCAAGCTTCACGTTCTTCTCAACATAAATTGGTAAAATTTAACTATAGAACATCAGCTTTCTTAATTTAAGATGATAGATAGATAGATAGATAGATGATAGGATACTTGGGTCAGAGTTAAACATCTACGGAAAATCAATTTTTTAATTGAGCATATTACTTTTGTATCATCAATACCTAAGAGAACAACTTAGAAAAAGAAAAGCTTTGTTCACAGTTTCACAGCCCGTCTTTGCTTAGCGTCTCAAGCTCAGGCACGGTGTTACTCATAATGGTTGCAGGAACATAGGGAGGAAGAGACCATTCACCTCATGGAGGACAAGAAACAGAGTGAAGACAAAGCAAGGCACCCTTTCCCTAAGGCCTTGCTTCCAGTGATTTAATCCCTCCAACTGAATCCCTAATCCCTCCAACCAAATTCCCAAAGTGGGAGCAAAGGCCTCACAGAAAGGCAGCTGGGGAGCAGGGCCTTCACCTGGGCCATGCAGTGAGCTCTCTGAGAGCCACACCCCAGTGCCTCTATGTTGCATTCCAGCTCTGCCCAAAGGAGAGGGTAAGGTGGTGAAAGAGGAGGTTCAATGGCAGCAACAGGAGGTGCAGCTGCAGGTTGGGTTATGTTTGGTGGTGGATATCTGGAAGACTGTCCACAAGGTAGGAAGCAGGTTACTTCAAGAGGGTCAGAGATTGGAGAAAGGCCCAGGGATGTTGTTCTACCTAAAGACCCAGCAGGCCATGGTTTTGGCCCTGAGAGTTCTCTCTTAGACACATTTTTCTCTTCAAAAAATTCTCATCAGAGTTCCATCAGAGAAAATGTTAAAACATTTTTCCAAAAATGACTGTACTCCATCTACGGAAAGTCATTTTGGGGTCCAGCCTGTTGAAAGCTCAGAAAGCTATTACAGTAAAGACAGCCAGCAGGCTCAGAAATCAGAGAAGGGGGCTAGAAATACAGCCCAAATTGTAATGATTTTTATACAGGAAAATTACAGGAAGGTTTACTTGATCTTGGAGGTCCTAGAGCCCACAGTGTTCATGAGTTAAAGTCTCAACAGAAAGAAACTGTAGTGAGGAGAACCTGGAAAAAAATGTTGCATTCTTTATTCATTTGCATTGTGAGAGATGACTCAATGCACTTAAAATTCACTACTGAGGTGATTCTCAGAACTGTGTGTGCTGTTTCCAACCCACCAAGGAAATGGTTTTAATTTTATGTCTAAACTGATGCATAAAACCAAAATTGTACATACTACAAGGAACCATGGGATGTTTGAATACATAATACACCCATTTTAACATGTAGTTCCTCGAATACTCATCATAGTTTCTTCTCCTTCTCCTTCTTCTTCCTCTTCTTCTTCATGATGAAAACACCTCAAATCCCCTCTTCTACTCCTTGAAATAGATAGTAGATAATTTCTATCTTTGATCACCCTGCTTACTGTGTCCTACCATCCAAGACTGCCCTATCCACCTGCACTGTAGTTTCCATGCTAGACTCCCAGCCTCTGGTTAAGCAGCATTCTTCTCTCAACTTCTATGAGACCAAGAATTCTATGTCCTATACATGAGTGACGTCATATGGCACTTGTCTTTCTATAGTCGACTCATTTTATTTAACCGAATGGCTCCAGTCCTTCCATGTTGTCATAAGTGACATGAGTTCCTTCTTTTATGCCTGTATAGTGCTCCACTGTGTATACCCGCCACATCTTATTTGTGGTTGGACACTTCCACTGTTTTTGTTTCTTGGCTACTGTAAATGGAACCACAATAAATGTGGGTGTGGTGGGATCTCTTCAGCATGGTAACTTTGCTTCTTTTGAACACATAGTGGGAAGATTACTGGACCATACAGCAGTTCTACTTTTTTGTTTTTGAAGGAGCCCCTGGATTGTTTCCCACAATGGCTACGTTGATGTACACTTTCACCAAGAGTGTGCAAGGGTTCCCTTTTATCTACTTCCTCACCGTACTGGTTATCTTTTAATTTTTTTGATAATAATCATTCTTTCCTTAGTTTGCTGATATCTCAGTGTGCTTCTGTGATTTGCATTCCTATGGTGGTTGACAGTGTTGGGTATCTTTTCATATACCTGTTGTCTCTTTGTATGTTATCTTATGAAGGAAGAATTTGGACATTTGAGTCTACTGTCTGTTTTTGGATAGGGTTATTATTACTTGCTGTTGAATTTGGAGTCCCTTGTCCATTCTGAATGTCTATCACCCCATTTCAGATACACAGTTCACAAACACTTTCTTCAGTTCTGTAGCGCATGACATCACTGTGCAAAAGCTTTCCAGTTAGACACAATCTCAATTGCCTTTCTTTTCTTTTGTTTCTTATGCTTTAAGGATCATTTCAGGGGTGGGGGTCTCCTTCCTGAAGTACTTTGTGTTTTCTTCTATAGTTTCATGGTTCCAGGTTTCACATTTTAGTCTTCGGTCTTTTTCAAGTTGACTTTAGTAACTGATGAGAGATGAGAGTCCGGTTTCCTTCTGCATGTGGATATGAATTTTTCCCAGCACCACTGGTTGGAAATGTGTCCTTTTCTCCTGATGTACGCTCCTATGCCCTCCGTGAAAAGACAGCTGGCAGCAGGTACACAGGTAGATCGAGCTCTCCATTCCACCCCGTTGGTCTATTTACCTGTCTTTATGCCAGTAACATGTTGTCTCCACAGCGACAGCTTTTTAACAATAGAAGAGTCAGTTGTGGATAAAATAAAAATTCCCTCTCACATCTTGGTATGAGGCAAAGGTCTTCTCCGTTTAACACCTTGGGCCATCAAAACCTCCTTAAGGAACAGCCATGTTCCTGACAGACACCTCACAGCAGAGAGAGCAGAGAAGACAGATGAATTCTTAAAGATTCACGTGACCCCACCATCTGGCTGCGGCTCCCAGAGTGGACTCCCTCGGGGATCGCGTGGGCGAAGCAGAACTGCGGCCTCTGTGATGCTCAGGCTGACAGAAGGTGCTTCCTCTTCTACAGCAGGATTCCAGCAAGTGGAGAAAAGGTCCGAAACCAGCGGTGAGCTCAGGAAGCAGGCAGGTGCCCCTTTGCTGGCGCTGTGAGGAAGACCACCACATTTGCTGACGGAAAGAAACCCCCTCTAAAGGTGGTTACTACATGCCTTCAAACCCACAGAGAGTACTTTTATAAGTTTGAGCACATCTTGAAAATGGCTCAACAGAGAGGCTGGCGGCACTGGCTGCTGTTTGGGGAACTGTAATAAATAGATACCTCTTGAGAAGCCAGGGAGGAAAGGACATTCAGAGAGCTGGGCCTGTCATTCTCTCTCTCTCTCTCTCTCTCTCTCTCTCTCTCTCTCTCTCTCGATGTGTGCGTGTGTGTGTGTGTGTGTGTGTGTGTGTTTGTGTTTTGGGGTGTTGGTGGTGTCTGAGGGTATTTGATCCTCCCCCCAAGCAGCCCTCCAGGGAATGGGGAATGGAGCCAGGGCCACAGTCTGGCATCATGAGTCAGTTCCAGGCTGCTTTTGTCACTGGCTGACAACTACCTTTGGTTAGTCAGCCTCTTCCTAAAAGCTACAGAGTGTGGAGGCCAAATTTGCTCTAAATGGAGTCTCACTTCCTCCTGCTCTTGTCAAACGGCCTCATTAATTGCTTGTGTCACACGGTGTCTGTTTGTTATGACAGCACAGAATTCCTTCATTCCAAGGCTAGGCAAACCACTGGCCCAGCAAGCCAAAAGCCAGGGTAGACTGGACCTTTCTCTTTGTAAACCAATGTAATATTAAGTTGCTGTGGTAATCAGGGAGGGTCCCTAGGACAGCCCAAGTTCAACAAACTGGTCTTTCACTCTAGAGACAAAAATCTGGGAGGCAGTGGGAAACACCGAGGTACCCACCCCCATTCCGCTCCCACCCCACTATTTCTCCTATGCCAGAAATGTTGTCTCTCCAGCCAGTTGGCCTCAGTGAACAATTCGGAGACACTCCAGCCAGAACTGTGCTCTTCTGTGCCACAGCCGTGGTCTTATTTGTTGCTAAGCCCCCACGGTGCCTAAGGCAAGGGCACCTGGGAATCTGGGTATGCTAGTTAACCAGGAGCAGGAGGTAGGGGTGGGGGGAAGCCCTGAGCTTGACAGTTAGGAAAGCCTGCAGCAGCAAAACTGAGGAGTGGATAGCTCTGGCACACCAAAATGACATCAGTTTTTTAGGTTCTTCAGGGGGTGCCCAGGAATGCCTTCACTGCTGCCTCTTGCACTAGATTTCCCAGGCTATATACCAAACAAGTCCGTCAGGGCCTCAGACTCTTCCAGCGTCTGAAAAGCAGGCCTCCTTGGGTGGGAGACTTCTGGGATTTCCACAAAAACATCCAGGCCCGCCGAGCTTCCTTCCAGCGTTCATGGCACCTGGGACTCCTGAAAGCCACACCTCTTCTTCTTTTTGTTTTTACATTAAATGTATTTATTCACTTTACATCCTGATTGCAGGCCCCCTCCTCCCAGTCCGCCACCCCCCCCCCCACCTCCACACACCTCTCCTGGTCCCATTCTCCCTACTCCATGAGGAGAAGGAGGTCTCCCGTGGGTACTAACCCACCCGGGCACATTAAGTCCCTGCAGAGCTAGGCGCATCCTCTCCCACTGACTGAGGGCAGACAAGGCAGCCCAGTTGGGGGTAGGGGGTCCCTTTCCACACTTCTTCTTGAGACCCTGTCCCTGTCACACTTAAGGACCTCACTAGGAATTTATGTGCATGACAAGTGCTCTCAAATGTCATGGGCCAGAAATAGGGCTGAGTTAAGGCCCCTGAGGCTCAAAGGGCCAGTGCTCCCTAGCCTAGCCTTGGGAGCTGGAATCTGAGAAAACTTTGGGTCCTCTGGCCAGGAAGGACTCTGATCCCGGAGGAACCTAGGTACCCTGGGAACTCTCCAGGGACTACTTCTCTGAGTGTCTCAGGGCGAGGCGGGGGTAGGGGTGGGGTGGAGGTGGGGGATGGGAGGAGTTGAAAACTGACCTGAGGGCTGGAACTGGACTTCACTCCTCCAAGGCTGGCAGGGGAAGAGAATCACTACCTTAGATTCTCTCACCCAGTGTCACCCCACCCCCGCCCCTATCCCCACCCCAGTCCCAAAGGCCTTTAAAGAGCTCAGGGCCGGGCTGTGGGAAAGGGATGAATGGAGCGCCCATGAGCTTCAGCTCGGAGCCACCTGCACCGGCCCAGGCCGGAGAGCTGGACATGGCTGGGTTCTGCGAAGGTCTGGGCGCCTGCTCGGTCCAGCACGGCCTGGCACGGGCCGTCGCGCACCCCCCGGGCTACAGCCGGGCCGATCTGGGCTCTTGCAGGCGCCTGTGGGTGAACTCCGCGGCACTTAATCCAGCGCCCTACGCCGCGGGCTCAGCACCATCCTACACCGCAGCGGCCCTCGCCGCCCCCGGTTCACTCCTCGGCGCTGCAGGCGGCCTGGCGGGCGCCGATCTCGCGTGGCTGAGCCTGTCCGGACAGCAGGAGCTGCTGAGGCTGGTACGGCCGCCCTACTCTTACTCCGCGCTCATCGCCATGGCCATCCAGAGCGCGCCGCTGCGCAGGCTGACGCTCAGCCAGATCTACCAGTACGTGGCCGGCAACTTCCCCTTCTACAAGCGCAGCAAGGCAGGCTGGCAGAACTCCATCCGCCACAACCTGTCGCTCAATGATTGCTTCAAGAAGGTGCCGCGAGATGAGAACGACCCAGGTAACTAGCAGCACGTAAGCCCCATCCAGGACCCTGGGCCCTGGCGTCTGGTGGGGTGACTGGGGTGGAAACGGCCCTGGGAGACCAACTGAAGCGCAGGAGAGAATTCCGGTGGGATGAAGTGGAGAGGAAAGACGCGTTAGGCAAGGACAGGATATGAGCTAGCAGCAGAGCCCTCGGGCCTTAGCTTCCGAGCGACCCAGGGCTCTGCTTGAAGCCTAGAAAGCTAGCCGTCTGAGTGGCCATGGGAGTTTAACATCTCTGGGCCTCGATATGCCTC
Source organism: Meriones unguiculatus (assembly GCF_030254825.1). Lineage (NCBI taxonomy): Eukaryota > Metazoa > Chordata > Mammalia > Rodentia > Muridae > Meriones > Meriones unguiculatus. Next base: position 12,886,380 of record NC_083349.1, read on the forward strand.
CTTGTAAAATGGGAGAGATAGTGCCTACCTTTAAAAATCTGGGCGTGCTGGGGAATGATGTGTCTCTGGAAAGCGTTGGACAGTATATTAAGACCAGATGCGGTTAGCTCTGCTCCATTGGCTGAGTGAGCCCAGCTTGGATATCAACAAGGGTCCATGGTAGGGTATGACCGTACAGGCCCATTCCTGACACAAAGACACCCCAAGGCTTGGAGCGAGCAAGGCTCAGGACCCCCCGCAGGGACCAGTGGGGTCAACACCGGGTTTTCGGAACCGCTTTCCCCCACAGGTAAAGGCAATTACTGGACGCTGGACCCAAACTGCGAGAAGATGTTTGACAATGGGAACTTCCGAAGGAAGAGGAGGAGGAGAGGGGAGACGAGCGAGGCCACTGCGCCACCAGGAGCCGTCAGCCCAGAGGGAGTCCCACTGGAGCACCGTGTCTTGGCATCCCAGGACCTGCAGACCTCGCCATCCCCGCCTGCACCCGACGCCGCTGCTTGCCTCTCTGGCTTCTCCGCAGCCGTTGGCACCCTGGCTGGCGGCTTTGGCACCATCCCCAATGGCCTGGCCCGTGACTTTTCTATGAGAAGGCCACCAGCCGCAGCTGCCCACAGTCCTCAAATTCCTAACACCGCGCAGGGCTTCTCCTCTGGCCATCAGACAGGGGCTACCAGCTCTAGGGTGGGTCACCTTGTCTACAGCCAGGAAGGGACAGAAGTTTGAAGAAAGGCTAGACACCAGCTGGATGCTCTGTTCCAGCATTGAGCTCAGGCCCTGAATCAATTCCTCCTGGGGCCCCCACAGGTCCTACACAAGCAATGGCAGAGCTCCTGTGTTGAGCTGAGCTGAGCTTTGCTGTGTACTCCCTCCCCCAGGGGAAATACCATTCTTCCGCTGCTTCTAGGGCTCTACCTATATATGGGCTCTCTGACAGAGAACTCCGGAGAGCTGCTTTAAAGGGGTGATGGGTTCCTAAAGAAGCCTGGAGATCTCTACTCTCCAGGGAGGTGTCTTGGAGCTGGTCAGAGGAGGGGAGGAAGCTGGGCAAGAGCATCCAGAGAGCCTGTCTGTGGCTGGCTTCCACCTCTGGCCCATTTGTTTTAGGGCAGCTAGGGAATGGTGTGGGGGTGCAGGAACCCGAGATGAAGACAGGGTGCTTCCTTCCACCCCCGTGAGATTGCACACTGAGGGGAGTCCAGGACTCTTAGGCTTAGGCCTCACAGAAAGAGGAACTGAAAAAATCTGAGAGGTTGTGGGGAAATGTTTAAGCAGAGAGGGGGTCCCTGGAGACACCAGCTCCCTCCCCTGTCACTCTGCTCCTGGAATTACTAGTGCCCCTGTTACAGAACCTCACTGTCCCCAGACCACATTGCAGCTGGCACCTAGGAATCCCTGGACAGCTTTGGGTTTGTTGTATCTGCCTGCTCCCCCCCCCCCATGACTGCACACACTCACTAAAGCTCACCTGAGGTAGGTGGTGGCCACACCTGTTTTTTGTTTCTCTCTGATCTGCCTCCTCCCCCTGCTGGGGCTGCCCCAGGCAAGCAGAATCCTGAAAACTACCTCCCTTGTAAATTTAACGCTCCACTCTTCCCAGTTCTGTTTATATTTACAGTGACTAGCAAGGAGCTCGAAATCAGTAAGAAATGGAATTTAGACATCTGTGCTTTCTGGAGCTCCTGGAGGCCCCAGCTAGCTCTCATGAGTATTTCTGTCATCTGGCATCCTCTAGGGACATACCACTCCAGGATAGGTAGGAGAGATGCTTCCCATGGAGGAGAGCAGAGAGGAAAGACTCTTTTTTTTTTTAATTTTTATTTTTTCTTATCAGTTACATTTTATTAACTCTGTATCCCAGCTGTATCCCGCTCCCTCATTCCCTCCCACTCCCACCCTCCCTCCCTCCTCTCCACCCTGCCCCTTTCCAAGTCCACTGATAGGGGGTGACTTCCTCCCCATTCATCTGATCCTGTTTTATCAGGTATCTTCAGGACTGGCTGCAAAGTCCGAGGGAGGACTCCTAATTCCGATCAAGCTGGTCCTTTAGCAAGGCCATTCCCACTTGCACCAATATGGCAGGTTTGCCTTGCTCCATCTGAAATCTACCTGCTTGGCTAAGGCTGCCACTGTTCTGAAAATGAAGGCAGAGATCCATTGAACCTGCATTGTGCCTTTCAGTTTGCCTGGAGAGGGGATGGGAAGTAGGAGCCCTGGCTCCTGGTTGCTGGGTGCTGTTCCTACCTGGTGAGCTGTGGTAACTGCCATGAGCAGTTGCTGCCATGAGCAGGTGATCTGTGCGCTAGCTGAGTGACCATGGCATTGCTTAATCAAGCTTACAGTCAACCCACACTCTCTCCAAATGTAATGCAATTTTTAAGGTTCAAGGGAAAATATATCATTTAGAATGTAAATAAAGGGGCTTTGGGTTTGGAGACCTATTTTAATAGAACATCACGCTAAAAAAGGAGTATCTCACTTCACACTTTTATGTCTGCAGGAAAATTGAAAAGAAAAAAATTAACTAACTATGACAAGAAGAAATACCGTACAACTTGCATCAGGGCTTCCACAAAATTGGATAACATACACATTCAGCCAAGGGGGGTCACATCTGTGTGGAGGCTGCTGGCCATAGGAAGTTGTGTTTGTGTTTATTATTATTATTATTTTGCTTTCGATGCTGATTTTCTATTAAAATTGAGAAAGGTAAACTTCTTTTTTTCAGTGTTTTGTGTGCCTAAAAGTCAGTTTTGGGTATTTAATGATGGTTTAGCCCTTTAAAGCTATATAGAACTGATAAGTGACGGTATATCAAGCAGATGAGCTCTCTATGAGAAAACCACAATTAAAAATATTCTGGTAGGGTGTTGTTGCAAATGAATGTAATTCCAACACTTTGGAGGCAGAGACAGAAAATCAAGTTTCAAGGCCATCCTTAGCTCCTAGTGAGTTTGAGGCAAGCCTGGTCTACATCAGACCCTGTCACAAGAAGATTCTCTCTGTATCTCTCTGTCTCTGTTTCTCTCTGTCTCTCTCTCTGTCACTCTCTCTCTCACATACACACACACAGTAATGCAGTATATTTAGGAAATGGTAATGTCAAAAGCCAAACAGAGTCCATTCTTTCTCTGGACAGTCCCTATGTCTGGGTGAGTATGTGAAGGGGAGGCATTCCCAGGTGCCAGTGAAGCCAGCTTCACAAAGGAGTATTTCCCTAGAGGGAGGACTCTGCCAAACGCAAAATCAAGAACCAAACACAGCAGGCTGGTGAACCTGACCTTCTCTCTAAAGCTGCACTAGGATTGACCAGGGCATCAATGATAAGGCAGAGAGGTTGCTGCTGAAGACCCATCATGGTGTTTATGCCCAGGGTTGGCCCCATTCCCTCTCTTCATTGCCTTTGAACTTGTGAAACTTACAGAAAATGACAAAATATTAATATTAACTGTGAGCCGAAAGCCCAAGATGCCATGAGCACTTTATGGTGTCCAGATGGATCCCTGACTCCTCAGCTGAGTGTACCACTTAGCAGAGCTAAGCCACTTCAAATATAGAAACAAGTTTCGTGTGTCAGAGGGAAATGCCAATCTAAAATGCCCACACACTGGATTATTCAGAATTCTGACCATTGCCAATAAAGTCATAGTAATCTGGGGGTTTTAAAGCCCACAAAGCACACTAACAGCATGAGTCATAATCTCCCTGGATTTGGAGCAGTCACGGAGTGAGGAAGAACCCCCGTTCTAAAAAGGATGTTCCCAGTGAAGACTCCGATGTTCCTTTAAAATGTTCGTGAAGGTGCTGAAGTGTTTTAAACGTGAACCCTTGAATTCAAGACATCGAGGCCTCATTTCAAGTGTTGATTAAATTTCGAGTGTGTCTGTGATGACCATAAGCTTTTATTTTGGGTCTGCTCTTCTTCCTTCCTTTCTTCCTTCTTTCCTTCCTTCTTTCCTTCCTTCCTCTTCTTTCTTTCTTTCTTTCTTTCTTTCTTTTTTCTTTTCCTTTTCTTTTGAAGCAAAGTTTTTCAGAGTAGCCCATGCTATCCTGGAATTTGTAATCCTGCCTGAATACTGGGATTACAGTCACCTTGCTCAGTTCTTTCAATCTTTCATCTCTTAAAGCGTGTCCCCTGCAGTTAGTGTCATCTGTCATTCATGGACCCCACAACACAGTGATTAACAGAGGCTTCAGAAAGACAGAATATGGAGTTTTCCCCCAAGTAGATAATACAAGCGAGAGAACTAGGTGGTAGAGAGACTCATCTACTGAGCTACAAAGAAGTCCTGGCACACAAACCATGCATGCATACACACACACACACACACACACACACACACACACACATGCACACACACACCATAGAGCACTGTCCCTGCCAGCATCCTCAAGGGAAAATTCACAACATCTATCCATGAGGTCTCTATTACTCTGAGAAGGTCATGCTTATGTTCAGGACTGGACCAGGTGGGTAAAAATGACAGAAACATTACAAATATAACAGAAGGTGAATACCATAGAGCCTAATGAAATGTGATTCATTCAATAATTTTTTTTTTGGAGGATCAATTAAGAATCCACTTTTGTCAAACCAGCAGAAGATGGTGAATGCTGGTTGTTGCCCTAAAAGAGCCTCCTCCCCATGGTTAGGACAAAGATGAAGAAAAGGCACAGCACTAGCTGAATAAAGGCTCCAAAATGATTGCTTTACATACACAAGCCCAAATACCAAATCGCTCTACTACACCTGCTAACTGTATCTGCTCACTCTCCTTCACCTCCATGTGGTTTAGGTATAGGCTCTTGTGCAGCCTGGTTGAAGTGAGGTGGCTTTGTTCTACTCTCCAAGACAGCATACGGTAGATTTAACCTAAGGCCTGGCTTCTTGTTGGGAGAACTGTCATCTGGTGGGCACTGGGGCTGAACTTTCTAGGGCTTCTGGGTAAAACTCCACTGGGGCTTCTCTGCACCCCTAAGCTGAGACACTGAGAGCCCTTTGAGTCCCAACATGCTAAGCAGCATCACTCAGAGCCTAGGCCTCCTGCCTTGCAGAAAGCTGCTTTCCTTAGTGAGCTTCATTACTGCTGGACACAGACAACTGGAAATAGCTTTGCCCTTTCTCTAAAGAGGACACATGAATGCTATGCTAAGCCAGACCTTCACGCACACAGACTTGTAACCCTGCCTCAGCAATGAACAAATGAAGCCCATGCATTCATCCCGAAAGTCGAGAGTTACCCATTCATCCAAGACATGCTGACTTCAAGGTGTCAAGAGTGTTGCTGATGTTTAAAGTACCTTGTTTCCTTTTCATTCTCACATCTCAACCAGGCCAGCCAGTTTGTGCCCAATATACCGGTACAGCAATTTGTGGTGATGCAATTTGTTTCTTGGGGGGGGGGGGTCACAGATAATACTGAGCTAAGTCAGAAGGAACCTAGCTTCTCTGAACCCAACTTCCCTGTCTCTTCTTTATTCCTTATTCTTGCTCAGAGTCTTTCCCCAAAGTCCAAGTCAGCAACAACTCCAGTGTCTAGGCAGCTTGGGTAGTTGGTAATTTTTGAATGAATGAATGAATGAATGAATGATGAACACCCTTGCACCCTATGCTTTCTATATACTCTTCCATCCCAAACCCAGCCCCTCCCTGGATTCTGTGACACAGAAGACAATCCTTCTACTGGACCTGGGTGTCACAGATGTGCTCAAGACACAGCCTCAGAAGCCACTGCAGCTGAGTACCTTAAGTTAGGGTTTGGGTTTTGGGTACCATGCTAGGACACAGATCTGGGGTGGCATATAGAGCTGGGGCATGTGAAATTCAGAGCTGAAGTTGACAACAAGGCCAATGTGGTTTGGTTGACTCTCGTGCGCTTCATTGCAAATACAAAAGCAGCCATCCATAAAGGTGTCACAGAGTGGTTAGGGTGTAGTCTCTGTGGTCCCACCTTGGTGAGTGGCTAGACATGCACACCTTCTCATGAAGCATCTTCCAAGCCTTCCATACCATCATTCTGATCCCAGTCTCCTCATCCAAGAAGACAGGCCCAGCCTTAGCTTTTCAAGCAAGGAGCAAGGACTTGAAGATAGCACTGAGACAGCCTGCTAGGTTCTTTTCACAGACTCTGAGCTTGGCTCCATTACAGGGCGGCAGACAAATGGAATGCAAGTGTGAAAGCTCAATTTTATTCCCACTCTGGAAGTGCTGAGCGGCTTACTGATCCCCAAGCCTTTAATGATCCCCCAATCCATCACCCACACCCAGACCCTCCTCACTCCTCCATGCACCAGTGGCTGGGAGCTGCCCCAGGCACACATTAGTGTCAACACCTGAACCAAGCAACCGGGACCTTTGACTGACACTCACCTGTCCAGGCTGAGACCACTTTACCACAAGGAGCCTATGGGCAAGTCACAGGGGAAGATGGACTTGAAGTCAGGAGGATGGATACTTTAATGAGAGGTTTTGGTTTCAGGCGTCCTGAAAATCACACACTTAGCTGCTTCTTTTGTATACATTGTTTAATCGGATTTTTTTTTTTTAATGTTTAAGTTTAGGATGAAAAGAATGTGCATTGAGAATTGTGTATTTTAACTGAAGAAAATAAAAAAGCTGTTTGGTCTGCTGTTTTTTACAATATAACACAAAAGAAAAAATCTCAAAAGAAAGAAAAAAAACTTTTAAAGAATTGTTGGTTACATAATTATCTAGAAATAAATTTTGGTTTCTCTTTTTGTCATTTTACTTTATTTTTTCTCTATACAGTACATTATCAAAATGTAAGCATCATGAGGAGAAACTTGTGCAAATGTTATGTTTTCCTAACAAGATGGGTTTTCTCTTCCTTGCAGGACCATTCCCACTGCTGGGCTCCAAATGTGTGAGTTTGTTAGCACATACAACACTGTGTGTTCCTTCGTCTCAGGAAGAAAATGAAAATGAAATTTATAGCAGGAAAGAGACATAGATCTTCAGATAACAAGGAATATGGGTGCTTCTACTTTCTGACCTGTTGAGAAGAAGCCCATTCTTGAGCTCCGATTTCACAGGGGCTCATCCACACAGCAAACTCAATGCCTCCTTGACAGCCTAATGGGGAGCCCACAGTGAAAATGCCTTTTCATATACCTGATGTCAGAATAACAAGTCTTTGCTGAGTTGTTCCATTCTGTTCCACACCCACCAGGCCAGTCATGACACTGTGGTCCTGAAGAGGGGAGATGTTCAGTGCAAAGCTGAGTGTGTCGCGTGCTTTATAGATGCTCTTGTGAAAAAGACTGAGTGGAACCATCCAAAGCCTTCCTGCCTGTTCAGAGGCACAGTTTAGAACTGGGATCATGTACCCAGGAGCACAGATCATGCCAATGCAAAGCACTAGCCAGGTCTGTGTGCTGTCAGAGTGACAAACTCCATGCAGGGTCTACTGAGACCAGTAGCTTTGTGACAAGCATGAACGATAATAATGAATATTACCAGCTCAGCCTCAGAAATGACAAAGCCGTGGTTCATAGAAACCCAGTGATTTGCCTGAGGACAGGGGTACCAAAATATAAGCCCCCCGCCCTTGTCTGACTCAAAGTCCATTGCTCCCACTACTGTCTGCATTATTTTTCTGTATAATAAGTGGAAGTGGTCAGGAAATGCCCCATATGCTTTGATCTAGTAAAACTTGGCTGAAAAGAATTTACTCTAGGAGTCTACTGAGCGCATCTGAAAGACTCTAACTAGCAGTGTTTTCAAAGCAAAGACTCATGACCAAACCTTTGGCAGAGTACAGGGAATCATAAGAAAGAAGGGGAGTTAGTCTGATGGGGAAAGGATAGGAGCTCCACAAGGACCAAATATATCTGGGCACAGGGTCTTTTCTAAGACTGACATTCAACCAAGGACCATGTATGGATATAACCTAGAACCTCCACTCAGTTGTAGCCTGTGGTATCTCAGTAACCAATTGGTTTCCCAAAGTGAGGGGAACAAGGACTATTTCTAACAGGAACTCAATGACTGGCTCTTTGGTCTCCCCACCCCTGAAGGGAGGAGCAGTCCTGTTAGGCCACAGAGGAGGGCTTTGCAGCCAGTCCTGAAGATACCTGATAAAACAGGATCAGATGAATGGGGAGGAGGTCCCCCCTATCAGTGGACTTGGAAAGGGGCACGGTGGAGATGAGGGAGGGAGGGAGGGACTGGGAGGGAATGAGGGATAGGGACACGGCTGGGATACAGAGTTAATAAAATGTAACTGATAAAAAAAATAATAAAGGGGAACCCTTCTCCACTGCTGGTGGAAATGTAAACTTGTACAACCACTCTGGAAATCAATCTGTTGCTTCCGCAGACAACTAGGAATAGTGCTTCCTCAAAATCCAGCCATACCACTCCTGGGCATATATCCAAAAGAGGCTCAAGTACACAAAAAGGACATTTGCTCAACCATGTTTGTAGCAGCTTTATTTCTAATAGCCAGAAGCTGGAAACAACCCAGATGCCCCTCAACTGAAGAATGGATGCAGAAATTGTGGTACATCTACACAATGGAATATTACTCAGCAATGAAAAATAAGGAAATCATGAAATTTGCAGGTAAATGGTGGAATCTGGAAAGGATCATCCTGAGTGAGTTGTCCCAGAAGCAAAAAATACACACATGGTATATACTCACTCATATAGTCATACAACATAGGACAAACCCACTAAAACCTGTGCATCTAAAGAAACTAAGCAAGAGAGAGGACCCTAACTAAAATGTCCAATCCCCATCTGGAAAGGCAAAGAGGATGGACATCAGAAGAAGAAAACAGGAAACAACCTAGGAACCTACAACTACAACAGAGGGCCTCTGAAAGCCTCTGCCTTACAGACTATCAATGCAGATGCTGAGCCTGATGGGCAACTGTTGGGCAGAGTGAAGGGAATTTTATGTAAGAACTGGGAAATAGTAAGAGCTGGAGAGGACAGGGTCTCCACAAGGAGAGCAACAGAACAAGAAAATTTGAACATAGGGAACTTCCCAGAGACTCATACTCCAACCAAGGACTATTCATGGAGATAACCTAGAACCCCTGCACAGATGTAGCCCAGGGCAGTTCAGAGTCCAATTGGGTTACATAGTAATGTGAAGAGGGACTGCCTCTGACATAATCTGATTGGCCTGCTCTTTGATCACCTCCCTCTGGGGGGGGGGGGGAGCAGCCTTACCAGGCCACAGTAGAGGACAATGCAGCCACTTTTGATGTGAACTGACAGACTAAGATCAGAAAGGAGAGGAGAACCTCCCCTATTAGTGGACTTGGGGAGTGGCATGCAAGCAGGGGGAGGAGGGAGGGTGGGATTGGGAGGAGAGGAGGGAGGGGCTTATGGGGGGATGCAGAAAGAATAAAGTGTAATTGATGAAAAATTTAAGAAAAAAAGGAAAAAAATAATTTAAGAACCTTAAATGACTTTCAAAATTGGAGGAAAACATGGAGTTAGTCAATTGGCATGGAGCACGTCTCGCCCCTGGGGGCAATGGTCTCCTGAACCTACTCAGACCTCGGACACCACCACTGCTAGTTCTAGAACTGACACAGGATGTTCCAACGAGGGGCTAAGGCTTCTCATAATATTTCCTATAAGCCCACACCTGTTTGTCTATATCCCCCATTTTTATTCATTATTAGCCAGATAGAGCCAAGTAATTGTGGTAATGATACTTGCTTTTTTGCCCAATGCTGGAATGCTAGTAAATTTAGGTATGCCCTGGTTACTCGAATGCCTCACTGGGTGCCTGTGCCCATTGATGCCCCTCACGCTATGACTCTCTTCAGACAGAAAAGGGATCTTGGAACTACAGCCACCATTGTTACTACCATCTCATTGATGGCTGTTGGAGCTACCACCAGGGCATTAGCCATGAGTCATACTGGGCAGACTGCTCAGACCCTGAATAATCATTTAGCCAATGTAGCTCATGCCTTAGTTGTACATAAAGGAATTAATGCTCAACTAAAAGGAAGCTTGATGGTGTTCAATCAGAGGATTGACCTCATGCAGGAGCAAATTGATACCCTATGGCAAATCGCTCAACCTGGCTGTCAATGAAAGTATGCTGGACTTTGTGTCATTAGCATACAACATGAGAATTTTTCCTGTGCTGCAAATCTATCTAAACAATTGTCGAGCTATATTTTAGGTAATTGGACTGGAGAATTCGATACTACGATGGAGCAGCTGAGAGTGGCCATTGTCACAGTAAATTCTACCGGAGTGGACACAGGACTAGCCACAGGATTATCATCATGGATTGCTGCAGCCATGAATCATCTGAAGGAATGGGCGGGCATGGGAGTATTAGCAGGCCTTCTGGTGTTGGTCTCCTTGGTTTGCCTGTGGTATATATGCAAGATTAGAGTCTCACAACAGTGTGATGCAGCCATGATCATTCAGGCCTTTACAGCCATTGAAGCAGGACATTCTCCCCAAGCATGGTTGGATACCATAAAAAGCTAAAATGATACGCTCAGGATGCGAGGCTAAGCACTGCACTCAGGGTCAGCCGCTTTGGACCCAGAGAAGAGCATGTCTGGATTGCATGCGGGTTAATGCCCCAGGTCCCGCCTCTGAGAAAAAGGTATCAGACGGGTCTGATGCTCTTTGGGTGGATGACACCTAAATGAACATCGGTACAAAGTCCCAATTTATTTCTAATATCAGAGATCAGACCTCTACTCTTGCCTGATGCGTCTAAAACAAAAAGGGGGAATTGTAGAGAGCTGCGGAATGCTATGCCTTAAAGATGGAGCTGGTTTCCGCTTTCCACCTTCCCGATGGTGAGTGCTCTCTGTCACGAACAACTCCACATTTGGCTAAGGCCGAGGATCTGGCTTGCTTCCATGTATGTGGACCTATCTGCATTGCCCCCGTGGCACGCCTGGGTTGGCTACCCAGAGGCTATTTAAGCTGTGGGCTGGCTTTCCCCGGGGTCTGAGGATTGTTCAATGTTCCTGAATAAACTGCATTGAAAAAAAAAAAAGAAATGTTCATAGAACAAAAGGGAAATAAAGGCGATCTTGGGCATAGACTAAAAAAAAAAAAAAATTAAAAAATAAAAAAATTTAAAAAATAAATTAAAAATTAAAAATAAATAAATAAGATTAATTGGCAAAAAAACCAGAAAGGATTAAATATGTCTTTTTCAATGCCTTACAACTCAAATCATAAGTATTTATTCAATAGAAATAAAAACATATATCAACAAAAAAAAAAAAAAGAATTTACTCTATTGTACTGACTCTTACTTACAAAGACCAGATATGAGATGAGGATATGAGTGCCTTCTACTGTGGCAGACACAGAACAAGCCAGTAAGTTTGGACTGAAATATAAATACGGTTAAATTTGTTTTTTATTATATAACTTTAATTTAATTTTAGGGAGAAGGCTCAGCAGGTAAGAGTACTTACTGTTCTTGTAGGACCCTAGTTCATTTCCCAGCATTGAAAGAACCAATGTCAATGCCCTCTTCTGATCCCATGGGCACCAGACACCAGATATATGTATATATATGTGTGTGTGTGTGTATATATATATATATATATATACATATATATATATATATACCAGATAAAACCTCATACAGATATACAGATAAAACAATAAATTCTATAAAAATTAAGTCAAATTTAGTAAGCAGGAGTTTGGAATTTAAACATGAATGCAGTCTATAGTTTGAGGAAACAAACAAACAAAAAAACAAACAAAAAATGCATCAGGAGATAATTTAAGGTTATTTCTCTAGCTTACCATGGGCTTATGTATGGCCCATGAACTAAAGGTTGTTTTCACATTAACAGTTGGGGAAACTCAACTGAAGAAGCCTATTTCATGATATAAAATTAAAGTTTCAGTATCCATAAATGTAGTTTTAGTGAGAGCCAGCTTGCTCAGTTGTTGAGATGTGATTGCCTCTACATTCAATGCACAGAGTTGAGGAGGTGGCTCAACCAGGGTGGCTTCTCCCTGGCTACAGGATGATGCAAACCTAAGGAAGTGAGACTTGGTCACCTGTATCCCAGCACCATCAGGGCCCTATGCATGGATGTGTCATATCTGTTTTTATATAACCCAAATAAATCTTACATGTCAAAGAGAAGAAAAAAAAAACAGACTCAAATTTTTAATTTGCATTTCCTTTTTCATTAGCGTATATTAACTGTAGGAAACAGTGGGCTTTGCTATGACACTTTCAGGCATGTATAGAATGTGCTCTTTTTCACATTCAGCTCATTGTTCTCTCTTGTACATTTTAAGACACAGTAGCTTGTGCCTCATGGGAGCCATGATGGGGAAAAAGCAAATTAACCAAAACCGTCTCAGCACAACAGAATGTCTTCACAAGAGCACAATACTGAAAACAAAGCTGCTGCCAACGTTGTTTCCAAGTGGCTCCCTTGTTAGCAAAGATCATTTACTAATTAAGTCAAGTATGATTGCAGGAGTCAAAGAATTGTGCCCAGAAAGGGCATGGAGAAAATAAACCTATTTAAGATGATAAATTTATTTTTCTCAGGTTTGTTGTATATGGTTAGTTGAGGTTTTTGTTTTCTTGAAACAAGCTCTCATTATGTAGCCCAGGCTGGCCTTGAACTTGTGGCATGTCTCCTGCCTCAGTTTCTCAAGCGCTGAGATTACAAGGGTGTCCTACCATGCCAAGCTATTTCACATTACAATTTGAACACAATCAACAACAAAAATAAACAAGGCAAATCTGCTGCAGAAATGTGTCTTTCTGTTGCTATAAATGAGTATCACATGACACCACACTGCTTTTGACCCTTGGCCTCAAAGCCTAAGAGGCTTACCTCACATTATCAAATGTTATCATAATAAAATTGTCAATCTCTGACCTGTTAGGTTATAGAAAAGGAGAGAAGTGAAGAGTGCTTAAGAGCAACCACAGAATAAGATGAAGAAAGAAGCCCAAATGCATAGCAGTGATGATAATAATAATAAATGGATACAATTTTTTTTAAAGCCATAGGACCTGATGCACTTATTTTTCATCTAATAAGCTGGCAAAAAGGAATATGCATGGAATAAAACCTTAGAGAAAATTGAAAGGCACATAAAAGACCTAGCAGACACATTTCAACCATTTGGAAAGCTATAGCAATATTAACTTTAAATATAAATTTAATATAAACATGTTAATATGGTAAAGAAAAAGATCAACAATGATTAAAAAAAATAGTTGACTAACAGGAAGACACCATAGTTCCCAAGGAATGAAGAAAAGCTTAAAGAAGTAAATGAAGTGAGTACATTTACAGAACAGGCAATTTGAACCGATTTTATCTATGTAGTGCATCAAATACTTGAAAAGAAGAAAGATGAGGTTGTTTTTTATATAAAGAAATATTTATTTATTTAACTTATGTATGAGTTTTGTTGGGGGGGGTGTTCCAACATGTATACATTTACTCTGCGTGCATGGAATGCCTACAGATGTCAGAAGAGAATGTTGGATTCGTGCTTCCCGAAGCACGAATTACAGACAGTTGTGAGCCTCCATGTAGGTGAGAGGGACTGATTTCAGGTCCTCTGTAAAAGCAGCAGGTTCTCTTGACCTCTGAGCCATCTCTCCAGCTCCATAAGATTCTAGATTAAATAGAATCTGAGCACAGAGGCACACGATTTTAGCCCACACACCGAGGGGACTGAGATAAGAAGAGCCTGACTCTGAAACCAACCTTGCCTATACAAAAAAACAAAACAAAACAAAACAAAACAAAACTCTATCTCAAAACAAGGAAGGAAAGAGAGAGAGAGAGAGAAAGGAGAACAGGACAGTGGGGGAAAGGAACAGAAAAATGGCTTTCAAGAAGGAAGAGCCTTCATAGGAAGAGACTAACAAAACAAAGATAGAGATGATCCACAAAGCCAAGTGGTGACTTTAAAAAATGAAGAGAACAGGAGGATCAGCCACACAGATGGCAAAGGCAAAGGACATCAGCAGGTGCTATTAGGAATGATGGGCGACCTCAGCCATTCCTCTGTGCCACCTTCTCTTTGTCCACTCATCTTTCGATGGACACCTAGGGAGAACCAGGCAGTTTCAACAGATGGGAGAGGAGGTGTGTTGTGGGGTTAGATGATGGAGGAGGAAGGGAGGGAGGAGAAGGTTAACATTACTTTTGCTTAGTGCTTTGTAAGATCATGCTGGGCTGCAAGGACAAAGTGGCAACGGGAGACAAGAAGTAAACGGCAGACTGAAGCCCAGAGATCCTGAGAGATCAGCAGACTGCTCACTGCATAGGAAAGACACTGACCTGAAAGAGGAGAAGACCACAACATCCTTTTAGATTAGAGGGAACGTGCTAAGAATGGCTGCAGTTTCCCCATTAACAGAGAGTGGGGGGATCCTCATACAAATCTCTGATTTTTCTAGGAAGCAGAAGGTGAAGCTAAGGCTGGGGAGATTCCTCAGTGAGCAAGAGAATTTACTTTAGAAGCTAGAGGGCTTGAGTTCAAATCCTCAGCATCCACACAGAGGCAGGCATAGCCAAGTGTGCCTGTCATCTGAGCATTGTGGGATCAATGCAGGTAGATCAGGGGAGTTTGCTGGCCAGCCAGCCTAGCCAAAGCAGTGAGCTCTAGGTTCATGGAAAGACCCTGTTTCAAAAAATAAGGTGGGGAGTGATGAAGGGGGACACATACGGTATACATACACTAAAAATAACTAAATCAGTAAGTTAAAAAAATTAAAGGTGAAGTTAGTTTTTGAGAAGTAGGAGTCAGTTAAGGTGGAAGTAATAAAGAAGTTAACTAGCAAGAAGTGAGTGGCAGATAGCAAAGGAGGAACTGAACGTCCCTAAAAAGCACCAGGGCTGCTGTCAGAAGTCTAGATGGGGGTGAGAACAGGCTCATTATTTTGGTTGAAATTCTGTATCAAGCAGAGAAAAAGAAGCATCGAGGCCTAAAGTTTATAAACCTAAAGTTTATGTTGAATGTGTTCAAATAATCATTCCCAGCTAGAAGTTATAGTAGACATCGTAATGGTTTAAAGCAACTTAAAATCTCTAACATCTTAGAGACTTTTTGAGACATGACTCCATTCAAATCCACTGCACTTATGTGCCCATGTTTACTCCTGTGCAGACATGAATAATCAATCACTAGACTGTTGCCTACTCTGCCTTCACTCAACTTAAGGATCTTTCTCATTATTACCCTTAAAGGAACTATATCATATAGATCAGAGCTGTAGGATTAAATCTGTTTCCAGCCATAACAGTATGATTGAAAACCAATACAGGTCAGGTTGGGCCAATAGTTATGGCCAAAGGCACACAGAGACTCTGGGTCTCTGGACTCGGCCCTCCATTTGGCACATGCATGTGGAGAAGGAGGCAGCCATTTCTGTTTCAGTCATTCGAGCTAGAGACAGAGATCACGCTTTTGAGTATTATGATTCCAATATTTTGTGGAAAGCCAAGAAGTATTTTCAGATCTTCTGAAATGGGCTGGAGGGGTGGCTCAGCAGTTAAGAGCGCCTCCTGCTCTTCCAGAGGACCCAAGTCTAGTTCCCAGTCCCCATTTCAGGTTCCTCACAACAGCCTGTACCTCCAGCTCCTCGGGATCCTATGCCCTCTTCTGGCCTTAACACCTGCATGCACCTGAGGTGCACACACACACACACACACACACACACACACACACACACACGGGCGTTAGATAAATCTATACTTTAAAAAAGACAAGAAATTTAAAAGGGAAATGCTGTTTTTCTAAGTTAAGATTGGCTTTACACAGCGACTGAGTCCTAAATTTTAGTTTCTGGGTCACATGTATGCCTCTGAACCTTTATAAAACATGTGAGTTTTCTTTTGGGTTCAATTCCCAATAGCTGACACAGATCTTTTTTATATTTGCAACTTAAATATATGCCATTCTTCCAACAATCCTGCAAATTGGGAGAGATTGCTTTTCTCTTTTGAAGATGGAGAAACTGAGTCCGAAGGCATGCAGGGAAGGCACACAACGAGAAGGTAGCAGAACTGGAACCCAAGTCCAGCCACCTGGTGAGGGGCTCTGCCCTTTACTCCTGGCAGCCTGCACCTCTTGATCCAGGCAGAATTTCAAACATCTTAGAAACTTTTTGAGACATAGACCACTGCCAACAACAGCCCTTAAAGAGCATCTGGTAAGGAAACAGTGAACACCCAGTCTGGTTGAAATCTTGTCTGACGTAGAAGGTCGTGGGCTTGCACTGACTTTAGTCTTCACCCTGGCCTGGAGACTATGATATTTAGGTCTGCTTTGCCCCCAACTGCTGCTAGAGTTGACAGCAGGAGAAAATGCTTAGCACATCCTCAAGGGAAATGCACAAAGCCAACCGAAAAATGTTTTATTAACTAGTAATGTAACTCCGGAAAAATGAACATGAATCTTTAAACATTTGCCTTGTGTTATATATTTATTTCTTTAGTGAATTATATGGTGTTCTCATTTGCTTTCTATTGCTATGATAAACACCATGACAAGAAGCAACTTGAGGAGAAAAGAGGTTTATTCCAGCTTACCATTGCAGTCCATCTAAAGATGAGTCAGGGAAGGAACTCAAGATAGAAATCTGGAGACAGGAACTGATGCAGAGGCCATGGAGGAACCCTGCATTCTGGTTTACTCTCCACAACTTGCTTATCCTAATTTCTTAGACAACCCAGAACCACCTTCCCAGGAGTGGCACTGCCCACATGGCAAGACCCTCCACATCAACCACTGATTAAGAGAAGGCCCCATAGACTTGCCAATTTGACGGAAGCCTTTTCTCAATGGAGGTTCCCTTTTCTTAGATGACCCTAGCTTCTGTCGAGCTGACAAAACAAAACCTGACCAGCATGTATGGCTTAAACATAAGGATCCAGCACAGAGAAAATCATATAATCACCAAGGAAGGGAAGGGAAGGATAAACATTTGATTACTGGGTTTTAAGATGGAATCAGACAAGCCTTGAAACACCATGGACTACAACTTATGGCTAATTAAGCTGAGGTTACATTCATTTAAAGAATCGACAAGGGGAAAGAAAACAGGGAGATTCACAACTTCTTGACTAAAGTGATGCTCCATTCGAGGAGCTTCGCTAAATCCAGAGAATTCTGTGCAAATGTATACATCACTCTCCCAGCAAACATGGGTCTATTCAGAGACTAAAGCAAAGGTTTCAGGTAAGACAGAGAGTGTCAACAGCTGATGAGGAAAATCAGATGGGGAAAGAGAGCAATCTCTGGTTCCAGCTTAGGTATCATGTTGCCTAAGGTTAATTCCAGATGAGGAGGCTCTACTCACTAATCCTGGAAGGCAAAGTAGATGTCATCCAAGTGGGTTGGGTGGAAGACAATTTGGATAAACCAAAATTTAGCTGCAAGGGGTGGGAACCTGTTAGATTCAGGCTGTCTGAGGGGACATATGGGCATGTGTTATTGATGCCTCTTGACTTATAGAAGGGTAGAGCATTGATTAGCCTTCTAAGGATAGGGGGTCTAAGTTGGCTCACAGTTTGAGGGTACAATCTATCATGGTAAGGAAGCCACGGCAGCAAGAGATTGAGGCAGCTGATCACATTACACCCCCAGTCTGGAGCGGGGGTAGAGGGAGGAGAGAGAGAGATAGGGAAAGAAAGACAGACAGACAGAGAGACTAGAGCTTAACTCACATGCTCTTTTTTAGTTAGTTCAGGATCTCAGCCAGGGAATGGTACCACCAAAAGTTATAGTGGGTTTTCACACCACAATTAGAACAACCTAGAAAGTCCCTCATGGACATGTCTGGAAGCTGGTCTCCTAAGCGATGTAGATCCTGTCAAGTTGACAATATTGAGCATCACAAGGCCTTAGTCACAGGTCTATATCCACTAGTAAAGGAAACTGAGTCCAGATAGTATTAACTCCTGGAGAAGAATCCATATTAACCATTCAGGAACTCCTCCGTGAATGTATACAGCAATGGTCAATTGCAGACATCAACTTGACAGGACTAGATTGCTCAGATATTTACCCCAGCATTCACCTGGATATTTGTGGATGACACACTTGAATTGGTAGCATAAGCAGATTTTCCTTTCTCATCTGGCTAGTCAACACCTAACTTGAAGGTCTGGATGAAACGAAAGTGCCAACCCTTCCTCAAATGGGAAGGGTTTGTTTGACCTCTTCAAAGCAGCTTTTCCCTACACTGACCTTGAACTACCCACTTCAGTCTTTCAGTGTCTCAGACCTGTCAGGGTTTCACCAAACCATACCGCCAGCTTTCCTGAATTTCTAGCATTTGAAGGTAGACTGGGACTAACCCACCAGTAATCCTGAGGTCTAGACTGAGGCTCACCCTGAGCATCTTGTGATTGGTGAGTTTCTGTAACCATGTGAATGGATTCCTATTATAAATCCTGTTGTCTATCATCTGTCCATCCACCCATCCATCTATCCACTCATCCATCCATATACACACCTGCCCACTCACATACTATAATTTTGTGGTTTTATGAAGACTCTGCAGTAATTTTCTTATTGTCCTGGAGTTTTAGCCTGTTTGATAGGTGCATGTGTTCCCTTTGTGGTCAGACAAGAAGCATTCCCAGTCCTCCTCTTTAGAAATATTTCCTGCTTACTCTTAGCTGAAGTTTCAAATGTGCTATGAAATCCTCCTAGCACTACTAGTCACATGGTCACAGAGCTCAGCTTTCTACAAGCAGTCTTGTCTTCTTTGTTTTGAAGTATCTTCTTCGGTTTTCAAAATAAGATCCCATTCCATCAGTCACCCACTGGGAAATGCCTTGATGTGTTTGCCATGGTCTCTGCAAAGTGAATCTCAAGCTCAAGATTTGTGAGTTCAAGGTAGGATAAGCAGGCCTGTGGTCTGTGAGGTATGCAGGAGACAGTGGAGAATCCCAAGGTCACAAGGACGCAATGTCTTCACAATCCGCTCTTGTATCCTGACTGGTCATCTCCACCAGGTTACCTCTGGGTAACCTTGTCCCTTCAGTGTGACTCGGCCATGCACATAGGTGTGGCTCCCTTTCTGACAACTGCACCTGCCTCCAGCATGATGTCCCAGCACTGGGTGCGGAGCTGCTTCTGTATCTGAGTCCACGATAGGTCATAGCTTCTCGTGTGGAGAACTTGCAGTATCTGCAAGCCCAGACGATAGCATCATCCCTGCAGTCCAGAGGATTTCCTAGCACTTGCTTGGAAACGGCTTTTCTCACCTTCTCTTTCCTCACCAAGCCATGCCTGATGCACTGCTGTGTCCTCTCCAGGTCTACAATCACCTTGTACACCCCCGTAACTGATCATCAACTCTGATCCATGTCTAATGCTAGAGAAGCCTGTGGTCAATGAGAGAAAACCTTCTTGGAGAAGACCATTCCACTGTCAGTGGAAGTGTGTGTGTGTGGGGGTAATGCGTGTGGCTTATGAGTATGTACATACCTGTGTAGATGCTTGTTGTCTAACTTGGGGTTACTCTTGCTGTGATGAAGCACCATGACCACAGAAACTTGAGGAGGAAAGGCTTTAGTCAGCTTATGCTTCCACATTGCTGTTCATTATATGACAAAGTCAGGACAGAAACTCAGACAGGGTAGAAACATGGAGGCAGGAGATGATGCAGAAGCCATGAAAGAGTGCTGCTTACTGGCCTGTCCCTGCTTCCTCAGCCTGCTTTTTTATAGAACTCAGGACCATCAGCCCAGGGAGGGCACCACCTACAATGGGTTGGGTCCTTCCCCATTGATCACTGTTTTAAAAATGTCCTACAAGCTTGCCGACACCCCGATCTTATAGAGGAATTTTTGTTTCATTTTGTTTTGTTTTTGTGTTTTGAGACAGGATTTCTCCATGCATCCTTGGCTGTCCTGAACTCGCTTTGTAGACCAGGCTGGGCTCAAACAGTGATCCCCCTGTGTCTTCCTCCCCGAGTGCTGGGATTACAGGCGTGTGCTCTAGGCTTAGAAGAATTTCCTCAACTGAGGCTCCTTTCTCTTTGATGACTCTAGCCTGTGTCAAGTTGACATAAAACCAGCCATCATACCTGTGCAGTATGTGCAGCAGCCAGAAAAAGTCCAGCGTTACCTTGAGACACAGTCTCACTGTGAGGCTGTGAGCCTTGGCTAGGCTGGTAGCCAGCAAGCCCCAGCCACCCTCCTATCTTAGCTCCCCACAGCACTGAAGTTGCGTTGCAGGAGTGTGTGTGGCCCACAGCTGGCTTTTTTATGTGGGTGCTGAGGATTTAATTGCAGGTCCTCATGTTTCTATAGCAGGCGCTCTTTCTGAGCCATCTCTCCAGCCACCACCTGCTGTCTCTATAATATTGTTGCCCTTTCTCCATTTTTCACATTGACCTGGTCAGTTTTTAGCAGGTGGGTCTACTCTGTCCAAGGAAGTGATGCTCCCATTTCAGATGAATGATGAGGTGACAGCAGACAGCAAAGAAGCCCTACTCTACTTATTGTAAGATGCATATGAGTGCCGAGGCTGCAAGTGGCCTGTGTATGGACCTGGCCTCTGAAGTGCTGGATTTCGGCAGACATATTGGAAGCCATAGCCTAGCCTTGCAGCTGGCATTGGTCTGACAGATTCCTTCCCTGTGTGTGCTCCCCAGGCTTCCGGTGCTTAACTACAAATGACCATAATATCAGACTTTAAGCTCCTTCAGGTTTACAGTGGGAAGTCTGATCAGGTTACCAATGTGATCAAGTTTTATTGTTCTCATAAAACTGAGAGGGATAAAAAAAATGTAATAAAGATGAAAATATTAAAAATAACATTTCCTTGATGCCATTCCTCTGAAAGGTAGCTTCAGCGTTTACTTCCAAGTTGGTTGATAAACAGTGGAAATAAAAAAGTCTGCCACTATCAAAAAATTTTTAAATCTGAATTTATATGAAAGACTCAAGGTAGCCCTCTGCAGTCATGTTGGATCAAAACTGATATTGTAACCATCTTTTATGTCTAAAAGTGGCTATCTGTCCCCAGAGGGCCCATCTGACTATGATCATGTGCTGGAGATGGGACTGAAGTAATATGAATTCAGGTGGACTAAGACTCAAGTTCACTTCTCTCCACTCTCTGTCATCAAAAAGATCATCCCAAAGCCCATGGCTGGGGAGGCCATAGACCTAGGCCAGGACAAGCTACTGTTGTTTTATTAAATGGGCATGATGTCAAACTGCCTTCTAAATATTCATGTTTATACCCATGTTAATGCTGCTCTAGGTGTTGTTATGAGGAACTCCCATTTGTAGTAGGTGATGACTAATGCAGACTCATTAACTGGTCAGAGTGCGGAGTGCAAATGACCATAAGATACTCCATCTTAAAAGAAGAATTTATCTCAATCCCTCACCCCATATCAAGGCTCAGAGGCCATTGAAGAAAAGGGGGCAGAGAGAATGTAGGAACAGAGGATAGAGAGGAGGAATTCAATGAACCACTGAGTCATAGATGTGGCCATTTCACAACTAAACTCAAAAGCAGCTGTGATTGTCTATACAAGACCTGCACAAGATTGGAGTCTGTTGACACTCGGTCATAGATGAGGGAGAGGCTCATGACAAGCTACCAGAAGTTGATGATTAGTGAAGGAGGAGGAGTCATTTTCTTCAGTTTTATAGCCACTGGTAAGTTATCCATGCTCCAGTAAGTGGTCCCCACCCATTCACGATTACACAAGCAACCCTGATTAAATTCAGTGGATAATAGACAAACAAACTAACCAACATAAGACATGAAAGTAGGAAGAAAGTTAAAAAGGACTTGCTTAGGAAAGGGGGGTTTATCAGGAGGAGGAAGAGGATGGGAGAGATAAGGGGGAAGGAAATAATCAAAATATATTATATACATTAAATACAAATCCAAAACAAAAGTAAAATAAGGGCTGGAGAGATGGCGTAGTGGTTAAGAGCACTGGCTGCTCTTCCAGAGGACCCAAGTTCAGTTCCCAGCACCCACGTCAGGTGGCTCACAGCTGCCTATAGTTTCAGCATCAGGGGATCCGGCATCCTCTTCTGGTCTCCGTGAGCACCTACACAAATGTGCACAGATACACACATACACAAAAGTAAGAATAAAGTAAATCTTTAAGCAAATAAAACAAAGTTAAAAATTTTTTAAGGCCACACAAGAGCTAGTTCGCAGTATCAGTCTGTGCCCTCTTCCTGTATATGAAGACTTGGTAGGCAGAATATCACTGTTTCCAGGTAGCTGTGGTTTGAGAAATAATTTTATTTCATCTTGTATTAGTTTTATGTCATTATAATGATATGCCTGAGGCACATTACTGAACTTATAAAAATGGCAGAATGGTTTAGGTTCAAAGTTCTAAAGGTTCACTTCAAGAGTAGGTAACCATGGCTTTGGGCCTCTGGGACTAGTGACATACCTTGGAATGAATGTATAGTGAAGAAAAATGCTCAACTCATGATCCAAGAAGTAGAGAGGAAGAGGCAAGGGCTTTTCAGTCTCCTTTGCCCTCATGTCCTCAATGACCAAAGGACCTCCCCAGAGCACCGGTGTGGAGACCATGCCTCTAGCACACAGTTCTTCAGAGATGTTTGGTATCCATGTCACATCAGCTTCCTGTAGAACTCGGGCCTGCCTCCATGGAAGGCCAACTCACATGGAGGTGAGGAATGCTGCACCTGCTCATGACAGTCAGTCAAGCCTTGACTATTTGGGAAACTTTGTTTTCCCAGGAAGGTCATAGAAAATAGACATCCTATTCCTCCAACCTGCACGAGAACATAGAGTGGACATAGCATTGAACTTATCTTTCATCTACAACATGACCAGCCCAGAGCCCATGGACCCTAATGTGGCTCAGGAAAACTATAAAAGCAGCCATACTGTCTTAGCTGGGTTTCTATTGCTGCATTAGATATCATGAGCAAAAGCAACTTGGGTGGAAAGGGTTTATTTCATTTTATATTTCATAAGTCCATCATCCAGGAAAGCCAGAGCAGGGACTCAAGGCAGGAACTGAAGCAGGGACCATGGAGAAAGTCTGTTTACTGGCTTGTTCCCCATTGGGTTGCTCAGCCTGCTTTCTTATGAAACACAGGATCCCCTGCCCAGAGCTGGTACCACCCACAATGGGCTGGGCCATAGGCTTGCTCACAGCCCAATCTCATGGAGATGTTTTCTCCACCAATGGTCTCTCTTTCCAAATGACTCTACCCTGTGTCAAGTTGACATGAATACTAGCCAGCATACCAACACAAAATCAAGAACTTACATAAAATATTGGGTTTTTTTCCCCAAAACAAACATACAAAAATTGTACCTTGATTGCACAGTTTTCTAGTTCCACGGAACTTGACAGACCACAAAGCCATGTTGCAAAGTCCAGAATCTGTCTGACGTTCTCCAGCACACTGAGCACTCTGAAACTCTGGAGGGAACAGGTGTGGGGGTCAGGTGAACCATGCAAGCATCTCTGTAAATTCCGTCTGAACATGCGAGATGCTTCATGTGAGGCCCACAGATCTGCAGGCTCTTATTCACCATAATCTAATTCTTTAGAAGTTTTATACGCTAGGACACACAGTTGGGAGAAGCTTTCTAATGACTTCTTATAATTTTTCAAGTGTCATCAACAAGAAGTTTAGCACCAAGTCCCTGTTGGAAGGAAAGAGCTTTGCCATTAGTTTCAGTTGAGTCCCTGCTGTCAGCGGGTAATGAATGTGGGTCATTATCACAGTGGCTCCTGGCTGGCTGGCCTGTCTGCTAATGACTTGCTCTGCTCTCATAGAGAAGGTTGGGTGGGCATGGATCAAGCAGGCTGGCATTCGGAGGTGGGTGGTTGGAGAGAGGAGAGACTGACATAGGACTTCTGTACATAGAGGCCTCAAGTTGCAGGCACAGGCTGATTGACTGCAGCCAGGTCCCTCCCAGTGAGTCAGAGCTGGCTGCAATTCTCTCTACTCACAATTCATTCCTCTGCTCAGCCTGGAGTCTGTATGGTAGCCAGGGTGGTTATCCCAAATATAGTTGACCTTCTTTACCTCCAAGACTCATCATAACTGAAATTCTTTACCTAGAACGCTAGACTTGTCAGAGGAGGCAACCACCAGCCTTTCTTTTTTGTTGTTGTTTTCACTGAGAAAAGGCCTTGCCTTAGCCACTGTTCAATTGCTGAGAAGAGATCCTATGACCACAACAACTCCTATGAAAGAAAGCACTTAATTGGTGCTTGCTTACAGTTTCAGAAATTTAGCGTGGTTGGGAGCAAGACAGCGTGCAGGCAGACATGGTGCTGGAGAAGGAGCTTAGAGTTCTACATCTGTATCTGCAGGCAGCAGGAAGACTGAGACACAGGGCCTGGCTTGGGCTTTTGAAACCTCAAAGCCCACCCCAGTGACACATTTCCTCCAACAAGGCCACACCTCCTAATCCTTTCAAATAGTGCCACTCCCTGGTGATCAAGTATTCAAATCGATGAGCCTGTGGGAGCCAATCTTATTCAAATTACCATAGGCCTCAGGTAGTACTGGCTGGCCTCAAACTCCCCTTTCCTCTACTTCTGCTCCCCAGGAGCTGAGATCTCAAGCACATGCCACCATGCTTTTACAATGATCTGTGTTCCAACCCAAGCACTGAGCACCAGAAGCTGCCATCACCCATCCACTCACCATTGGTCCTTCCCATGCTGCTTCTTACCTAGTGCTCAGTAGGTTTTCCTTGTGTTTTCTGTGCATTGTCTACCCATCTCCTAAACATGATTGCCTGCTTCCCATAGAAAAAGCAGACTGTCTAGTTCTCTTCTCCAAAGTTCCATGCATGAAGCATGTGGGAAGACCCTCTAGAATCCAAAGGTAAGGATCAGGGATAACACATAGACTCAGTGATGTTCACTGAGTGAGAGCTGTGAGTTACCTAAAACGACCTATAGCTCACATCTCTGGAAGACCAAGATCTTCTCAGATCCAAGCCATACAGGAAGTAAGTATTCCATTCACCTTTGAGAGGTCCTAAGGACCGTAGAACATTCCAGGCTAACTCTAAGTCCTTCTTATTCCCCAGGCAATCTCTAGAATGACCAAGCACTGTACTGTCTCCAGGATGACTCTATCTATCTATCTATCTATCTATCTATCTATCTATCTATCTATCTATCATCTATCTATCTATCATCTATCTATCATCTATCTATCTATCTATCTATCTTCTATCATCTCTACGTCTTCTATCCATCTACCTAACTATCCCATGCCCACCCCATCCCTCAACATGACTTCTCAGTAGAGAAATCAGAGCCTC